>NC_090948.1:24823950-25152741 GCF_040807025.1 Struthio camelus | reverse complement strand
AAGAGGAAAAGGGAAACTTGGACTTCAAGAGAGAAGTCAGTGCTGGAGGTCAAACATTAAATCAAACGCTGTTCACAAAGGTGAAACGCTTGCCATTTCAAAGGTAGCATAAATTGCTGGTAGCAGAAAGGCATCAAGCTGTTCCTTGTAAAAATGTTTCTCTCTCCAAAGAGCCTAGACCCTTGCTCCATTCCATATAGGCACAACAATCCTAGTGACTTTCCCCTCCCAGAGCCTTTTTATTTTTAAGTTCTCGTGCTCCGAGATGACTCGCTAAGGAATCCCTTGCCCCAGGTCACAGAGTTTGGTGAAAGAAATGCCACTTTCAAATATGACAAATGGTGATCGATTGCACAAGCAGGACCTGAGCCAGTTGATATAAATCTGCCTCTAACACAGATGTGTAAACACTGGGGCATGTGATGTTTGTTCTGTGCTCAGGAGCCAGATGCTCGGGGGAGTTAAGCAGAGATTACACTAGAGTGCCATTGGGTGGACCAAGTTGACTGATAGAAGGAAATAAGGTTTTCCAGGTCTCTCAATTTCCTTCATTGGTTTGTCCATTGCTATATTTGTACGTGGTGTTCTGGAGTGCAGCAGATTCAGGAGCTTTTTTCCCCTCTGGCTCTCCATAGTTCTTTTAGTCCCTAGACCCCTTTCTTTTGCAGTAGGGGTTTGCTGTGTTTTGGAGTACCTTTGCCAGAGCCAGGTCGGGCAGGCATTCATAATGTGGAACGTCTTTGCGTTAGCTTTTCAGGAGAAAGGCCTCGTGAATACATGAATATATTATGTCCTGGGCTGGCCTGGCTTTTGGCACACAGCATTGATAGCCAGCTGGTTGTTTGGAGAGCAGTAGCAGCACCAGCCACATGGAGAGAAATCTATGGGCTGGAGTACCCTGGGAGGTGAACAGGCAGGCTAGTCCATGTGTGGTGCGCTGCTTCGAAGGTGGAAAAGAGCTTGCCTGAAGTCTCTCCCTGAAAAGAACTGGGCACGCTCAGCTTCATTAGGGAGGTTAGTGAGTACTCTTTTGGCCAGTGTTGTCATTTACTTTGTGTTCAGCTAGGATAGGTAGCATATCAGCTCCTGACCACTCTCCATTTTGTTCATTCTCTTGCTCTGTTTCTTAGCATGAGCTATGTTGGTCTGAACATTGCAGAAATGCTTCTCTCGTCCCTCTTCACTTTTTTGGTATTGCAGTAAATAAGTTTACATATGCTTGTTTTGGCTGCAGTTTAAAACCTTGGGGAAGACTGGTGTGTGTGCATGCATGCAATCTTGCCTGTTTAGGAGGCTGCAGAAAGACTGCACAAGTGTGACCTTTCCTAATTGTGCCGCAAGCTTCTCTTTCCCTGTTGGAGTTCCTTGACATTTACTATGTCAGTGCCCCTTTATGAAGCTATTGCACATACGTATATTAGGTTGGATCTCCTGTTATCAGACTGTGTACATATTGCTTGCCTTTAACTATGTGTGACAACACAGTGCAATCCTTCTGTCTCAAGTTTCTTACAACGTATAGACCAGGAAGCTTTGCCATTAAATCTTAAATGATATTTTTTCGTGGTAGAGAGTGGGAAGAACACTGTATGAGGTGAGTCTTGATCACTAAAGCCAAAAAAGCCCTGGAGGAATAGATGGGTTAGAGAAAGGAGAAATTTTCTTTTATTTCTTTGCATTCTCTGAACTACTTATGATGCAGTATGGAGAAGTTACAACTGTTTCAGGCAATTGTAACTGAACATGAGGACAACTGTGTTTCTCTCAGGGCCCTGTGTGTTGTATTATTCCATGAGCAAGACAATGAAGAAGTGAGGGAAGTTTTCAGACTCTGTGCCTAGGAAGATGGACTTCACAAATTGCAGAACTCAGCATCATTAGCCTGAAACTTAGATGCAGAGTTGTTACTTGACCCTTTCTTCTTGGTGTGAATGTCAGAATAGCCAGCTTCTGCTGCTGAGACCCTCAGCATCCAGTGTGCACACCTATGTTGCAGATGGAGAAAATGCCAGATGACTCCTGTGCCTTCAGGGTTCTCTGCCTCTTCTCTCCCCACCACCCGTTCCTTCCAGCGCATTTATACGCTCATGAAGGAGGGTGGGGGGAAAAAAAAATCACATGTGAAAGTAAATGATTGAGGATAGTTAATATTTTAATAAATTCCCCCCATAGGGACCGCATTAAGCACTGTAGGGCCAACTTAAAATCTTCCATTCTTAGAACACTGAATGATTTTACTGCAGGATTTGCAGCTACGGTACCTCAGTATCACAGGACATGAGGCTTTATTTTGTGTTGTAGAGATCTAAACCAGAGGAAACAGATTACACACGTGATTTAGGCTTGGTATGATTTGCTCATAATTCTGATATATTTTGTGCTTTGAGGTAGTTAGCAATCTTACTGCTGCCTTTTTCCTAAGTTTAGGCATTGGGCCAAGGCAATCCGGACGTGATCCATCAGCACTCTTTGCTCTGACGGTGCAAGTGGGCAGCCAGCACTGCAAACAAACTAATACCAGCCCAGGGAGAAGGAGCAACTTCCTACGCGGTGTCTTTGTTGCTTTGCTTTGGTGTTTTGTCAGTCTTCTGCTTTTCTGAAAAAATGCTCTGTATTGCGTTCTTACCTGCCTGAGATCCCATCGCTTGCAAGGGACTTGTGAAAGCTGCAACAACGACAAGAAGAGACTTAGAAGGCTACAGTAGCCATAAGGGCACTGCACAGACCTAATGGCTATGTGACTACCTTGCCTGGCCCGCACAGTGGAGCGGAGGCTGCGGTGCTCAGGGTGGGCCCTGTGCCTGCCTGGACATGAGCAGCATGGATGCTGTGGGCTTAAGAGTTGGTTTGCAGGACCCATCATTGACTGGCAGCAGCATTTATCTAGGCCAGCAGGGACGCAGGGAGCGAGTGACTCACTCAAGGATTCACGGCACTCTCCCCCTTTCCCTCCCCCCGGCACAGCTGTGGCTTGGTCATCAGCCATTTGGGATCTAGCAGCTTTATTTGGTTGCTGTTTGCAGTGGGTAGTTTCTGTTAAGGTTATTAATTTTATCAGTTGAGCTTCCAAGGCAGTTGACTTAAGGGAGACTTAAAATTGTCATTCCTGCCTGTCTTTTCTCCTTCCCTGCTCGCAGTGCTGCCACCCAAACAGCTGCTCTGGCGCAGGGCTCAGCTGCGGAGGTGAGAACAAGCAGATGGGCTGGTGGCAGGAACTTCCTTCCCAAAGCTGCTCAGCCAGCACTGGAGCTGCTGCTTGGGACAGTGGCTGTTGGCGTTAGGCTGAATTGCCCTCTCTGGGCACCGCCTCAGCTGTGGTGCCTGAAGGGTCTGATGGCTTTGCCCTAACTGGTCTGAGAGAAAGACATTCCCTGGTGGGTGGAAGAATGAATTTCGGGGCTAGAGGGAGGTACAGGAACTTCTTTAAATAATGATAAAAAAGGAAAACTGGTTTCCCTTTGTGGCAACGACAAGTTGGTTAAACTGGTCAGATTACCAGCCTTACTTTCTGTTGAACTGCTGGGTGATGTGACCAGCAATGCTCCTGGCTCTTGCTGAAGGTTGTGGCCCTTGAAGTGGAATGGCCTCTCCTAGGCACCCACCATGCAGTCTTTCGCTCCCCTTTGCCTAGGCCAGCGCATCTCATCTCTGAGCTGGGCTTTCCCTTCCTGTATAATCCTGTTTTCCCTGTGCTGTTCTTTCTGGTGCATTCTCTCTCCTTCCCATGCACTATCCTTTTTCATGTGGCTTTGGCTTCCCTTTGAACACCTCTTCAGTCGTCTTTGTCTCCTGCCTGTGTTCCTGGCTGCAGGTGCTGTGAACATTTCTCTTTTAGAAGCACATTTTATGTTTGTATTCACTAGGGCCTGGAGGATGCACTTTCTAGGCCTTGCTGCCTCCGACTGCTGTCTCTTTAGATACAGTGGTGGCTGTAAGCAGTTTGGGGGAATTGCTGTCCTTAAGTCATGAAAAATGCAGGCTGCCCAAACGCTGCCCCCCTCACCTTCTTAGTCACAGGCCTTTTGAATCTCTTTGCTGCAGAAACTAATCCTACATCACAGATGGATTTTTTTTTTTTTTGAGATGAAGGGCTGTACTTCTGTTTTCTGATGTTCTTCGCCTTTCCAGTGCGCTGTGTGAGCTATGTACTTCTGTGCTGGAGGTGCAGAGCCTTCGCTCTTAATGTTGTGCTGTACCGTAGGCAGAGGATAACTAAAGGACTGTAGTATTCAGATACATTGGTTGACGGGAGATTTGAAGAAGAGAAAAGAGGCTGAAGGAGAGGCAGGGATCTCTTTTGTCAGCATTCATCTTGACATGGAGGGAACAGTTTTGGTGACAGGATGAACAGGGTTCATCTGGCTATAGAGCCAGTTGTCCACGTAGTGATGGCCAAAAGGAAGCCAATTTTACCGCACCATTTATTGAAAGTAATGGCTGTTGGGGAACTTCTTTATTAACAAGGAGTCAGTGATATGGTGTAGATTCTCGCTCTGTGGTGCGTGGAGCACGTGTGGGACTGTGGAGTGCTTCTTGGGCTTCGGTCGTAGGAGACTGTGCACAGTTTCACAGTTTTCTTTCTTTCTTTTTTTTTTTTTTTTTGGTCCGATATTCAACTTGTGTGGGTCAAAGTAACATTTGTTCATTTGTTACTAACAAGGCCAGAAGTACTCCTTTTAGGTCAGAGCTGAGGCTGTCTGGTGGGTAGTGTGGGAGAAGCTTTCTCTGACGCTATCCCTCATTTGTGCGTTCTGTAGAAAAAAAGAGATTTCAGCTGTTAAAGTTGTTGGCTTGGCTTTTTTTCTTTCCCCTCACTACAATTAAAACTTAAATAATCTAAATAGAGAAAGTTGCTTTGTAGCTATCAGTGTTAGCACTTTTAATAAATGTTGCACTGCATTTTCTTTCTCCTCCTGACACACCTTCATTTACCCTCTCACTTTGTGCTTGGGATAGGCAGCAATTTACAGATCTGCTTGCTTGGAGTTCACACAGGCACTGTAGTTTCATCTCGTCCTCTGTCAGTCATCTCTTTGTTTGTCAGTGTGTGTACGGGGCTGCCTTCTTGAGTGAAGCACTTATTGCTGCTCCAGGTAAGCTGTCTGTTAAACAGATTTTTTTTTGTGTGTCTCTTGCAATTTGACATGTATCTATCTTGATCTGGTTCTGTGGAATTCAGTGCCGAAATGCACCACATAATTTAGATCCAAGCAATAGCAAATTGCTACACAAAAAAACCTGTAGGTGTCCTTGCAATTAGTATTATGGTGATGTAGCAGCATTAAATACCTCCAGACAAACAAGATCCAAACTGATCTAGCCAGAAGCATTAAACATTCATCAAAACCAGAAATGGGTTTAGTCTGAGAGGAAATCAAAACTATAGAATAACAGTTGCCTTTTTGGAAAAGAAGGGATGCAAACTGCTCTTTTCTTGGAAACCCAAAAGCAGGCATGATGAAGGGGCAGGCTGACTATTTCAGGGCGTTGTGCTCGGGGGACAGGCAGGGCTGGAGCTCCCATGTGACGTGCTGTTTGCAGGCTGTGCTCTCTCTGAGCAGAGTGCATGCTTCCTTAGGGGGCAGTTCTACCCAAACAGGCTAAATGTGGGGGGGCTTTTTGTTTGTTTGGGTTTTTTTGTTAGTTTGTTTTTTTTACTTTGGCTGAACGCTGGCCATCATAATGAAGACCTATTAGGTCCCAGTATGGCACTGAGCTAGTTCATGCTTCTCCAGTATGAGGTATGATTAGGTATCCCAGCACTGGTAATGCTGCTTTTGCAGTTTTTATTCAAAATCTGCTAGATCGAAACAGTGTTGTTTCTTTATGCATTTCTTTTTCTGAGGAAGGATGACAACTCTGATAGTGACACACTGAAATTCCAAAGACCTGAGGTTTTGTTCTCAGATCTGTCGCTGACGTGGTCTCTGGCTTCAGTGCCTCTGCTTTGGTTTCCTCCATCTGCTTAAACAGTAAAACATGTGCCTCAGGGGTTGTCGGGTCACACAGTAAATGTTTGTTACTCACCTAGAGATTCTCTGATGAAAGATGTCATGGAAGTAGTTGTTCTTTCATGTATTTTCTGGTTTTCTAAGGATTTTTTTTCTTATCCCTATTTGTCTCATAGAAATGTGCCAGGATTTCAATTTCCCTGGAATCTCTGCTTGTGGTCTGCAGACCTAGGGACAGCTAAAGAGAAATCTCCAGAAGACAACTAAGAAACAAATATTGCAGAAGTTTGTGTAAGCTAAGAGCCACTGCCCTATACATCGTTCTGCACGTGTCATTGCAGAAAGTGTGTGGAACCCCTCTAAAAGATTGCAGGTTTACTTCAAAATCACTTTTCCCTCCTCAGTCTCTGCAAAAGCCTATTGGGATATCATTTATTGAAATGTATGTTCTTACAGCCAGCCTGTTAGATCTGAAACACATCCTCCTCTTCCCCACCCGTGCAACTTTCTAGCCAAAAAGTGCAGTTAGGTGGGTGTACTGATTAGTATTTTAACTGCAGCCTTCTACCTCTTAATCCTTTAACCCACAACTACCTTTTTTGTGTGCGAGACTACAGCATGCCATCTGTAACAAACTGCCCCAGACGTATAGTTCAAAGATGCAGATGTTGTCTCCAGTCACCGTGTTAGGCCACAGACATAGCCTGAGCTGCAGCATTTCTTGGGGTTCTC
Source organism: Struthio camelus (assembly GCF_040807025.1). NCBI lineage: Eukaryota > Metazoa > Chordata > Aves > Struthioniformes > Struthionidae > Struthio > Struthio camelus. Next base: position 25,146,058 of record NC_090948.1, on the reverse strand, counting down.
GGGTTGCTCCCAGCTGGGTAGGAGGAACCACCCTAACACCTGGGAAGGAGGAGAGCATGCTCCTCCCTGCTGCCCTCCCTTTAATACTTAATCTTTGTTTGGTTTTTTTCCTTCCCTCCATCAGTTCTCCAAGACCAGTTCCTGTTTTATAAGAAAGACCGGGTCCTCACTAGTGAGCTTTCAAAGGATTAGCTGGGGGGGGGGGGGGGGGGGGGGGAGGGAAGGAGGGCGGTTACCTCATCCCTTGTGTGACTTCAGGGTTGGCTGCTGTCATGGCAAAGGCCAGACTCCTGCTGTGGATCCACTCTGCATCCAAGTGGCAACAGCACCTGGGGGGAAGGGGTTGGCAGGGGGCTTCTGCTCTCGCTCTCAGTAAAGTTGCTGGTAAGCTGGTCATGTTGGGGGGGGGGGGGGGGAATCAGCTCCCTTCCCCCATGCACTGGAGTGTTTCATGGCTCTGCACCCAAACTAGCAGCTAAATACGTGATTTACTTGTAAAAAGCAGTCAAAAAGTTGATACCATTGCAGATGGAGAACCGGGGGTAAGGGGGCTCAACTTAGGCTGCCCGATTTGTAGCCAGAGGCTGAGGGCTGGGGGGCACATCTGGTCTGTTGAAGTAAAGGAAGCTGAGGGGAACTCAGTGCCGCAGGACGCGGGCGTAGGGGAACGTGCCCAGCAGGACGTGGGGCTGCAGAGGAAAGCGTGAGCCGCTGGAGGCAAAAGGCAGGGGAACACCGAACCACACCGCGTGGCGGGGGGACGGAGCGGGTAGCACTGCAGAGGGGGAGGGAAGGGCTCTGTGACACAGGGGGAGGGTGCTGGCAGGAGGGAGGCTGGGGCTGGACGGGTGCTCTGAGCTGAAGGATGTGGGGAAAGTCTCTTTGCAGCATGCAGGGTCTGAGGTGACCGTGACAGAGGGTCATGCTAATTTTTGCTCTGTTTGGATGCAAGGAGGGGAAAACTATTTGAACATTTAAGCTGTGGAGCTCAACATCTTCTGGTCTGCAGACTTCTTTCTTTTGTTAGTTACGTTCATATCCCACAGTTCTTCCTTTCTCTGGGACATAGAGTGCTTAGGCTTTTAAAATTACACTAACCAAACATGTCTAAGTAGAGCTAAAATAAGCCATTCTACTCAGCACAAGCCTGGTAGGGCTGTCAGACGTGTCCCACCAGGCTGGGCAGCCTGGTAGTTGCAGCATTGTTAGCGTGAGCACAACTAAACCACGTTTTTTCCTGTTTCAGGACCGTGGCTGGTGCAGTTACACCTTCTGGTCACAGCAAACGCAACAAAATTAAAAAAAAAAAAAAATCCTGCCCTTTGCTGTGCTTTTTATCTGCCTGTAAAATCTGTGGCTGGTGATCTCCATTTCATCAAGTCAGGAGGAAAGTGGCTGCATTTTTGTTGAGGGTTGATGGCTACTGAAAGCTGCTAGAATACACTGTTGCATGAACAGTTCCCAGTACGTCCGACGGCAGCACCGGCTTTCCTCATGTTTCCTCCAGCCCTGAGCAAGTAAAAAACCTTGTAGCAGCAAGAAATGGCTCTCTTTGCAATAGCCAGTGGAGCAGGTGGAACTGTTGAATTGGTGGGTAGTTTTAAAGGTAAACTGGATGAGTTCTTGTTTATAGCAGCTGACTATAGGTAACAAACTTTAGGCTGTAGCTGACCACCCAGCATGGAGTTTGGAAGGTAACCTCAGTGGTGAAACGTTTACTTGTCCACTTGTTTACTACCAAACCAGGAAGAGATGGTGCCTCTATGACTTGCCTCCATCACAGCGGCATGTAGTAAGTGAGCTGTTGGCTAGCAGAAAAAAGGTGGGGAGATGAAATCCAGATCAGAGTCTCTTGGAAAGGCTTAATAATTATGTTGTTTTAGTAACTGAAGTAAATAGTTAATGGGAAGAGCAAAGCAGAGAATAAAGAGATCGGTACAGATCTTATGTATCCCACTGGTGACCTGGGGAAGGAAGACTAGGGAGGTGAAAAAACATTTACCTCCTCTGCAAGAGGTGCTGGCATATCCTAAAGGGGCATGTAGACTGGAAGCACAGCTTCTGTATGTGGGAAGGCATGTGTGTTCTGTGTCAGAGCTTATTGAAGACTGTTGTCTGGAGCCCAAATGGTTCTTGGACCTATATTGTTTTGTAGGCAGATATCCTCTGTTCACCTAACGCTTTCGTACTGCGCTCTCATTTCCCTGTAGTTGCACTGACATGAAGGCTTTCAGGCTGTGAATCTACTGGGCTCTGCCTAGCCCCTAGCTTTTTATTGAGTAAGACTGGAAACAGCTGTCAAAACAGCCCAAGCAGCTGAACATCTTGCATTCTCAGAGCCTGGTCAGGAGAGATGGGGTGGCTGCTTGTGAGTCACAGGGTAGGTGCATTAAGGAGTAGCTGCTTGAGCAGAGGCTCCGGAGGCACGCGGCTTGTGCGGGAGGGTGATTCCAGTAGGGAGTGGGTGGTTGACACTGTGGAGGGATGTCATGTCAAGGGGTTTACAAAATCCTCTCTAACACTGTAGCACGCTTGGAAGAAACTCCCTTGCCGAGACTACTTTGTTCTGAGATGACCTCAAATCTGAGGCCAACGGCTACAGTGGATTGCTTAGGTGCTTGCCCCCTCCCTATCCCCTTGTGCATGTGTATGCTTTGCAGTGCCAGCTTTGGTCAAACCATGAGATTGGCTGGAGGCGAGAACCTTAATTGAATGGTGGGAGGAGGTGGAGCACGTCAAGGGGATCTCGCTCTGTTGCTGCCATTTGAATGCTCTGTAGAGTGTGCCCTACTTAGAGATGTGTGTAGGTGATACGTCAGGCACAGTTTCTCTCTGCTACCTTGAAGCCTGAGGGTTGTTGGTAGCAGCTGCTTATGGTACCTTGGTTCTGCTTGAGTAAGGCACAGCAGCATATTTCTTACTTGTCTAGGCATAGGAGGGGTTTTGGAGGAGCCTGGAAAAATGTAGAAAGGTGCCTTCTGATCTATTGCTAGGAGTGTTTCATGCTGCATATGCTCTTGGGCTCTCTTCAGCATTTTGTTCAGCCATTTTGTTCAAGGTTGTTTTGTGCAACCTTGCACAACCTAGACAGTGAGTGTTTCTAGAGAACAGATATGCCTGCTCCTCTCTCCTTCTTTGTTTCATTCCTCATGCAGAAGCTAGTGAGCATTTTCTGTACTATATAGCACAGCAGCTGTCGCTGGATCATGAAATTGAGGTACTCAAGGTATGCTGAGCCTCTGTAGGCCTGCTGGAGTGGGTGTCTTTGAGGGGCCAGGGCATGCCCTGGGTCATTGTGCTGTAAAGCTGTTCTGTGGTTGGAGTGCCCCAGAAGTGTCCTGAAACCCTTGGCTAGAGCATGTGTGAAGAATCATCTGAAAAGAGAAAATCACTGAAGAGGACAAAGGATGCAGGCCAGACTGTAGTGAGGGATGGAAAACACCCAGTCTGGCTTTATCTGTGCCCTTGTAAGCAAGGAGTGGCATGGCAGGCTTCAGCATGCGCTTAACCTCTGTATGTTAATATTCTTAATGGAGGCCAAGGTGACTCTAGCCTGTTGCTGTGACTCTGTGCCGCGTCAGTGCGGCGACTTCCTTTGTCTCGGGGTTCCTGGAAAGTTGCTGGTGTCTGTCTGAAAGCTCAAGACACCAACTTCCCCTTCCTTCTGCAGTGTATACCTGGCTCCTTTTCCTCCACTTTGTGGCATGTAAACCAGGTAACAGTCAGGGTTCCTTCTGAAAACAAGAGGGCAGGAATTCTCCTTCCCATGTTAAGTCCACCTGCTGCATAACCCAAGGAAATTATACTGTACTGGTCAAATTTTGCTGACAAATTGAAAACCATGCATGTGAAAAGTAAAAGTAGCTTTGAATTGCACTGAGCACACAAATAGTAATGGCAAAGGTGCAGACTAAGGCATCTTATCTTTGCAAACATCCATGTAGTTTTAATACTTTCTTCCCCTTTGCCTGCTGTATTATACATCTTTGTATCTGCCTTCAGTTACTCTTTCGAAGATAACTACAAGATAAAGAAATACTGGAAAAGAAAATCAGTTTACCTGACTCACTCTTTAGGGAGCTAGTCTGAGGTACAGACCCAATCCCTTAAACTGTCCTGGCTTCTGCGTTTGCTAGATGGTATTGGTAATCTAATTTTTACATTACTTGGACAAAAAAATAGAAAATCCACTCTAAATTTGTGCAGGTTTTGTTGTTAAACTTTAATTGAAAAAAAGAAAGAAAGAAAGAAAGTTCCAGCACAGTGATACCAGGAGGTTCACAAATGCTCGTGTGTGGAACACAGCTTATTACAAACGGTGTGAGCCTCCTGGCTCTTTTTAAGATCCATATGTATTTTGAGGGATAGGATTACACTTCTGTGCAGGGAATTGTTTGCTTTAGGGAGGCTCTGGGAGAGGATGGGAAAACACTATTGCAAGGTAATAATAACCTTAGGAAGTTTTGTTAGAGGAAAGGCTTTGTCAGAAAGTATGCCTGGCAACGTTTCTAGAAAGTTGTCTTCTGTTTGTTTACAGTGTCCTATTGGCACTTGAACTTACTGCTGTATCAGTAGCTGAAGGCGCGTGACAAAAGCCTTACTGCTGTCTTGCTTCTCCAACTTTTGCCAGGGGTGAGAATAGGGGAGCCTTACTGCTTTGTTTTCTCTTGCTCACTCCAGCAGTGCCTTCGCGTGGGCGCCTTTGTGGCTCTTGCACAGTAGCTGTAGCAGAGGTGGTCTGGCCAGAGGAACTGCGTGGCGGGCGCCCCTCTGCTGGCACCCGCTGGCCCTTGGCAGATAGGGCCCCTGGGGTACTGCGTGGGAGGCTTAACGACAGGATTTGGCTTTTAGAAGTGGCATCTGGAAAGAGCGCAGCATGCCGTTATGGATTTATTAACGATAGCTAGCCTTTGAAAAGGGAATGTAGAAATACTGCTATGGAGGTGTAGAAATTTCTGAGTTACAAGTAACTGGAGGGGGGGGAGAGCATTTGGGAAGCATATAGCAATACATGCTTATTTTGTGTATGTTCTTCTCTAGGCATCTGCTGTTGGCTATTGTCAGAAACAAGATACTGAATGTAGATGGACCTCTGGTCGTTCTTAAGGCCTAGTATGACTTCTGTTGCTACTAACTTCCGCAGAAGGGAAATGGTGGTGATCTGAAACTTGTTGGTATTTGTGTTAAAGTGGTAGCGTGGCATATTGCCCTGTGCTGACCCCTTTCAAACACTGGTAGGTATCTCTGCCGTTTTGTAGCGCCATGTTGTCTGGGAAACAAGAGAATATAGAGGGGAGTCTGTGGTTTGAAGCCCAGAATGAGGGAGCTAGCTTTCTTTTGCTGGGAATATCTCAGAAAGGAAGTTTAAATTTAAACAAGCAAATAAAAGCATGAATGACCTGAAGGCACAGACTAGTCTCATGCTGCAAAATCTATTTGATGCAAATTCGATTTCAGTCTTGAAGCAACTCAAAAGATATCTCAGCAGCTGGCACCAATTGACTGTCTCCCAGAACTGGCATGCTGACAGCAATCAAACTGAATTTATTGCTTTGGGTTTGATTCCTCTTCCGGACTCTTCCCATTCTCAGAAAAGTAATCTAGACTGAAGACACTGTTCCTGTGGGAATTCAAGCTTCCTCTAACTGCAATGATAAAGCACGGTCCTAGCGCAGGGTGAAGACAGGTGGACTGTATTAGTGAGCAGCTCATGTATATACTCCAATGAGAGCAAGAAAATTAGTACTGGTAAAGGGAGGAGCAAGAATTTTTTTTTTTTCATTTTTTTGCTAGCCCTATTTTTCTTCAAATGGGGATGATTCATAATTAAGGGTCAGTTTTGTTGCTGCTGCTTTTTACTGCGCTTGGTAAAGAACCTGCCCTCCCGTGGGGGTGCTTGCGCTTCTTAGACAGCTCTAGGGAAACCCTTTTTTGAGGCAGGTGTCCTAAATAAAGAGCAAGTTACAGGCACACAACCTCAGTGTATCTGAAGTCTGGTAAAGCAAGCCAGTATTAAGCCAAATGTTGCAGTGAGCGTACTCCTTCGTATGTGAAACTGTTTCAAAACAGTGCTGTGTTTCTAGTGCTTGTTGGAGCAAGTGTGGTAGAACTTGTTTTTTCCACCTGATTTTCTGGCAGGTGTGAAATCAATCACTTCCTCTAGTGAATGTTTATTTTATTTAATTGAATGACTGTTTTGTCCACTCTTTCAGTTCTTTTTCAGTGCTATCTGGTACTTCTTTTTGCCATGAGAAGTGACTACCTGAAATAGGTGTTACATATTTTCCTAGAGCAATAAATCTCAGTGTTCCCTGGACAGGTGGGTCAGGAACAGGAGATGAAGGGCATGTCTCTTTACATCTCCCTGGACGCGAGTCCTTTGAGGCGTTTATGGAAAGGCTTTGGCTGGAGAGCGTGTTTGTATCGCAGCTGCCTGCTGCAGCTGAAATGAAACCCCCGGCGCATCTCTGGGGAGCAGGAGTCAGCTGGGGCACGGCAGCGATGCCTGCGGCCAGGCCAGGCCTCGCACAGTGCTGCCTGTGCGGGGCAGGAGCCTCGGCACCTGACAGCTAATGCCTTTCCCCACTGCTCGAGTTCAGCCCTCGCCCAGCTTGCATGCGACTGATCTCCTTTGTGGGTTTATGGCAGGTTTCTTTCATTGAGCTCTGCCTCTGGAAGGCGCATTTCAGCTCGACGCAGGCAGTTCTCCCTTTCCTCCTCTGGCAGCCCCTTTTCCTCCCAACCCCTTCCGAACAGGCTGATGAGGCACCGTGACTCTTTCATCTTTCTGTTGTTGCTGTTATGTAAATACTCTCACTTGACAGCTCCAGACTGCTGCAGCTTGCAGGTGCCCTGTGCTCTGTCTGCAGTGTTCTCCTGCTGGCCGCTAGCAGCAAAAGCATCTGGGGAGGATAAACCTCCGGAGAAGGAGCAGTGCACAGAGTTGCTAGAACAGAAATTTGGGAACTGATTCCCTAGGGAAGAATAGAGCGCAGAAGTTGGGCCTTACTTTATCCATCTCCGTCGCAGTACCTCTTTGAGGTACTGGACTGAAGTGGTCAGAAGATGAAAGGATTTCCTTACAGAAGAGTAAGAAATGCACATCGTTATAGACCTGGCCATATCCTCCACCCTATTGGAGATTGTCAGTTTTGCATGAAGTGAAGTTGTCTGTGTTTTGCTCTTTGTTTCTCAGTTTGGTACAGCTGACTTTTATAGCACTTTATCTTGTTTTTCAGATGAGTTTAATGTATTTAGACTGCCAAATTATCCTGAATTTGGCCTATCGTCTTCTGTACTTGGGCTGTGTTGTCTTTGTTTTAACTGGCTCAGTTAGAGATTCTTAGAGCTGCGACATTAGCAGCAGTGCACAGCCACTTCTGTCCATCCCTTGAGCATGAGCAGTTCTGTTCCGATAAATGGATCGCTTGTATGTATAAAATGAAGCAGTTTCATATTTGCAAGTCCTTAGCTTTAGCAAATGGTGCTAACGCAACCATTCTTGCTTTCTATTAAAGAAAACTCCTTGACAGATCAAAACCCCAACCAAAGAAATCCCAGCTCTTTGAGAAGCATTTGCAGAGCAATAATGTTAGTGACATATTGGTTAAGTGTAGTCTCAATTTTTTGAACCAAAATGCAGAATTGGTATAGAGGCCTGACAGAGAGAACTAGATATTCATAACTTAGTTTGCACACCAAACATGAGAAGACTTTGTCCTCCTGCATTAAGCCTCATCTCTTAGAACATTTAAATCTTAAATTTTGCTACAAATAACCTCTGTAGACTAGACTTTTCTGTCTTGTGTAGATAGTCATTGCTCTAGACTGTAGATAGAGGAATTGTCCAAATATCAAGATTCTCTCTTTTGGCTGGAAAACATTCAATGAATATTAGATGAATGTTTGTAATATCCTGTACTTAAGTTTAAGCATTAGCAATTGTGCAGCAGTAGACAATTCTGTAACTTAGCAGGAAGAAAGCTTAATGAAATCCAGAACGTGGAAACAAGCTAAATGAATTCAGACTTGGAAATACAGCGCAAAACTTTAACAGCAAGGTTAATCAACGTTTGGAGAAACTTCAGTGGGTTTCTGCTTTTATACATCACTTGAAGCCTTCGGCGTGATCGCTTACATTTTCTGAAAAATAGACTCTGTTTTAGACATCATGACAATTGCTTGTTGATGTTCCTTAGCTTGTGAAAAGCAGGAAATAGACCTAATGTCCTAGGCCTCAGACCCCCCAATCTAGGTCAGGGGGTGTTGCTGTGTGTGTTAGCTACAAAGTTTGCTTCTGCTGTGCGTTAGGAATACACACCTTCACCTAACAGACGGCTTGCAAAAGTTTGATCTTATGTGAGGAGGAGGAGGAGAAGTTATTAGCTTTGCAAGCTCTTGATAAGGCAGGGATCTGAGCCCATATCTTCTTTACATCATTCTTCTAATGCATTTATGAATTCTTTGGGTTTTTAAGATTCTGTGAACCCCTGTATAAGAGATGTCTTATACCCTGACCTTTGACTGCTCTCTTGGCATTGCGGAATTTTGTTTTTTCTGTTTCCTACTGGGATGACGATTGTTAAACCAGAGAGAGAACAAGGAAGATTGTAACTCTGTTTATTCCTTATGTGCTTAAATACTAGGTTGCTTCCCATAAGTGGACTTCAACTCAGCCACTGACCCTGGGATCAGGAGTGAAATGCCAACTGTACCAAAGGCTATCTAGAGATGGAGATTAGAAGGGGCTCTCTTTTGGGGTGGGGGCTCCTTTCAGGTCACAAGTTAAGCTGTGCTCTGTGTCATCTGGAATTGGATCAGTGATATTCCCTGGAATTGGTCAGCAACGCTCCAGAACCGCGTCAGGCAGTGGCAGCACACCAGCGCAGCCTGACCTTTCGGTGCTCTCTGCTTGTCTCCGCGGGCTGGTGCTCCCGGGGCTGGAGCAGCCGCGCTGGGGAGTGTGCTTTCTCTCCCCGAGATGTGCTTGACTTTGCCTGTTTTGTTGCCCTGGAGACAGAACACTGTGGTATGCTTTCCCCCTGACCAGAAATAGTTTCCTGTACCTTGTGACCCAAGTGCTGTGCTCCTCCTCTGGTCGCCAGCCAGGCTTGGTGGTGCTGGAGGGACGGCGTGTGGGGTGGTGACCTCTTGTCACAAGTTCTGGTGTGTCCGCTGCCCAGGATCACTAGCTGCTCTGCCTGCTCCCCTCCCTCTGCAAGATGGTGTAGGGTTTCAGGGGAGCAATTGCTCTTGATTTACATCTCCCGTGGCATTTTGATGGTTATGTCATTTTATTTGAGCCTGTGCTCCTGTCAGCTGTCTGTCCTAGCTGTCAGGACTCGGTGGCTGAGTAGCACGTGGTGAGCTCTTACCTCTCCTTCCCCCTTTGCTCAGCTGTTTTTGCTGTCTGCTTCCCGGTGCCCTTGTGCTTGGGAACAGATTCTCAGCAAGTGTAACTGGGCCCAAGGGCAATGTGATCGGGGCAGCTGAAGGATCCCCTTCTGCAGGACTTCCAAGTGGAGCTAGGAGGGTAGGCGGGGAATTTGCAAGACCCAGATGTGCAAGCGGCTTATGGATAGTTTATCTTCAGTTCTGGTCCCGCTATAGTAACGTGGCCTGAGTGCAGAGGGTGCAGTGCAGTCTGTTGCCTTGCAAGTGATTTGCAGAACTTCATTTGTGAGAGATGCTGCTAAAAGGGAAGCTAAAGCAGTCTCCCCCGGCTCCCCCAGCAATGCAGGCAAGAAAACGCTTGCGTTGCACCAAGACTTCGGGAGCGTGGAACCACTCCAGCCTTTCTTGCTGTCTGCTACTTTATTGGAGTGGTTTTGGCATAGAACAGTGAAATGTGTGCAGCAACAACAACAGTAATTTCCAGGACTGAGAAGGAAGGAGAAATGAAAGGAGTAATTTACCTTCCCCCATCCCTGAACAATAGCAGATGAGGATGTAGCCACATCTCAGCCTGTATAAAATATTAATTGGGACACTTTCTACAGTTCAGCAGTGGGAAAGAAGACAGAAATCCTGCAGCACCCTGAGCTGCTATTCCCAGGCCAGGAGAGAGGGATTCTGAGCAGAGATCTGTCTTGGTCTCCCTTTTCTGCTCATGGGGAAGGGAATGGTTGCCCAAAGCTTATCTGTACAAAGGATAAGGGAAGGCCATGCAGAGACCGTAGAGCTGCATAGGCTGTTCTCAGGCACAACAGTGCAGGGTAGCTTTGTTGAAGTGGCTCTCTAGTGGGGTTCCTGTAAATTAGAGGGGACTGCATTTCCACCAGCAGTCTACTGAATAGCCTAATCAGCCTAGCATCCTGCTTATTCCTGCGGAAAAGACCTGCCTGTCACAGGGGACACAGAGAAGGTGCGCTTTCAAGCCTGTGTGCTGAAGATCTGATAGAGAGGAAATGTCACAAGGAGGCAGGAACTGGTGCCAGTTCCCCTTTCTTTGCCCTTTTGATGGGTGGGCTGGGAGGAATGGCTCTCCTTTTTTCTCGCCTCTTTCTAGGCATCTGCGTTCCCCGGAGGTCTAGAGTTTAGTAACTGCCAGGGCTGCCAGAAAGATTTGCTTCTTTCAGATCCTTTCAGTGAAGCTCTGCTTGTCTGATGTGAGCATTTCACCTGAGAGGATGGGGGCTTTGTAGTGAAAGTCGAGGCTCGATCATTGCTCTCGTGGAAAAATCTCCTTTCTGTCTGAACTTCAGAGACTAGAAAGGCCCCCTGCTTCTTGGCAGGGTTACTCTAGCTCCCTTGCCTTTCCTTGCCCTTACACGTGTTAAATTTCAGGGGAAGAGAAACCATTTTTGCTCTCCTTTATTTTTTTTCTTTAATTCAGATGACAGTCCTGCTCCAACTGATGTTGCCTTTGGACTGGACTAAGCACTCTTAGCATTTAGGCAGCATTTCTTGCCTGGAGATCTCAAAATGCTTGGTCAGCAGCATTTCACCAGCAAGTCCATCCATGGGTACTGAAGTATGGTTACCTTTATGGTTGACTGCAGCTGGCAGTGTTCCCTACTCCATGTGACAGCTATGCCCTAGCAGTAGCTGCGTATTTCTCCTTCCTGCCCTGCCCTTCTTGCCCAGTGTTTCTCTGGGGCAGCAGCAGATCCTTTTCCATTTCGTGCAGGTTCTCTTCAGAGGGTCTTCCTCCCCTTCTCCAGCCCCGAAGAAGGGGGAAAGTCTCAGAACAGATTTCACTAAAACTGGCTTTATATTTTTGTGCAGCTGATGAGTGATGTGTTTAACTGTGCTACTGCTCGCTTGGAATCGAAGCAGGGAACACCAGTTTTGCCCCAGCTCTGGAGCAGAAGTGGAGGTCCTGTGCAGCCTTGACTGTGGGTGCCCGCACAGCCCTCGCCTCTACCAGTTGTGAGGTTTTGGGAGATGGTTGTGTTCCAACTGGGTCACTGTTTTCTCCATTGAATATGAACAAGAGCCTAGTTCAGAGTTGTGCAGCTTAATGTCATGTTTCTTATTCTCTTTTAGATCATCAGAAACTGGAACGTGAAGCTCGAATCTGCCGACTCTTAAAGCATCCAAATATAGGTAAGCCTCTGAGCTCAGAAGGACGGGGAGGTGAGACAGGAGTCAAACGGCTCGTTCTAGCACCCAGTAAGAAAGCAAACGTCTTCTGAATATTCGCAACAACTCTAGTCAAAGGTGCCTGTTGAAACTGCCTTAGTTTCTCCCTTTGACAAATACTGCAAACAGGTGTGTCCCAGTCCCTGAGCCTCCTGGCCCGGATGTGCACTGAAGAGTGCTGTGCTCCTGCCCACTCCTCCTTGCAGGGCTGTCCCTGATCCTCAGCTGATGCCCGACTCTTTCTTCTCGTTTGGCATGCTGCAATAGCAGTGAGCAGAGTTGTGTTCATTTTCCCCTCACCTCTCTTCTGCTTCCTCTTCTTGGTGCTTTTTTGTGTATCCATTTAAAGGCTGTATTCAGTGAGATGCCCAAATTTAAAGGAGGGTGGACTAATATGCTGTCTCTTCTCATTCTGGTGGTCACTTGCTCTGAAAACAAAAAAGCGAACAATTTGTTTCTGCTCCTGAAGTTTTTTGGGTTTTTGTTTTTATCTTTTGCTGAGTGTTGCTTTTGTGTGACTTGTTTTCATGGCTGTTCTGCATGCAGGGTTTTTTGTTTGTTTATTTTGTGCTCTTCCCTAATGAAACAGATGGGGAAGAAAGAATTGCCCACTTTGGCAGTGGGCAAAAAAGAAAAAAAGTAGTGGAATCCAGACAATAATTTTGACCTCAAATAAAAGAGGAGAGGAAAAGAAGACTCAGCTTCAAACGTTGGAAAAAAATACGTTATTTACTAAACTGGAGAGAGAGGACATGAATTCTATCTTCTTCCAAAGCGTCATAGAAGCTTGCCTTAAGTTTTTCATTAGTGAGATTTTGCATTGTTTGCTGTAAATTGCTTTGAATGAGAAATTTGGAGCATATATTATCTCTTTCTTATGAACTTTAGCTGTAGAACCCTAGCCAAGGTGTAACTTTATTTTTTCTAAGAAAACATTAAGAAATACCAACTTGCCACCTTTGACCAAGCTATTGTTAAATACTGCTGTCTGGGAAGCCTGTAATGCAGTTCCATTGCCTTCCTTTTTCATAACCCGTTTAGATAGGTATGTTCTACAAAAACACTTTTTTAAAATGAAAAGTCATTTCAACTTTAGAAATTTGGTAGTTGTGGAACTAAAAGCTTCTTCTCCCAAAGCATGGAAAACTTTGGTAGCAGCACTGCAATCTTCTCCAAAGCAGCCGTAGCACTGTGCTTCAGACTTAATCTGATAACGTTGGAGAGCTAGCTAAATTTTCAAATTCCATCTAGACTGAGGCCTCTTATTGCATTAGCAAAGAGACTGATATGATTGTGTTGCTGAATGAAAATGAAAAGTTCATTTGGATGAGCTTTTCAAGCTCCAGATATGCTTAGATTTTTGATGTTTGTGATCTTTTTTCTAAAGATAAAAAAAATTCCCTCAAAAATAATGAGTCTCCCTAGTGGAGATGACTTTTTTTTTTTTCCCCACAGCATCTATCTCATCTCCTGACTTTTTTTTTTCTTTTTTTTTTTCAGATTTTTTTTTCTTTTTCTTTTTTTTTTTTTTTGCTCCTATCCTCTAAAGACCTGGGATAGGAAAGGTGCCTTACAGCATACCCTGCAGACCAGTATCTGTAGCCTGTTCCACATGCAATGAAGGAGCAATTTCCATTAGCTCAGGACCCCACAAAATGCAAAGCACCTGAGTAGCAGCCTTTCAGCTGAAGGAACTTTCTGTTCCTTATATCTGAGTACAGTTGTAGAGATATGCAGAGAGGAACAGTCATTGCCTTCTACAGTAATTTGCAGTGATGAATATACTGGCCTGTAAATTTATTGTTTGACTGTATATAGAGTGACTAAAGCTCCTACTAGGAGCTAGCTACAAAGCTTCTTTTGCCCCATAAGACTTGTTGCAATTATAGTTTAAAGGTCATTTCACTTTTTATTTGGGTCTTAATTTCTCACTCCCACCATCTCTCCTTTTTATCAACTCTTACACCTCTTCTTGTCAGGCCTCTCAAATATTAAACGTTGTATGCAAGAGGAAAAACACTTTTGTAGGTGAACTCTATTGCAAACAAGTGTATCACATTCTTAGTTCAATTCTATAGCTGGTTCTTCATCTGCAATGAGTGATGTTGCTTGTCTCCTGCTGTATTATGCTTTGGAAAAAGTCACTTGTGGGGAATGTATATGGTCAGTGGTTCTTGTATTTTCTGCAGAGCATTTCTTGTTTTCCTAGAACAAAACTGTTTTTATTTTAAGATAAAGGGATTAGTCATTCTAAACTCAATGGGCGGTCACAAATAGCAATAAAGGAAAAAAAAATTATGCCTACAACACGGAATCTTAGAAAAAGACCTCAGGAAGTCATACGGTCCATTCAGTAGTCCTGTGAAAACATCTGATACCTTGCCCATTCCAGGCATATTTGTTCTTAAAGACCTGTAATGATTCCACAATCCCTAGTGGCAGTTTTTAAATGTTTAATTCTTCTATCCATTAGACAGCAGAAAAACGTATTTTGCTGCTGTTACTTGCCTGTATTTCTAGTTCTATCCAGAGTATATGTGGAAAGTAGTTTTTCTTTCTTGTAACAGGCTTTCACATACTTGAAGACTGTTATCATGTCTCCTTTCAGTCTTTTTTTTTCTTTAGACTAAACAAACCCAGCAAAACCAGTTCTTTCAATCTTTTCTCATACATCATGTTTCTAGACCTCCAGTCGTCTTCCCTTCCCCCACCCCTCCCTCCTTCTTCCAGATCCCTGGCCTCTCCCCAGTTGCTTCACATCTTTCTAGAAATGTGATGCCCAGAACTGGACATCACAAGCCTCTAACTGAGGCCATGCCAGTGCTGATTATAGGGGGAAAAATTGCTTCACCTGTCAAACCAAAGCTGATCTTGTTTTGCCTATCAACCTGTGAAACTTGTTTTTTGAATGCATTATTGATGCACATTTGTGTTCTGACTCGTGATGCCCCGGACCACACTCTGCAAAACTGCTGGCAAGCAAGGCATTTTTCCATCTTGGATAAATGAGAATTCCTACCAAAGTGTACACTACTTCTGTCCTCATTAAAATAAATAGGAAGAAATTCACTATGTGTGGGTTCCCTCTGAATTTGTAAAGACCATTTTGATTTATCTTCTGATATCATGATATGCTTGCAGCTCCTCTCATGATAACATAATCTTTAATAACAGTGCCATATATTACATCATGTGGATAATTAATGAAAATGTTAAACTATGTTGGACTCTGGAGATGTGACTTGATACACTGTTCCAGTTTGACAGAGAGCAATTTTGAGTATTTTTGGTTTTTTTTTTTTTTTCAGTGAGTTGTATATGCCATTGTAAGCTAGTTCCGTACACACATTTTTCTAACTTGCTTGCAAAAATAGCATGTAAGATTCTGTCAGAAGCTTTGCTGAAGTCCAGATGGTATATGCATTGCTGCTTCCACACTCCTAGGGCTTGTTAGCCTGTCACAGAAGGAAGTCATGTTGTTCTGAGGTAGTGGTGGTGTTTTTCCTTGTCTTATGTGCATTGGCAGCTAGTAGTCACCTTGTCAGTGGAGTTCCATGTTGTGAGCTCTTCTGGATGAACGCTTGCTGTGTTGGCTCTGTGTGAGCTATGCTAGCAACCCTACACCACTACTGAAGAACTCTGTGGATTTTGCACCAATTAACTGTGGTGGTGGTGGTGGTTTTGTTGGAGACTGCATTGCAGCATGTCCTACTGTTCTACAGTGACCTGAGCCTTTAGTGAGTTGTGAGGACAGGGTAGAGGATCGAAAAGTTACAACGCTGGGGGTCGGCTGCTTGTCTCTCCTTCTGCCTGTATACAGGATGTAAAGCAAACCTGTTGAATTTATGGTTCTTATCCATTTACTCTAAGACAGTTGATTCTGGGGCAGTGATTCCAGACTGCAACACACTGACCGTAACGTTCCTACTCAGACCAATAAGAGAAAGGTTAATCTGGGTACAAACTAGTGCCGATGGTGTTAATCAAATTTTATTTTTATGGTATTTCTATTTGTTGTCGCTCTTTGTGATATGACCACTTTCTGAGTTACTCTAACATGCCTTCATCAAATCTCAGCCCTAATTTTAAGCACTTGCTCTGTAATTGGATGTTTTACTTGTCTGTAGATGTACCTTTAGGTGCCCAGGGCCAAGGTAATCACAGTGGAGTAATCCTTCTAAAAGCTTAGTGTTGCAGTATGGTTATTTCTTGATCCAGAAAGCTTTTCAGTCTCTGGATAGAAGACAGTTAGCTAGACACAACTTTCCACTTTCCAAAAGCATTTTCACAGAACATAGTGTAAGCTCATTGGGCACCATTCATCCTCTCTAGCTTGAATGTGCCATTTCAGTTGATCACCTCAGAGCTTGCTTCGGTGGAGGAAGGGCTTCCTTCCCTAACTCTTTCAACTTGTGTTTTTGATCCTCTTGACAGCTTTCTTAGAGTATTTAGCTTTCAGGTCTAGGGCAGTTCTTTACTGGCCATGCTCACCAAGTGTGGCGAAACTGGATGGAGATGAGTCGGTGATCTGTTCGCTTTCATCCTATTTCAATAGGAAAACAAATGTGCCCATTACAGAGGATATGCTGTGCAAAAGTAGTTCTTAAGTGTCTTTGTTCATAGTGCAGACTGATCGCTTAGTTATTCTTACCACCTTCTAGCCTGCAACTGTGTAACTTTGCTGCTTGCATTTAGATCTGCAATAAAACAAATACTTATTTTAAGAGAAGCTGATAGTGGCCCAAGAGACAGAAGCAACTTCTCTTTCTGATTTCTGCCTTCATATCTTATGCTTCACTGCTTCAAAGTTAATTTCTTTGAGGGAATTTACAGCAGTAGTAAACTGCTATCCTCAGCATCTGTCAGAATTATTGCTTTTTCAGGTTTTTTCTACTTCTGATTGTTTCTCTCAGATATACCTGCACTTAATTATTTTGAGTTTTAACTTCTATCTGTTGGCTTGTCTCAGAATAAACCATAATTTTGGGCAAGTCCTTATTTAATATGGGGAGAAAATTGCAGAAAAATCTCCCGTGGATTAGATGAATTTGTTTTGGCCTCGTTCAGTTTTACTTCCTTTGACAAATGGTCTTTCCTCCTGGTATCTCTTCCTGTCTCCTGGGAATGACTTTAATAGATGTATAAATAAGGCCTCCAGTTTGTGCGCACTGAAATGATGATTGTGATCAAGATATGAATTGCTGCAAAGATGAGAAAGATTTGTGCTGCTTTATGCAGCGCAGTTAGAGAACACTACAACATTCATCACTAATCTGGTGGGAAACAGGATGCATTAACCACATCTGCAGACCCTGTACTGGACATATTGCCTTAATGGTTTGATCCACAACTTAAAGTTCACTCTTTCTTCGTTTTGAGAAACTGTTCTTGTTAAGCAGACCCTCACTTTCTTTTTTTTTTTTTCCCCCTCCTGCCGTTTAGAGTGTTTTCCAATCACCTTTTTCTTTAAGATGTTTGAATTGCTTCCATCGTGAACAAGAATAAGCTGTAGGCAGTATTTTGCTGTAAACAGCAAATTTCCTTTTTTTTGGCTGCAGACATTCAGACTGCCTTGCAATTGGGACAGAAGAGATGTTACATGCAAACAATAGTGAAAACGCTGGGAATTCTCCAGTAGTTTGGCCATACTTGTGCCCCAGTGGAGGCTCAGTGGTTTCAGCAGTGTGATGCTCCAGGGTTCTGCCTGCTGCTGGTGTGCTTTTTTTTTTTTTTTTTTTTTTTTCCCTGCTGTGGGAGGTGGAGGGGGATTGCTGGGAGGCTGCTCCTTTCCTCAGGTGAAGCTGTTGCAGAGAGGATGGTGTGGGGAAGGAGGGAAGAGACCTTATAGCGAGAGTTATGGTTTGTGGCTTTTGCAGTCAGAGTAGCTTTTCCTTTGAACTGGCATGGGGCTATCTTGAGAGGAGGGTGAGTTGCTGTGGTTCTGGTGGGTCAAACGCTGATGTCTTTCTCTCTACACCTTTTATTTGCTCTCCATCCCTGGACCCTAAGAAAAACCCAGCAGAATACAGCAGGACAGAGTGCTTTGCTGCTTGGAAGTTTGAGCCTTTGAGCTGCGAGGTCCCATTTGGGACCTCTAGTGCCTGCGCTGCTGGTGCAGCCCGGTGGTGTGTCCAGGGCTGCCTGGCAGAGAGGAGGCCCCCCAACCTCCCGGCGAGCCAGCCTTCAGTTTCTCATTCTGGTTCTCTCTGTTACTTCTTACGTTAACCAGTATTTATTTACTACTTCTTGCTCTCTCCTTTTTCTGCTTCCTCTTCCGATAGTCTTTCCTGTAGTTTAAGAAACGTGTTTCTCTGCAACCCCTGAGCATTAAGCAGAATGGAGAGGTGGCTGCAGTCCGCGGAAATCATGCAAGCAACAACTTGCATTTTGAAGGGAGCCTGCTTCAGTTGGAGGGTTTCAGATTGACTTTCCTGGGCAGTGTGAGAAAGGAGTTGTGAAAATTACGGTAGTGCAACAAGGGAGGGGGTCAGGCAGCTCCAGTCTGCATGGACTGGAGCGCTGCTCTGCTGTGCTGAAGGCTAAGTTGTCACTGGTGACAGAGATGTCGGTGGCAAAGTTACCGAGCCTGTATGAGAGACTTAAAATTTTGTCATGACCTCTTGTTTTTAAATATTTTATTAATTCTAATAAAGTGGATGTTTTCTATGTATTTTCTTTGAGATGCTTTCTTTTTGAAAGATTGTTGATTTTTTTTTGTTGATTTGTTGGGGTTTTTTTATTATTATTAGAAAAAGCACCCATATCGTACTACTAGTCATCAAGAGTACTTTGCTTATCTGGTACATGTATAATCATAAATTGTTATTAACAATTCTGGATCATCATGATGGCAATCTTTTCAGGAAGGTAGGAAATATCCCTGCTAATACACTCTTTTGGCTTGTGTAATGTGTAAGTAGGGCATACTGAATGTTACGTATAACGTGCTGAACTTCAGGCTTTCAATGCAGACGTTGCAAAATAACAATTAAAAAATAGCATCTAGTTGGTGCTGAAATGTTAAAACAAAAAAAAATCACTTGGACTATGTTTCCTGTTTTACTTTTAAATTGGTCTCTGCAAGAGGACCAGTTTTTCAATGGGAAAGATACTGTCTGTGACCTTGCATGGCAGGAAGGGCGCTATCTTAACCTTGTTTTAGGGCTAGAGCTGTTAAAAATGTTTAATTGAGGACAACGTTGAAAAAAGATTGTGTGTGTGTGTGTGGCTTTTGATATTCTCTTAAGACTGTTCCTTGTCTTTCCATGCGGAGCTTGCAGGAGCTTGGGAGTCGAGTGTTAACAAACCCGTTCTCTCTTCCATTTTCTAGAGCTTTAGAACTGCAGTAGGTATGAAATGCTGCGGGCTTGGGGAGTTTACAGCAAGCTGATGTATATCCAGCATACTGTATCCACTCGGTGTCAGATTTGGGAGAACGAGGAGGGAAAGACTCCATGATCCTAAGGGTCTGGTTAACAGCAGCATGATATGTCCTGTTAGCTAACTGTCCTGCTGCTATTAGTTACTGCTTTAATAAAGTCAGCAGTAGCTACTGGAACAGATGATTTCTAGAGGATTATTTGTATTACACAATTTAATGCTTTTTAATAGCAAATTTTTAATTAAAAGGAGAGTCCTTTTGGAAGCAGCCTGAGCAGCTGCAGCTGAATTCTGTGTGTTTAATATAATTAGAGAAACAGCTGGGGAAGGAGCTGAGCACCCAGCTCACTGGCAGCCATGGGCTTGCGACAGCTCCTTACAGGCCAGCATGTTGAGTATCGGGAAGCGCGCTGGCGCGCAGCCAGTCTCTGCGGTGGTGGGGCAATTCCCTGCTTGGCTGTTAGGATGGGGAGTGGGTGTTAGCCATCTGTGTCAGTTCACTTGTTGCTTGTGCTGCCACAGGCGATAGTGCTCAGTTTGCAGACTGTCGGGCCATGTGTATTTGTGTATACACTTCCAGTATCTCTTGGAAAACTGGAGAATATCTTTGGAAGAGGGCATCAGGCAGGTTGTAGCCTCCAACTTTATTCAGCTGCTTCTTGCGTACACTGTTTCTTGAAGTATGCCCCTCATCAGATCTCTTTTCTCCTCCTTTTCCCCATGATAGAGGCAAACGTTGTCTGATGTCTAGCTGGAAACTGCGGAGAAGTGAGGCTGTGGCTGTTTCTGATGAGTGGTTGACCTTTGTGTAGCATCCTTCAGTTCAGAAGATCCCAGAGCACTTTTGAGATTGCATTGAGATTGGAAAAGTTACTGTGTTGCAATTACCATGACACATGAGACAACTAGAAATATCTGTCTGGTTGCATTAGCTCTGCTGCAGGTACAAAGGCAAATTAATTTGAAAGCCCCAAGTGTTATATAATCACAGCACAAAAACTTTGTAATGCCAAGTTTGTTGGTCAGTCGTGTCTTTGCTGTTCCCAGGTGTAAGCATTTGAATATTATGGGAAACCAATGGATCTTGATTTAGCATATAAGAGCACTCTGTCCCATAGCTTGAACTCTGCCCCTAAGGGTAGGCAAAGACCTTTGCAATCAAGGTTCAAGCATGTTTCAGCCCATGTTGCCTTTTCCTAAGCAGAAATGAATGAGTGCAAAGTGAAGATGATGGGAATCATCCCATAAAATTCTTCGTCTGCTTGTATATTTGCCTCTTGCTGTGACTTTGGCAACGACTGACTATTTGCAGTGATTTACTTGCAGGAGGCTGCCAGAAAGCACCCTGTCTCCCTGCCTGCTTCCTCCGTGGGCTTGGGCCCACAGGCAGCCCTGCTCTGTCGCTCACTGTAACGTGGGATGCAGGGGACTGTTCCTCCTGGGGGCCTGGGTGGCAAGCACAAATACTCCTGTCCTATTGTTTTGGAGGGAAGGGTCAAAAGATGATAATGTTCAGCACATTGGGCAGAGTGAAAGGAAAGACGTGGGTCAAATTTAGGCAAGACATAGCTCATGGTCACTAACCATCTCTCCACGTGCAGTCTTTCAAGAATACAGTCTGATAGCTTCATCTCTTGTACCTCTGTGTTTTTGACTCCAATATCAATTGGTCTTTTAAATGTGACCTTTAAAAATGAGCGGCCTTTTTTTTTTTTTCTTTTTTTAATATATTCCTGTAGTTCAGGTGGATTTCTGCAAAAATTGAAAGCTGCTTTCTTCATGATTCACTGAAACTTTTGTATCTGCAGAATCTTGCTTTGCATGACTCAGCAGCAATTTCCATTGAATTTTAGGTTGGTGCAACTTCTTAAGGGGGAGGTCTTCCTCTTTCTCTCAGTCACTTTGTATCTTGCTCAGGCATCAGGGAATTGTGACTGTAGTGAGTGGCTTTATTCAGGAAGGAAAGGCAAAACGTAGCATGAGTGGTACTGTATTGCTGCTTCTCACTAAAATGCTTAATTTTCTACAGTTAATACCATTGCTCCTTGCTATTATTTCATTTTAGAATAAAAACTGAGAGTGCACGTGGATTTTGGAACACCTTGAAATACCAGCTTCAAGTTTTCTGAAGGGAAGATTTCCAGCAAGCCTCTGAAGATGGCAGGCAGAGGAAAGTAATATTCATGGCAACATTCTTAGAAAGTACTTGAACTCTGCATACACAGCTGCTGTTGAGTTCAGTACCCACAACATGTTCCCTTGAGCCACTCACTCTGGTATCAGTCTCTTTGCAACTGCTGTGGATTGCATCGGGGACTCATATCTGGCACACACACACACAAAACAGAGAAAATAATTTGCACAACTTGCAGCTGACAGTGTTGAACATTGGAGCTTTTGGGGAAAGGGAGTGGTTTGGTCTCATTGTTTTTCTGTTGTTAAAGTTATTTTTCCAAAGGCCAGTTTTGTGAGAGATGCTTTCTGTTCGTGGTTTGCTAGTAATACCAGTGTATGTAGGATGAGAGCTGTAGTTGCTTGCAGTGAGGCTGGAGATGAGACTAAGGGAAGAAAAGGACACTTAAATAGTCAGCTAGATTTTGCCTTGCAGAGTTACATATGCACATTTAAAATTGAAGAGACAGTTTTAAGTAGCAGTCTCTCATTTCCATGGGTGAAATATGCCTGCAGTACCAGATTCAGGATGGTATGTGAGAAGTTTTATGGCTCTTTTGGATCCTGCTCAAAATCTTGTTTCGAGATACTGTACTGAAACCACTGCCTACTCCTCCCAGAATCTGTTTGGTTCTTGGAGATATCACCTAAGTGGTGATCCATGCTTTCTCCTCACTGACTGGGTCTCAGCATAAGCTAACATGGTTGCAGAAGTCGTCTCTGCCTGACAGTCTGCAATGAATTCCGCTGCTTTGGTCAGCGGTTGTTCTGGCATTGCTCACTAGTGCCCTCATTTTTATTTATTATTTCTGAAGTTATCTGTAAGACTTGTCAGTCATATAAAATTAGATGTCCTTATGAATTGTAAAAGCACTCTGTTTTTGGTGTGGATGGGACTTCTGTCTGTGCTCTGACTAAAACATCAGGCAAGCTCTTGCACAGTATCCTGAAACTGATTTAGTTCCTTGTTGTCTGACTCGCTTCTGTTTTTCTTCTTCCTCTCTTTGTCTGTTCTTGCTAAACTTTGTAGTAAGTGCTCTTTCATCAATGAGATCTTTGACGTGGGAAGAGTCATCCAGTAACCTTGAGTGTACGTGGTGTTGACAGGGATGGATCTTCTATGTCTGTAAGAATCCCTGTGGTTAAGAAGAACGTTTGACTAGGAAGGAAATACGATTTGAATTGTTTCTTCAGGGCTACGGTATCCGTTAATAGAAATGCCTCATCTACTGGTATGATAAAGGGAGTGAAAACGTGTTTCTTTGGCAAGTCCTGGACTTTTTTGTAGTTAGTTGAAAGACCCTGTGTTTCCGTTGTGTCCCACTTCCTTCCAGCTGTGACTTGATGCTCTTTTTGTGTTGTGTGCATTTGTGTTGCCCACTATATGCGGCATAGATGTCACTGTTCTCCTAAGCAGAGGAGAAAAAGGGCCTGTGATATTTTTGAGGAAAAGCATAGATGGATTAATTCTTTTATTTTTAATTCTCCCTTTTTCTTATCATGGTTAGTTGGTTTTTGACTCCTTCCCCTTCTAGCATCTATAGATGATTTTACTCTTTCCCATATTATGTCAACAGATCGCATGAATGTGAGCAGGCTATGTGGACCCTGCTCAGCTCCTCTGTTGAAATTGGACTTGTGGTAGTAGTTAGATGGGACACCAGGAGCAGCAGCCTGTGGAACAGATGGGATCCCCTTTTCCAGGGAAAACATATGAAACAGGACCGCTCAGTACTTTGGTTCCTGTTACGCACTCCTGGAACTGGTAATTCAAGAACCTGTGTCCTGCTTTTCATGTGGAGGGCACTCTCTCATGGCGTGTTTAAAGCAAAGAGGGCTCTATACTAGCTGGAAGGTGGAGGTATCAGGCAGTATTTGATGGTTACGTATCTTCATGGTAAATGTTAAGATATTGTGGATTTTCTTGATGAACCAAAGCGGAGAGGAGGCTAAGAAACTCTTTAAATGCTTTTACCCTTGACATAACCTAAAGGTGGTAGAGTTGTTTCTGAATATGTGCTGTTTCATGGGGTGGCTGAGTGGTGTTGAAAAAGGCATGTTGTTAACCTGATAGTCCCTGGTAATTTGTGTTGTATTTGAGAGCAGAATAAATCATTTTAACTTGCATGTCAAAGAAGTAATCAATGGAGTGAATATTGGCAGGTGATTGACGTATCCTTTCTAGATCCTTTCTAGTCAAGAGGGCCAGCTCTTGTGGCAATGTCGAAAAGTAGGTAGGCAATACTGTTGGATGAAATGGCACTAGGTGCTCCTGCTGTTCTACCACTGGATTTTACTTTTATTTCTTCCCATCGGCATCAGTATGAAACAGGTGTGGGCTGGAATGGAGAGTCACAAGAGTTTTGGTATATTCAGACTTTTCTTAATCCTTCTGGACTCCCCTCAGCCCCACTCCCCTCCACCCTTTAAGCCTAATGTTTTGAGCTGCTGCTAACTATTCCTTTATAGAGTAGTGGTGCCCACTTTCATCTTTCCTATAGCTTTTCTTACTTTTGCTATTCAACCATTTCTCCCTGAGCTTTGTTACTTCAGCACATTGAATCCTAGGCAGATTTTGTTCTGCATCCCTCTGGGCCATCGCAAGGAAGCAGCTCCCGTATTAAGTTAACGTTCTGCGTCCTGCCTCTAAGGCCTGCTCCTTTCTCTTGGCAACCTAAGCGTGACCTCTCACAAAGGTGTTTAGGAGCTGTCTCTCTATGTCCTGTCATGGCTCCACACCTAACTATGCAAATAGTATTTTACTGGCCTTGAAGGCTCTTTCTGCTGCCTCTGCTGGTCTTTGCCAGCTGAATCTCTACTTCCTTCCTTCCTCAAAATGTATCTGACAAAATTGCTTTCCTCAAGATGAAGAAATAGCACTGATCAGCTCATTTATGTTTCGTATGTGTGGTTTAATTTGCTAGCTACATCTTTGCGTCAGAGTTGATGGTTCACTGTTTCTCCCTTCTACCTGCAGGCGTATTTTGTTGCTCTCTCTTCATGGCACTGCTCTTTGTGTCCGTGGCTCTGCTGCTGCTTTGCTGCTATTTCATTCTTTCTGCTCTCCCCTTTGACTTGGGCCTTATTCCAGCATTTTGACCTTTCAGGTGCTAGAGGGAGGAAAGTGCTTTCTTGTATACTGAGTGTCACTGGACACAACCTTCTTAGCACATCTCAGCTGGAAATCCAAGGGTCTGCCTCAACTGCTTTCCCTCTTGTTTCTAGTCTTGAATGGAACTCCTTTCTCCTAGGAAATACCCTCCTTCTTTGTTGCATTTTTGTAATGCTACCTCTGTTGGATCCTGCCAAGTGCTCAGGAGGCAGATTTGACGTGCATTTTTCATACAAACACAAAGTTGTAGTGCATGGGGGTTACTACAAAGACAACTAAAGCTGCTTATTTGGAGGAGATTTTTTTGCAGAGTGATTTGAGGAACTTAATTCTTGAAGGCGATGTGTTTCTGTTTTCATGCTTTCGCAACGGTGTGTTTCACCTGAAACACCTATTCTCCTGTTATTCTAACTGCAATTGCTTTTTTCCAGCATTGTGTCATGTGTAGGATATCCCTCCTAGACCCCTACAGTTAGGTGCAGTAGAAACACTGAGGAAAGGAAGATGCTCAGGGGACCAGTCCAGAGATCTTGTAAATTAAGGCGGGGAAAAAAATAGGAAAGCGCAGTCAGGCAGGAAGAATGAGGAAACAACAAAATCCTTTTAGGAAAGGTACTGGTAGTGGTCTCAGTGCTACATCTGTGCTACCAGTGTGTGTGTGTGTGTGTATGTGTTAGCATGCATGTGAAATGATGCCTTAGCAAAGAAGAGTTATAAAGAGGATTAGAGGAGGGCACCCAAACATTCACCAAAGCTGTTCATGTGATATGGAAGCGTGTGCCAAGTGCTTCTTTGAAACCTCCCCAGGATGGTGATGGTAGGTGAAGTCATGAGGCAATAAGAAGTGCAAATTGACCTCTTGGTATGGGTGAAGAGATAATCATCATGGCAGGGATAGTCAAGTTAGGTCACCTATATTTTATACAGAATAAAACAGAAGACAGTGAAGAGATGCATAGGGGTCATTAAAATGGTGGAGGAAAACAACGATCTTTGTCTTGTAGGGATGAGAACGGTGATGTTGCTTTGGTCAGTGCTAGATAACAAGGTGTTGCAGTGACTGAGACCCAGCCTGGGCTAGTTGTTTTAGTTGAATGAATCAATAGGGAAAGACTGTACTTTAGAGAGAGTCACATAAAGAAGATGACCCATCCCTAGTCTGAGTGTCAAAGTTTAGGAACTGAGTCAAATAGCATCACTAGGTTGTGACTCTGATTGTCAGGGAGAATAGAGAAGTTTTCCACTGGGGAGAAAAGAGATCAGTAGAGGGGGTTCAGTAAGATGAAACTAAGAGCTTAGTTTCTCCTTCAGGGTTAGAATTAGTGCCTAGGTATCCAAGAAACATCAAAGACAGTGAGATTTTGACTCAGGCAGGAGGAAACAGCACTAGAGGAGACATGGGTGCCTGTGTGTTGGCTTCATAAATACGATAGTTATTGGTATTACCCACTGGTAACGTGGCAGAAGAGGGACAAAGAACACTAAGGGATAGCAGCCCACCATGGGGGCATCTTCAATCCTAGCAGTTAAAGGGAACCAGGGAGGGGAAAGGATGAAGAGTCATTCAGATGATAGGAGCAGAACTAGTAGGGGATAGGTAAGGAAGCTGAAGGAGAATGAGATTTTGTGAAGGGGAGTGTGGTCAGATATGTATGCGCTAATAAATAGATCTGGAAAAATGAGGCAGGAAGCTGGCACTGAATTCTGGTTAAGGGTTTGGGGTGGAAGTCAGAATGGAGCGAAGGAAAATAAAGGGAAGGAACTGGATGTGTTGCGCTTTACAGATGGTGGCACTAACATGTAGGGTGGGTTCAGAGGTGTTTTTTTTTGTTTTTTGGTTGGAGATTCTGCAAAAAGGTTTGTCTTGCAAAATAAGAGTGGGTGGGGAGAGATTCACAAAAATGTGAGTGTGGAAGAAAGGGTGGGCAGATGTGAAAGGAGGGTACTGAAGCATTGGAGTAGGAGAATAGTCTGAGGTATTTAGAGCTTGTTTTGACGCTGGGGAGGGGTTGGGTGCACGTGAAGGACACCCATCTGTTCCTTTGAGATAACAAAAGGAAATAGGTTGCAGATCACTCAATGAGAACACAAAGCAAAGGGCATGGGGAATTAATAGACTGATTGGGGTTGAGGCAGAACTTGGTTGTGTGGATAGGTCTGATCTGTGAAGTGTCGTATTTGCTACATGCTATCTAAATCCCCATTTCTTGATTGTATTTTTGCAGTGCGGCTTCATGACAGTATTTCAGAAGAAGGTTTCCATTACCTCGTCTTTGATCTGTAAGTGTCTCTCTCTGGCTTTGATGCTTCATCAGTGATACAGACGTGGTTGGTTGACTAAGAGTGGAATAAAAAGCACCTGCATTATTCTAATTCTCTCTTTCCCTCTTGAGCCCTGTACATGACTCTAGTCCATTTGACAAAAATCCATTTACAGCGTGGTAGGGGATCGACCGGGAAAGCTCCTGGCAGCAGGTGCGAGCGTGGGATGGTAAAGGGCAGCTATCCTGTGTGTATCCCTGTGTCTGCAGGAATCGGAGGATGGGTATTCTGCCCAAGCTTATTGTATGTTAAACTTTGTAGAGGAACGTGGACCATTTGTGCCTGGTACATCAATGGTGTCCAGTATACTGCTGGTGCAACGACAGTCCGAGGGGTCTCATGGGTGTACCAGTGCTTGGGCTATGGCAGTGGGGCTTTCCCTGTCTCCCCTGTGGCTCTGTGCAGGCTGTTCAGCACAGGCTGCTGAGAGGCTCCTGAGGGGAAAAGGGCCTGGTCAGGGAGGCAGTATATGTCCTGTACAGCTTCCCAGCTACATACGGACAGACTCTGTAACCTTATTCTTTTAAACTTCAGGGTTACTGGTGGGGAGCTCTTTGAGGATATTGTTGCCAGAGAATACTACAGTGAAGCAGATGCCAGGTAAGACTGTTTCCAGACCCTTCTGTGTGTGTGTGTGTGTGTGTGTGTGTGCCACATGTGTTGGCAAGTGGAATGAATTTCCTGACCACTGTTTCTGTGCGTGGCTTTGTTCTGAAACTCTTGTTCCCTGTCTGGAAAAAAACATTCTTCTTTCTGCTATTAGCATAAACTATTGTCACCGGTCAGCCTCTGACTCATCACAGCTCTATCCCTTGCCCCTTGCAGAAGCTGCTGTTGCAGTGTACTCTTTGCTAGGAGATGTGTTGCTAGCAGCTTTGTCTGCCTGACCTTTTTGGTGGGTGGTGACAGGGTGTCCTTAGTGAACCAAATGCAGGACAGAGCTGTCCTGTGGCTGCATGAGAGTACTGGCTGCTGGGCCTCTGCTTTCTCATACTAGGGTTCCAGTGATGTGCCATTGCTTTTGGGCAGATTCATTTAATTCACCAGTGTCTAGGTCGTGGTTTACCGGGGGGAGGCTATGTTTCCGTGAAAGCCCTCTATGACCGTAAGCTCACTGGTGCAGTGAAAAGAGGTACAATGTTTGAGAGTGACCTTTGCATTTTAATATTAAACATTATAATAGATTCAAAGTTCTGCCCTTCCTCTTCTGAGTGTTCCTTCTCTCCCCATGTGTGAGTTCCCTGAAAGGGACTGTGCTGTTTAGGCAGGTGGGCGACTTGTGCAGCAGCAGGCCAGGGTGCTCTCCGATTCATCTGTCTTTTGGACGTGGATTGTTTGGAATCAAGCCTGGGATTAGGCAGCTTCTGTTTTGCTTTAGCAGGGCCTGGGAGTGGCCTGATAGGGACGTTTCACCTCTGCTTATTCTGCACCTGTGATCTTCTCCTGTCCTAACCCTCACAGGAGCAGGAATTGGGGAGAGCCATGAGAGGAGAGGGGGAAGAAGTGACTAGTGGATGTTGCTGCAGGGGGAGTTCAGTTGGCAGTACCATGAGGGTGCTTACACTGAAGTGAGCGCATCAGGTTGGGGTGGGAGCTGTGATGAGGACAGCAAGCCTTTCCTGAACGTAAGGAAGGATAGAGTGCGATCTGGAGTATTTGTGTTTTTATTCCTATGGAACATATGGGTGCTTACTCGCTTTCCCTGTGGTATGCTTACAGCTGCTGTCTTCTGGGCATTGCACGATGCTCTCAAGTGAAGCGTTGCATTGCACAGCACGCTCTACTGGCGAGCCATCTGGTGACAAGGAAGGCCACTAGGCTGGTTGTCTCCAAGGAAGCTCCTGGCAGAGAGATCTGGGAGCCCAGTGGATGTTTTCAGCAGGGGTGTATGGATGTTTTAGGCATAGCATCTCAGACATACACATAGTCACTCAACCCATTCTATCCTGAAGTTGGGAAGTTTTGGGGTTATCACCATCCTTCCCTCTGCCTCTCTTGCCAAAATCTGTTCCCTGAAATGGTCAAGAGCTGGCGGTGAGGGACACTGATCCAAAAAATTATGGGTAGGCTAGGGGAAAGGGAGTAAGTGACTGTTGCCTTCCTAAGGGTGCTCAGCCCTCTGACTTTCAGCTGGCCAGGCCTTGCAGTGCCCACAAGATGATTGAGTGAAACTCCTCCCTTTCTCTCCCCATGCCGAGCTGAATTCCAGAGCAGGCTGGGAGAGTGAGGGAGCGAGGTCTGTGCCAATCCGCCGCACTTGGCTCGCCTGGGACACCTCACACTTTTGCCATTTTTGGCCAGAAAATCTCTCTCGCTCAGACTCGGCTCTGTTCTAATTATACATTTTTTGTTTTGGGAGCGGGGAGATATTCATGGATTCCTATCCTGAGGACTGTGCTGCCAGCTCTGGAAGGGGGGGGGGGAGTGGGTAACAGTTATACTGTGCTGCACCTCCTGCCCTCTTCCTCCCTTCACCCTCATCCCATCTTTTCCAGTAGCCAATTTCCTTTCCCTGATATATTTAACTTGTTTCGAATTTGTTCCCCTGAGACTTGCAAAGTTCAACAAGGGGACTCACTGCTTCTACAGTGAGAATAGTCACAGGACACAGATTGAGTTGCCCACATCTGGTTTCTTACTGCCCAGCTGTGCAAGCTGTCAAAATCCCTACTCCCTTCCACATTGAGAGGAGTGTTTTGTTAGGATCTCACTTATGCACGTATGTACTTCTGCTTTATCAGCTTAATATTGGGAGCTGAGGAAGTTATTAGCAGAATAGATGATTTCTATCAGAAATCTCACCCGTGGGTATGTTGTACTGTCCTTATATGACAGGTGTTAATCATATGTCTTTTTCCTGTGTAGTTACAGCAATGAGAGTAGCAGAGGCATCAGATTTCTATGAGCTGTGGGGGAGTGTGGTACAGTGCACTCAACCAGGAATGAGTCTGCTTTTCAGATCACTAGCCCCTTAAGTGGGATCTGTACTTAAAAGGCACCCAGCAAGCGGGTGTGTGCACGCAAGCGGGTGTGTGCACACATTGTGTATGGGAAGTGCTTGAGATGCTGCTCTGAAAACTTTGCAACCTGGCAGGCACCCAGGAGTTGTTGGGGCTGCTGCTTTCTAAAAGTTTATTCTTTTGCTCTAGACTAGCACAGGTGAATGTTTCCTGGAGTGGTTTGGCCCTGTTTGCCCAATCTCGGCTGCCGCTACTTCGCAGATAAACTAGCGGTCTCTGCCGGTTTGCAGATACTCAGGTGCCTCAGCGTTCCAGGATGAAGAAATTGGCTGAAGAAACAAATGAGATACGTAGTGTGAAGGGGAGGAAGGAAAGGAGGTGACTGGAGGTAGAACTAAGGCTTTGAGGTCCTGTCATATCTGGGATGCGTTTAGCATCCTGTTGCTGGAGGTGGGAGTCCAGCTGTGGCATCCAGCTGTGGCATCCAGTGGGCAGGATAGAAGGGGTCAGCCTGGGGTCCTGAACTTTCCCTGCTACAAATATAAAAGTTAGGGAAATAGTTCTGGGATGAGATGAGATGTCAAGTGCGTGTGCGTAACCCTGTGTGTCTCTCCGTTTATCTTGCAGCCACTGTATTCATCAGATACTGGAGAGTGTGAATCACATTCACCAGCATGATATCGTGCACAGGGACTTGAAGGTAATATTTCCTCCATGCCACCGAGGCTGAGGAGAGCAGCCAGGGGATCATTGGAAGAGGAATACTGTGTTGTCAGCTGGCAGAGCTTTTTTTTTTTTTTTTGAGGTTGAACTGGGCTCAGGGGTTCCTGAAGCACAAATTTGGTCTTTTGGATTTTTCCAGAGGGCGTACTGAACTCCCAAGGAAGTTTTGAGACTGGACTTCATGAACCTTGCCAGCTGTCAGCCTCTCTGAGGCAGCTCCAGGATGGGATAGTTGTGATCCTTGGGGAGCAATAGGCTTTCAGAGAAATTTGGGTAGGATTCATTAGAATGAAGGACGCTTTCTAGTCTGTCGTTGAAGAGATCTCTAGAGACCTGGGGCACTCTCTGTTCAGTCTGCCAAGATGAGTTTGTCTGCACAGAACATGTATATTTTTATTCTGCACTTGAATTGCCAAACACGTGCCATTGGGCTAGGATAGAGATACACAACAAGAATTTTTCATCCATTTCTTTCTTCCTTATCAGTAGAAGCTTTTAATTGAAAAATGAAACTGCTGGCCAGTTAAACACTGGGTGAATCGACCATTTGCCACGTTCTAACACATTTATAGACCCAGAGCCCCCGCAGTGGAGTTACTTAAACTCCCTTCCCACGCAGTGCCAGCTGTACTTGGAGCTGGGCAGGCTCCAGAATGAGAAGCTTTGTGCAGGAAGGTCTGCCTGCCCTGCAGCCTGCTCTGTCTAAAGTGGGAATGGTGATGGCCACCAGTGTTCCAGTTAAATTAATGCAGGATGACACCTGCTACTAGTGTTAGTTTGTTGTAGAACGCATACAGAAAGGTATAAAAATACTTTGCAGAGAGCATGGTAAATCATATTGTAAGCTCAGTGGCAGTGTTCCCCCAGTGTTTCGATCTAGTGGACAGCTGTCAACCCCTAATGTTTCTGGCAAATTCTCTTGCAACACTTCGTTGGCCTTCTGATTCAGAGCACTGTGAAAAGATGCAAGTGATCTGCTGTGGAATGACCAGGATGATCTGGATTAGAGCTGACACTGCCCTTGAGGAAGGTAACCTCCAAGAAGAGGAGGAATCTGCTACACAAAATTAGGGCCTCCATGGAAATGGGTAGTGTCTTCCAGCACAGGATGGTATGAGTTTTCTTTTGCACCCCATATTTAGGATGGTGCACTCTGAAAAGACATCGTCTGTTTTGCTCCCTAAGTTTTGTTTGTGTGAAAATTGTGAACTTGTTCAAAATTTATCAGCTGTTAGACTCTCCCCTCATAGTTAATGTTTCTTCTGTCACTTGTTCTGGTTCACTGAAACTATCCAGGCCTGAGGAGTAGCCGTTCCTTTTAGCAATAAATGATGCTGTGCTCTTTATTTAATATTCTAGCTCCTTGCCAAAAACTTTTGGCCTTCAGGATCAGCGTGTAATAACTGCAGAGCTTGCTTCATGCAAAGTTTTGTCTCTTGTACCTCCTTCTTCTAAGCTAGTCTTTTGACTGACGTGCCCTTAAGGAACTTCAAATTTTGAGCTGCCCATAGGGACAGTAAGAAGTTGGGGTATGTATTCACATCTGTACCAAAGAGCATGTGAAACCTGAGACAACCCATATGTTGGCAAACGTGCCCATGGATAAGCACCATTAGCCTTAAGGTGTTCGTAGCTGTATTTTAGAGGCAAATAGTGCTTAGCTAGCATAAGCCTGACCTAAATTTCACTGTTTCTTAGTCAAGCCAAGCCCATGTATGATCTGAACTTGGAAGGGTTTGCGAGATACTTCATTGGTCTTCTATAAGAACTTGTTTCTGCTGGTGAGTTTTTTTTATCCGCATAGCTTAATTAACACAGTCTTCTCCGCTTCCACTGTAGTGAAGAGCCAGAGGCATCAAAATGTATTGAGACCCTTCCTTCCATTGCTTACGGCAAGGACTGTGACGGGCAAGGCCGTTTTGCCTCCGTTCAAAGCAAAAGCAAGGCGCGTTCCCAGTAGTCCCACACTTGAAGGCAGGTGAATGAGGAAAGCATCATGTTCCTGTCAGGCAGAACAGTGGTGGAGGGTCACAGTGGGGTGAAAATGATGAGCAGGCTGCAAACAAGACCTCCACCAAATTTGTGAAGCTGAGACAAAGTCCTGTTTCTGAATTTCCAGGCTTGCATCTTTCTAGATTTAAAAACTCATGTTGATATGTGCTGCACAAGTGTTCAGAAAAGTGTAGGATGAGAAATAGCTAGTGTGTCCTGCTTTGTCCCTATCTACAAGTTGAGTTTCCAGTTGAGCTGTAATAGCTACCATGTTCAAGGCTTTAGAGTTTCAAAGAGGACCCCTGTAACTAGCTGCTCGGGCACTTCAAAGGAAGCCACTCATTTTCTCAGTACAATTTTTGGAATCATGTTAAGCCTTTTGTTGAAGTCTTGCGCTGGAGTACCAAGAATTATTATCCAAGAGAGATACTTGTGAGGTGGAAATGTGAAGGGCAACAAAACTGTCTCTCATTTCTTGCACATAGGAGAAGTGACATGGCTGCCCATGATATAGGAGAGAGACAGTGGCAAAATAGCATGTAAATGAGGATTCATAGTGTGGAGAAAGAGCTTACAAGAATACTTACTGCTGTGCTGTTTATGCCAATTTGAGGCTGAGGCTTTTTCTGTAAGGCATGAAAACTACTGCCTATCTAGATGATGCCTTCCCACATTACAGCTCTCTATTTGGAAGCCCTTATTAGCATCATATTTACTTTTCCGATGCCTTGAGGACTATGTAATGTTTGTGGGGAGAAACATCACTGCAGATTGTATCTGCTGCATCTTCTCTCCCCCCTCCCACCTCCCTTTCTGCAGGGATAACAGAAACAAATTTTGGGTTCTGCGCTGCAGAAACCGTACTGTCAGTGCCCTCTGGTGTCAGCAAATAAAGTACGGACTGGGCTGTGAGAGGCTCTGGTTCCTGTAGAGGATTTTAGGAGGGAGAGAAGAGAATTTGTGTTAGACTTGAGGATTTTCTGCCATTGTAGGTCAAGGCTGTTAGTTGCTGTTGCTCTCCCTCTGTCCAAACAGCTTGAGTATGTGCCTGCTAAATTCAGTCAACAGATGTAATTTAAATGATGTGAATACTGAGGCAGGAGGCTTTAAAGAAGATATCAGTCTTCCGTTCTTACCCCCTTTCTTCTTTCTTTTCCCCAGCCTGAGAATTTGCTACTGGCAAGTAAATGTAAGGGTGCTGCTGTCAAACTGGCTGACTTCGGACTGGCTATAGAAGTGCAGGGAGAGCAGCAGGCCTGGTTTGGTAAGAGTGTTTGAGCTTTCCCACTTTTGCTCACCTGCTTCCTGGAGCCTAGTTGAGTTGCAGTCACCCTGAGTATTTTTTCCTCAGCTCTTTCAGCACGCTTGCATGTATTTGATATTGCTACTTCCTTTCCCAGCATCCCAACCTCTAGGTCCTTAAGCATGAGCCTGGGTGTAATGGAGGAAAGAATATGACAAGTAAAGGCAGAAGATGTGACTGTTTATTTCTCTGTTTTTCTTGTCAGTGTTCAGTAGATGCTAGTGTCAGAGGTGAACGTAGCTGCTAAGTTTAGACCCTGATCCAGATTTTCCTACTGCTCAGGAATGTTGAGATCTGGAATTGTGTTTGATCGTTTTACAGAAATGAGTTTGACCTGGCCGTCCTCGGGTGCATTTGGGTCTGGCCTTATCTCCATTTAGGTAAAATGGAATTAGAAATGAGACCTTCTCAGGCTAAACATCAACTCTGAGACCCTGCAGTGCTGTGGAGACTCTAGAGAGAAGGCTGCTCCTCCTGATCTGCCCGCACAATTTGGCAATGGGATGCGTCCCATCCATATCTAGCATTTTCAAACTCCAAGCCATATATGTAGCAATGATTTAAGGCCTGGCGCAGGAGTTTGTGCTCAGCTGCATGACGCATCCCTTCTTTCTCTTCCATTTTGACTTGTTAAGCAATGCGTAGATGCTTAACCCAATCCAATTTTATTTATTTATTTTTTCCCTTTCTGCTGGTCTATCAGAGGTATCGGTATCTCTAGCAGATATGCATGGCGGGGAGGGGGGGAATGGGTTTTGAACTGTGTTGGCTACCGTTAGTGGATTTTGTGGCATCACAACATATCTTTTCTGCTTGGGGACTGTAAGTACTTCATGTCATCCATTTCCTGGCAGGGTTTGCTGGCACTCCAGGCTACCTCTCCCCTGAAGTCTTAAGAAAAGATCCTTATGGAAAACCAGTGGATATATGGGCATGTGGTAAGATTCTATCAAAACATTTTACACTTACACAACACCTTTTTGTGTCGGAGCAATTCCTTAAATCTATTACTGGGAGGGTCTGCAGTGGTCCTTCTTGACAGGTGGGGAGATGAAGGCACACTGAGAGTAAGCACCTTGTGTAGACGGAGTTAATATTGGAGCCTGAATTCATTTGATTTTTGGCTCCTAATCCTTTCTTCAGTCCATCTATCGCATGTTTGAGACTCGAGATAGAACCTGCTTGTGCTTTGCACAGTCAGTTGTTTAGGTCACTGTAGCAATTTTCTATTACCCTAACTATGCAGAAGATGAAATATTGAAGAGAGCTGATTTTTTTAAAAGGAAAAAACAAAGTGTAAACATATCTGGGACTGATAAGTTTAAAACTATGTGGTACCAGCGTTGCCTGACATGGACTAAATGTCTCTCTGCAGGCTAGGAGTGTCAGTTTTGTCAATGGCTTTTCTGTCCCAAGAGCATGCACAGCAAGCAACTAAAAAGCTGTTCCTTGCTAAAAAAGTCCCTTGCTGCCAGCAGCCCCAAGGGATGTGGCATGGGTTATCCTTAGAGCAACTGGAAGTTGTGGCTCAGCAACTGTGATAGCCAGGGGAGGAGGATAGAAGGACATCCTACACCCCGTTCTAGCTCCTGGCAGTGGGGGATAAGAGCTGAACGTGAAGTGCCAGGGCGAGGTTCAGCAGAGGAGAGATTTGTGCTGTCTTCCAGCACCTCGTAAGACTAAGTGTGATGGTAAATGCAGACATAGAACAGTGATTGCCTTGGGGAGTGTCAAGAGGGAAGGAAGAGGGGCTGAAGGAGCAATTGGCATATTAGCCTAACCATAGTGTATCTGTGTCTCTCCCTCCCAGGAGTGATTCTGTACATATTACTAGTGGGGTACCCTCCCTTTTGGGATGAAGATCAGCACAAACTCTATCAGCAGATCAAAGCCGGAGCCTATGACGTAAGGGCACTTTCTTGCTGAGTACCTGCATGGGTGTAGAAGTACTGTTCCACTTAGCCATGCAAAACATGGCATTATTTTACTTGGTGTCCAGCAGCAGGCCCCAAGCTACTGTGCAAAGTGATGATGTTTGGCGTGTTCATGCACCTTGTCGTCTTCACTGCCTGGGATATTGTATGGGGCTACTAAAAGGATACGTGGAAAGCATTGTAGTTGGCATCAAGGCACTGCTGGTCATTAGGGAAATGAAGAGCTGGAAACGCGGAGGATGAGGAATGGTGTCTTCTAGTGCATTTACCACAGCGAAGTCCTGAAGACTTTACCAGTGCTAACTGTTTCTTTCAGGCAGAGCAGAGGAAAAGTAGAATGAGAGAGTCTTGTCTTTATCGGGGCCTCACAAAAAGTGTAGGGAAGTGTTCTAAGGACTAATAGCTTAACTTACAGCCTCGGCTCCCTTCTGCTCCACAGTGGAATTTCCTCCAACTGTGGAAAGCATGAAGCCCAGTGAGTAGACTGAATGGCTTGGGCCTTGGAGGGGTGGTGTGGTGGTGGGGATCAGCATGGTGGGTTTGAGACTCTGGTAAGAAGCCGGGCAGTTCTCAGAGCATGGCCGAACTGAAGTATAAGAAGAGCTAAAGGAGAGGAATAGCAAGGAGTTTAGAACTGGGGAGCAAAGATGATGTGAAGCCTGATCTGAGTAGAGTGGTTTTGGATACTTGACATAAATTCTTCTAAGTGAGGAGGCTTGGGAGGGAAGAAGGAACTTCTGAACTTGTAGTTCAAAGCCTGTGGGCATGAGTATCAAGAGGAAAGTGGGGAGCTCATCTTGCAGGCTGCCCCGGGGTTTGTACACAGAAACCTTGGGTTCTGCTGGACCCCAGTTTCCACCCAACTTCCATGCCTGAGACCAGCAGAGTGGCTGTACCTAATGAGAACAAAAGTCTATCTAGCCCCATGTCCTGGCTTAGTGGCTTCCTGAGTGAAAGGAAAGTAACGTCTTTGTATTTGATAGCCTTAAAAGGACTTCTATTCTTCTCTTGTCTTCCTGCCTCTCTTGTTCTTGTGTTCTTCCTGTGCTGCTCGTTCTCTTTTAAGTGTTTTTGCACTAGTTATATAGATGGGGATTTTCGAAGTACTTTGGGGGTTAAATGTCTAATTCTCTTTGCAAGTCATAGAGAGTTAAGTGCCTAATCCTGAAACCTCCTATAGTTCCTGTTTTTGCATTCCAATCTATAATGAACAAGTTCCAGTAGATTCCTCCTTTGTTTTGCCTGGCAGAGAGCAGCTCAAGTTTTATTGGTGTACGTGCACCTGGTATCCTTACCCCAGCATCTAGGGATCTGTATGTACTGGACTGTTATTTCTTGACCCACCGAGGAGTTGATAACTGTGAATTAGACTTTGTGTTGTTCAGTAGGGGTTTTGCAAGGTGTGACTATGAATATTATTTGAGTTATGGAAGGGTGGAAAGTGTCCTGGCTGAAAGCTCAGTGTTATGATTTTTAAACAGTCCCTTGCAATGTTTACAGAACAAATCATATAATGCTTTGCTGATGCCTGAGAATGCAGAAGAAAGATGATATGCAAATTGAGTATGATGAGTGTATTTTCATGACCCAACTGAGCGAAGTGCAACGTGCAGAAGAGATGGAAAAAACTTTTAAGTGTTGCAGTACTGTAAGGGAACATTCTCAATGCAGATCGATCTTCCTTTGTTCCTCCTCACCCTGTTCCCTCCCCACCCTCTGCCTTTATAAACAGGAGACTTTTGACCCAACAGCAGATTTATCTTTGTGCTGCCAAGTTCATCTGTATTTGTAACATGTACAGTAGGTTCATAGATGGGGAGACATACTGCATTTAGTCTCAACGGGCTGTCATCTGTACCACATCCAAGCATCTGGAGGATGGCTTAAATATTCTATCTTTATCATTACTGAAACTATAGGAGAGAGCAGTTACTCTTCATGGATGATCAGCAGCTGAAATACTTGATGTTCTGTTCTTTATTTCCATGCTTCTGTGTTCCCATCCACTATTGCATCTCTCTTGCTCCGCAAGCAATGATTTCTGGTATGGTAGATGCTCGCTAACAATGTTCTGATGTCTTGCTACACCGAAGTGCCTGGTGCTGTTACATTAGAGTGTACTTTATGGTGGGGGAAGTACAGCTGCTGGGATGTTATGTGTTAGCAGTTATTGCTTTCATAAGGTTTTGCTATAGAAAAGTGTTTGTGATATTATATATGCTGTTATAGCTTTTTAGCATGTTGGAGAAAGAGCAAGATGGGTTAAAAAAATAATACTTGTGTTTTTCATGTCACAACTCAGTTAAAAGATCTATGACTGTACTTTTTTGACTGGTGAGTATGAATGAAATTCAAAGGTCTGACTGAATCCTAAAGGCTTTTAAAGCTGTTAATCTTCCTGCCTGTATTTACTGAAAGGTACAGGTATGTCCTGCTGTCTGGTACCATTCATTTGTTGGATTCTGTAGAATTAGTTAGCCCAAAATATGTTAGCCCTGGTACGAAAAGGGGAAAAGCTGGCATTCAACCATATGGGAGGGAAAATCCCCTCTGCTAGTTGGAGAAGATACTTTGAGTTAATTATCTCTTTCTTCTTCTTCTTTCAGTTCCCATCACCTGAGTGGGACACTGTGACTCCTGAAGCAAAGAATTTAATTAATCAAATGCTGACGATAAACCCAGCAAAGCGCATCACAGCTGACCAGGCTCTCAAACATCCATGGGTCTGCGTAAGTGTGTTCCTCTGTTACAGGTTGGTTTGTGGCTTACTCTTAAGCCCAGAATATTTTAAATACTTCAAAATGTGATTTTTGGAGGCTGACCTGCAGCAAGACAGTTTTGTCATTTTGTGATGCTTTTATTGCTGCGGTAAGAAAAAAAAAAAACTCACTTTTTTTTTTTTTTTTTTTTTTAGAACTATTTCTCGAATGTCTGTAGTTTCTAGTTTTCCCCTCATCTCCACTTCCAATGCAAATCATCCTGCAATGTCAGATGGAGATTGGCATCAGACAGAATATTTTAGTTTTTTTTTTTTGTTCTGCATCTCTACTTCAGTTTATTGTATTGCATCTTTGCAATTTTGGAACACTTCCACAGCGTGGCAGCTAACTGGCTGTAAACCTGAAAGCAATGAAATATCTTTTACTATTCTGTGGAGCTTCTACCTTTCCAGACCCCACACATGGCTATTTTGCGTCTTTTGCAAAGGTGGCGAAGAAATCTTGGAATGCAGTGGGGTTTGGGGAGTAGCACCACCCTTTTTTTTTTTTTTTTCTTAGCAAGATGACATGGTTCTAAGTCTAACCGGATGCTCTTGTAGTACTGTAGCATGCATCTGCTTTCTAGGTTGTTTTTTAAATGTGTTCCTTTTTATGTTCTTTTGTTCTTGAGGACTAGTTCGTTCTTGAGAAACTGGTAGTTTTTCCTTCTGCCGTAAAATAGCAAATTAGCAGTTCAAACTTATATTGTAACAGTAGTGTGGCTTCTGCTGTCAAGTGATGCAAGTTCCTTGGAAGTCAAAACTTGACACTAACTGAGACTTTGGGCACCTGTGAGGGCTTTTTCCTCCCCTCGTGCTTGTAATCAATAGCAGTTCCCATATCTTTAACTTTCATCCCAGGGCATGAAATCAAAGGTGTATATATTGTTGTAGCTCACTTCCCATGGCAACATAACATAAAACGGTTCAAGAGAGGTTTTCCATCCCAGAGTTATGGGAAGTTTAGTTTCATTTTGTAGCCCTTTGTCTCTCACTCAAACTGCCTGTTGTTTTTTGCTATTTCCATTTGCCCTGTGCACTCCATGTACACAACATACATTTTCTCTCTGAAAATGTATTTTTCCTCTCAAGTAAATGCAGTAGCAGGTCCTGACTATCAGAGACGCTGACTTTCTTAGCGTCTGTAAGCTTCTGAAGTATGTGTCCTGAACCTTTTCAGACAGATTGAACACCTAGGCATCACTTTCACTCCCAAGGAGGCTGCGTGAGCAGTGACCGTCAAGTTCGTTAGAGGATAGCTCAGCTACCTTCTCCCTCCACACTTAACTAGTGTACACTGCAGTAAGTGACTAGCTTTCAAAACAGGATCGAAGCAGACTTTTCCCATGAAACTAGCTGAATCTGGGCATGGTTTACAGTTCTCTTGGCCATTAAAGAATTTTTTCCAAGCAGGAGAGAACTAATGGGGGGTTTGTACACCCTAGTCTGCCAAGTTAGTCATTTACCCGCTGTCCCTGTAAAGGGAATTTGAGCTTATGCTCTATGCAAAGCAACAGCTACTTTGACATTGGTCTCTGGCTTCCTCATGTGTTCTAAATGACTGGCAACGCTTCTGGGAAGTTCTCTTTTAGCAGCTGCTGGGATTCCAGTCTACTGTGGGTGACAGGTGTGCATCACTGGCTAGAGGTTATGCTCAGGTTTTTGCCTTGATACAGCAGAGCCATATGATCCTCCCCGATGCACACTGAAAATCTGTTTCTGCAAAACTGATGCAAAGATGCTGAGGTGTTTGCTGGTCAAGCACTTAGAATCAGTGAGTTGCCATGTCCAAGAGAGATACCACTGACTAGTTTTTATTTATTGCTGGATATTTTGTTTTGCAGCTGTTACTAATACAATCTAGACCTTTTCTGTAGTGCCTCCCCTCAGTCCCCCATGGATATGCTTGTTGATTTGACTTTGTCTTCTAAGGGTTTTGACCCCTTCGTGTGCCTGAGAGACAGGGAGTACTGATGCTCAGTCACAGTTTCTCAGGCACTGAACTGTAATAGCCATCCTGACCTAACACTTCTTGCTATCTTGGGAAGTTCATAAGTTATAAACTGGTTGCGGCATTTTGCAGCCAGGCAGAGGTGAGAGGCTCAGGCATGTTAGTTTGCATGTCTTGCTGCGTGCAAATGGAGAGAACTCTGGCTGATTTGATTAAATAAGTTGTTGATCTTTTCCTGTTCCTGTTTTTCAGCAACGATCCACTGTTGCTTCAATGATGCACAGGCAGGAGACTGTGGAATGCTTGAGAAAGTTCAATGCTAGAAGGAAGCTGAAGGTGAGTATATGTTAGTTTGGAGTTTTGTTTTTTAGTCCTCTGAATTTGAGGTTAGTGCCTTTGTAGTAACAGTAATTTTTTTTTTTTTTTTTTTTTGTTAAAGATTAGCTCACTAACATTAGTGAAGTACCTTATGTGGTCTTCCTGTACAGGGTAATAAAGTAGTATATATTGAGGAGCTGGATAGCTTCTTTCTCCAGAGCCGTAAGTTTCATGGGCTTCTTGTTTTCTATGCTGCATAATCCATCCCTTCTACTTTCCTGCAAGAGAGTGGAAGTAGAGCAACTAATTCTTAAATTCCGGTGCTAAATTCTCGTTATCTCTGCCTCCTAGGAACAGTGTATCAGATGATACCTGCCTGTACCTAGGGAGAACCCTCTGGCTTCCATATGGAGCAGTTACCTGCTATTTAAAAGCCAAGAAGCAACTATGTGTCTAAACGTAATTCTTAGTGCCATTTTAGGTCTTAGGCTGTCCTGCCTGGCCTCTAGCTGTCACTCCAGAAAGGCAAGGGTCTTTCAGCGATCCCATGTCAGATCCAACAGCCACGTATGGGAGTCCTAGATACACTAGGCATTTCCAGAGTAGTATTAGGATGCCTCTGCTTTAGCATCTGAATCACTCCCTTCTCTATGGGTCAGCCCAGCCCCTTTCTGAAGTGAGTGAAGCTGTCTGTTATCGCTGCTCTCTCTTCCCCACAGGGCGCAATCCTCACAACAATGCTTGTGTCTCGGAATTTTTCAGGTAAGTTTTTCACTATTCCTGCCCCTTCCCTGGTTTTGTTTTGTGTGTGTGTGAGTTAGCGTATGTTTTAACCTTTCGGGGGTTGAGCAGGAGAGGAGGAAACTTGTGCTCAAAATCTATAAGGACGTAATGGTGGTAACTTCATCTAGACTGGTGACCAGTGTGAAAAAGGGAGTGATTAGTTTGGGGAGGAGCACGTGTAGCTGTAGTCTGGTACAAGGTAGGAGTAAAGTCTGCTGCCACAATCCTCTGATTTTACATTGTCAGCTCATGTTTGGGAAATTTCGGTTGACATTTTTTAGTTTTCCCTTCTGAAACCCAAGAGTCAGGAACTCTTACTCAGTAGCAGTGACTCCTTTAGACATGAGGCAGGGGCACAGGGCAAGTAATAATATTGGAGAGAATGTGGGCAGGAGCTATTAGGATACTGCAGTACTTTGACTCAACAAAAAATGATCTGAAGCATCTAGCTATTGGGGTTTTCCTCCCTGGTGTCTCAAAAGTGGTTTTCATCCTTTCAAGCTTGATAAATGGTAGTGTGGCTCCCACCCAACTGCATTACGTAGCGCGCTTGCTGAAAACACAGTCTAAACATGCAAATTAGTGCTTTTTGGAAGATGATTGTCTTGGCTCAGCACATTGATGCGATGCACTCTCATCTGTGTTCCTTGCCGTTTCGGTGGAAAGCCTCTATTGAAAGTGCTGTTGGCTTATTTGCTTTCTTTGCCCTTTTTTTTTCCTCTTTTAAAATGCACTGGTAGAACAATCACTGAATCTGTATATCAGATTTTTCTTGCACCTGACTACAGTTTCTTTCAAGTGAAAGTCTGCTGTATGGACAAGAAGTGATGATGAATGAAAAGGAAGTGTATTAATTTCATCTGGCCATTCACTACCAGTGAACACCAGTACTTACCTTCTATGTAGTGAGACAATAAACTTCTAACTGGAATGAAAACCTCAGTGAAATGATCATCCCAGCATTCAAATGCACATTCATGCATACATTCTTTTGTGCAATCAAGACAGGATTTTTAATCTCCTGTATGGATTCAGATGATATCAGCGGTGACCTTTAAATAAAGTTTAAAAAAAATTGAAATCAAGATACAATTAAGGGACAGTCTGCAACACCTACAGAATTATTTCTCCTTGATTCTTGCTTTAAAGTGAACCTGTGCCAAAAAGTAAGTGTGGCTATAGCAATTTTTCTTTACTGCATTTCTTGTAGTTTGGCCTTAAAGGGACATAATCATTTTCTCTGTTCGGTTCTCCCAGGATTGCCCTACAACATATGCCCTGTGTTGAAAATTATACAGTGTTTTATAAGAATGATTCCAAAATAATTTAACTATTTGAAGAGCTATAGCACATGTGCAGGGCTTTAGCAGAACTGTAGAAAACTTTTAATATTCTCTTGGGCTTTCTGCTCTCTGCTGGTGTGAAGAGTCTTTGATCTCTTCGCAGAGCTAGTTTTTATTTCACTTAATTGATGATTCTGAAATAGTTGGTATTTTCTTATTTTTTTAAACAGCAGATTTAGATTCTTTTTTAGTCTGCAAGTGTTGTCACTTCTAGTGAAGCTGCAGAAGTGCTTGGGTAAGAAAATCTCTTGTGGCCCAGATCTTGAGTACATGAAATGCCTGAGAGAAGGGTTCTCCTTAATAGTGTGTGACCTATGCATCCGTTTATTCCCTGAGCTAGAATCAAAGAGGAAAAGGCTTGCTCTGCTCATTCTTCTGTATCTCAAGGGCTGAAGCTGCTGGATGCAGTTCAGTGAAGAGCTGAAGAGAAGGAAATCCCGGGTGGCTTGTACTGAGTGCAGAGTTCTTGGTATTGCTGAATTCTGCTTTAAATATTAGCTGTGATCCCAGGTAATGAGATGCTCTGAAAAATTGTCCAGAAAGCACTGCTGTGAATTTAAATGCAGGCATTGATAGCCTCTGTTGATAGTGGCTGTTCCTAAATTTTCATGCCTTTTGAAAGGGAAGAGATCAGCTACGCTTGTTTTCTTTGGGGGAACTTTGTGTAACATGAGCTTGTTTTTATTATTACTACTGTTCTTAAACTTGCTTGGTTTTTTTAATTGCTGCAGTTTAAACAAATGATATAAACCTGCTGGAACTGAAGAATAAGGGCACTCTAGCTCACAGTAAAAAGGTAGGAAGTCCATCGGGGAAATTTGCATAGAGCTTAGACTTTTCCTGTCATGACAGGTTGTATAACATCGCTTGAGATGTCATGAAATAGCCCTTGTTTCTTCCCCTACAGACCTTAAGGGTATTTGATTTCTCTAATTGTTTGACCCTATTCTACAGGCTTCTAAAAGCCCTGTTTTTAGTAGGCAGAAACCTAGACTTGTTAGGAGAGAAGTTCCTACCTGTCTGGGGACAAGATCTTCTAAAAGCTTCTTCACAGATGTTTTGAACCAAGAGGAAAATGAAAGCTCATGTGACCCTGGTATCAATTAATTAGGTGTTATCTGGTAGGAATTAGGTATTATCTGCAGGAAATATGAGAAGCCCTCTTTAGTCCTGTTGTCATCACTATCTCCTGTCAAACATTTTGTAATGTGAAGTTGCTTGATTTGGCAGTGTAGTTTTAGCTTGTGAAAAATTGTACGTTTGAAGGGCATGAAGCACTGGATCTGCAGCAGTCCTCTTTCTTCCATCAAAAAAAAAAAAATTTTTTAACAAAAAAAGTACTTCTGTTCTTTTGTGAGTAATTTTCATGTTGCTTCTGGGGTTCCTTTTGTCGCAAATCAATTCCTAAAGATAAAGAAATGTGATTTCCACAGTTGTGGTATATTTGACAATTTAACATTGGCTATTTGTGGTTCTTTTAAAAAGATGGGCTCTTAGGTCAGCTGTAGGCTATTTATCAAAAACGGGCACAGTTGTACTTCCTTCAGTGTAAGTTAGGAAATTTTTGAGACCTAGTCCTAATAAGGAGTTTGTAGACCTTGTTCATTCTCTGGTAGCTATTTACTCAGCTAGAAGAGAGAACATTACAATCTAAGCCACGATATGGGGTCTTTGAAGTCATAACAGGGTACACACATAATGCTTTAGATGCTCTTATATGGTTCTTGATGTTCAAAGGATGGAAGCAAGTGCCGATTTGATCTATGGTTTCCATGTCTAGAAGTATTGTGAAGTACCAGTTGATTAGATCACGTACAAGAAAATCTTGAATCCCCTTCTGGGAAGTAAATGTAGATTTGTTAC
The DNA here is from genome assembly GCF_040807025.1 of Struthio camelus. Lineage (NCBI taxonomy): Eukaryota > Metazoa > Chordata > Aves > Struthioniformes > Struthionidae > Struthio > Struthio camelus. Next base: position 25,101,561 of record NC_090948.1, on the reverse strand, counting down.
TAGGAGAAGGTCAGCAAGGTTTTCTCAGATTCCTCATAGTTGTAGTCTTTGGGGGAACCTGGACTCATTTCTGTAGATCAAACCCTGTAAGCAAGCTTGCTACAAATCGAGTGCAAAGTTGGAGGAATTTGATTTTCATCTGTCTTAGAAACAGCAGTCCTCACAAAGTGCTGAGAAATGGCTTTTCTCCTTAAGTTAATTTTTATGCAAGACTTACTAGACTACATGAAATTCTTAGCACTGTTTTTGCTACCTCTGTATTGAAACCGTTAATTTAGAGAGAAGTCATCGCTGCACAAACTTCCACCCTCTGCAGGATTCACTTCTCTGAAGTGGGGGAGCATGAGTCCTGTGTACTACCCAGTGTTCAAAATAGACATTAATAGCAATTAAGCCTTATGCCTGAACCTCTGTTTTTAACTGATGCTGAGCTTTTTTCTTGGGAATTGTTACAGCTTGCTCAAGACAATTTTGTGAGGCTGCATTACAGCAGTCTGTGACAGTAGCTGGAATTCATTACGTATCTCTGCAGATCCTTATTGACTTTCCTAAATAGGAAGTTTTAGTTTTTTAACCAGTTAGGTGAGGTTGAGAGAGGCTGGAGGCAGATCCAGGGGCCAGAGTGCTTTACTTAAAGGCTGGATGTGCGCATGAATGTCTTGTGTAACCTGTACCATGATGTTCTTGAGCTGACTAAAGAGCAAAAAGAAGGAAATAATGTGAATAATAGTGTCACTGAAATGTTGTACTTGCATTCCAGAAGTACTTGTGAGGCTGCTTTTTTGCTGAGTGTGTGTGTGTGTGTGTCTGTCTGTCTGTCTATGTATAGACAGACAGACAGACACATGGGGAGATATATATATATATATATATATATATATGTATTTATACTCAGAGTGGAATTTATGTTCTGTCATTTAACTAAAACAAAGTTAGAATTGTGCGAGTAATATATTTGAAATTTCTGCTGTGCTGTGTTAGTTGTGTAGATATCCATTCAGGATCAGAAGTTATACTACCTGATTTGTGTAAACAGTAACTGCATGGCGTGAATTCAAAGGATGAAAATACCAAGGGGAAAAATTACCAAGAAGTTCCCAAAGAGGTTTGAATAAATGAATACGAGATCATCAGTGGGAACTAAATTTCCCAAGCAGAAGATGAGATCACATTTAATGAAAAATTAAGTTGTTTTGAGTAATTTGTCTGTATGTATTAAATTGCTTTAAGAAACAGTCAGGGATTTCAGGAAATGATGCACAACTACTAGTGTGTGGACCTACTGAAGTAATGTACTTCATTGATGGTAAGTAAAACTCCATTTTGTTTCCCAGAATCTCATGGATTTTATTGCTGTATTTAAGCACTTATCACTATAGTCTGAGAGTCTGGTGCATCGTCAGGAGAAGTGGATTTAGATGGTGATAATGATTCACTTTACTTTTATCTTCCTCTCCATGAAGTTCATGAGAACTCTGTGAATGCCTTTTCTTAATAGTGTTTGCCTTCCACCCCTTCATTTCTTGATTTGGAAGGAAATGGAAGTTTTGTAATACAACAAATGAGGTGCTTTTGGAGTTTTATGAACTCCTGAATTTGGTGCATCCTGGGGCATTCAGCCTCAAAGGTCTAGGATGGGTGTTCAAACTGTCCCAAGTGTTAAAGCTCTGCTCCTGTTTGTGTGTACATATGCACACCTGCATAGGGGCTGTCTTCCAGGATGTGAAATTTCTGCCTTCCTAGGAAGGTGTTTGAAAACATTAATTGAAATGTCACAGACTGTCAGGCAGGCTTTTTTTTTTTTGGCTTTATGTAAATACCCTTGATGGATAATGTTTTGATTTTTCAGAGGTTGGCAGAAGAAGAAAATAGAAAGAAATTGCTTGGGTCCGTACAATTTCTCATTTACTCTCTGTTGGGAGAGTAATGCCTTTCCTCCTACTTCTACCCTTCCCTCTCTGCTTGTTTAAAAGTGTTTTGAAGTAACCAACTACTTTTTGAGAACCTTTTTTATGCTATTATAGTTCCTTGAACAGAATGACTGTAGTCTTGTTGAAGAATAGAAGCCCTCAGGGAAGGCTTAACAGGGGAAGGGGAAATGTTAAATGTAGCTTGCTCGTTCCAGGGAGAACTTGCTGCTTGCCTAGTGCTCAGGTGTATTTCTGGTATAGTGCTGTAGTTGTGCAGGTGGAGCAAATAGAAAAGCAGAATTTAAAACAACTGATTTTCAGCAAGCAAAAGAGCCCATGTTGTAAATTCTGCTAGGCAGTTAGTCCATCCAAATTGATTATTTGTGTATTGGTCTCTCATTTACTGTTTCATGTCCCTGTGCAATTGCTGGGGACCACTGCTATTGCAGCAAGCTCCAATAACAAGTTAGTGGAGAATCTAGGATGAAAGAGATTGCCGAGACAGAAACCAAAATGCTTGGACTAGTGGAGAATACAAGACAATGGTTCCACTCTGTTCTTTGAAATCACTGTGCTTAAGAGCGACTTTTGCCTTAATAGCCATCCTGGCAAAATTGAATAGGTTGATTTGCTGATGGAAGTCCCTGGTCTTGGAACTGCAGTCATCAGTATGTGAAGGTTTGAAACCTCTTGTTCAGAGATGATGCCAGCTGGCAGAGAAGGGGTTCTTCCTGTGAATGCAGGATCAGTCTAGAGAAACATTATTTGAATGGCTTTCTTGTGATATTTAGTTAAGGAAAATGGTTGCTTAATATTATCTTCAATAGTAACGCTTTCTTAAACATGCTCTTCGGCTTATTCATGGATACTCCACGCTCCTTGGTAGGAGGATTTAATGGCAACTTAGTCTGGAGCAGTTTATTCCTTCTACTTGCCTTCTGTTATCCCCCTCTGTACCGGAAAAGTCTGTGAAAGTTAGTTGGAGTATGTGCATTTACTTAGATGTCGTCACACAAACATGAGTTAGAACCACAATATACAGCACTGGGCTGAAACTTCCCTCCTATATCCCTTCTTTTGTCCTTCTTACATATTTAGAAGTCAGGCAGTTTTCTCTCTCCTTTCTCAGCAGTGCAGCCCTTTGCAAGTAAAAGGGCTAGCATACTCCTACGCATGAGTCAAATAGGTATGGATTTGACAGTTTGTGCAGCACCTTTATCTTATTGCTAATTGGCCTATCTTAACAAAGAAAATTGTAGTAGCCTAGGTTCACCACTTTGGTAACTAAAAGGAGAAAAAAAAAAAAAAAAAAAAAAGCCCTCCAAATTCTACGTTTCCAAGACCTCTTTACCTCACTCTGTTCCTAACGAGTTAATTTTTAAACAAAGCTCTTGTACGGCACACAAAGTTCATGTTTCCTTTATGTCAGTTCTGAGGCAACATGTAGCTAATGTGCTGCTACCACCTGTGAGCTGAGGTTTGTATACGGGGAGAAAGATTGCATGGGGTGAGGCAGGAGCTCTCCTACTCATTAGAAGTTGTAGGAGGAACAGCATCAGTCTTTGCGCTATCTTGTGTAAAGGGTAATAAGTAGATGTTTTTGAGGCTGTACTGGATTCATGGACATTAAGTTCTGTATGGTAGCCAGAGATGCCTCTTTAGTACCCTTCATGGCTATATACTGACTGTTGGTTGGTATGTGGTTAGCTCCAGAAGTGACATCAAGTTGAGAATTACTTAATTTGGCTTTCTTTGACCTGAGAATGAGGATGACAAGTTGCAGCTCTGGGTCACTGGGAATTCTGTGTTGGTATGACATAGTTTTTATTTTAATAATGGAGTCTTACCAGACCTGGAATTTTTCATGGCTTAAACGTTTATGTTTAAAAGTAAGAACTTCTGGCCGTTCTTGTACTTTAGCTTCTCTCTTTTCTTGTACTTTAGCTTCTCTCTTTTCTTGGACTTTAGCTTTGCTCCTCGAAAGAGTTCTGTTGTAGGTAGTCTCCTCCTGGAAAAAAAAAAAACCCTCCTTTTATGGTGTTTCTGAAAAGTATGTCGGTTCTTATTATTTTAGCTTTTTACGTAGGTGTAGGCCCACTGAATCTTTAAAATAACACCAATATCCCCACCCCCCACCCCCTTTGTCTGTGATGCCTGGGAGATGGCCTCAGGGTTGCCTTGAAGCCCATATACCTACTGACTGTTTCTGACCTTCTGCAGCAGTCCATCCTCGACTTGGAGCTGTGCTGCACCTGGGGTGTGGGGCCTGATCTTACTGCCACGCTAGGACTAGCTCAGGTTTGTTTGGCAGTGTCTTGGGAAGGTTCACGTGTAGGACGGTTGTTGAACGGGAGGCTGGCAGCAGTGGTCTCTTTTCAACACCCTCCTCCTCTCTCTGCCCCGTAAGTGTTGTTTCCAGTTCACATATCTCTACAGCTCGTGCAGATAGGCTAAGCTAGGGCAACTGCTGGTGGTGATCAAACACTTATAAAAGTAGGTGCCTCGTTGCTGAAGTTAGTCGGTTGCCCGTGCTTCCTCTCAGTCGTGCTGCTTGGAGCGACCCCTCAGAGCTGCCCCAGCTGTCTTTGTAGACATCACTTCTGGTCTTTCCGCCTGTGCTGCCGTGGAAGTGCATAGCGTGACATCTCATTAAACTTTTTTTCAGCTAAATCCACAGCTTTCCAAGTGACAGCTCTGTCCTGAGGCCCTGTCCCCCTGCCCGGTCTGCCTTTGCACGGCGGGGGGGAAGGTGGCGGCTCCCTCCCGCCCCATAACACCAGCCCTCCCGCCTCTTGCTCCCTCATGGTGCTGATTGGCTCTTGCTTTACTGCAGCCCCTCCCACTGAACGATTCTGTCCAATCAGTTGGCGGGCAGAGCTGTGCCCCAGCTGCCACGGCCCAGAGCGTGGCGGCCAGGCTGAGCGAGAGCCATGGCACGGGCCGCCCTGCGCACTGCACGCCGTTGCCGCACTCGCCAGCTGCCGGCCCGGCGCAGCGAGCGGCCCACGCCTGACCTGGCTCCTACCCGTGCTGGCCCTTGCCGCAGTACTGACAGGGCTGCATGGAAGGTGCCCGCAGGGAGCCGGCCTGCAGGTGCAGGAGTGGCCTAGGTGTCTGCCGCTTTGGAGCTGTGACCAAATTGCTGGGCTGAAGTCATGGTGCTATCAGGCCAGGGTGAAGGGAGGTGTGAGCACGTGTGTCCGTTGTGTTGAGATGAGGTGGTTTGATTGCATCCTTTTGGTGGCTGGCTGCTTTGAGATGCTTAGCTGCAGTGTGCTAGGGGGCTCGGAGAGTTTTCCCCTCCAAATAGGTTTGTTTCTTCACTGAAGTAATTCCATGCATTTTGGAGAAGTGCTCGTCTCTTTCTTTCTTTCTTTCTTCTTCTTTTGGAGTGGAGCATTGTCTGAAAGCAAGAAAGACAGTTTTGCTCATTGGTTGCCTTTTAATGATTCAGTCAGACTTAACAAACATGACTTCAGTGTTATCCCTGCGTCCCCCAAAACATTATCTGGAAGCTCAGCCGAAGTGAGAAGTGTAACTGAGATTTGACAGCTGGAGCTAGAGCAAGCCCAGGGCCAGCTGCTCCTGCTCAAATAAGAGGAGCTGGGGTGGTGGCAGGGAAGCAGTTCGCGGCTTTGTTTGGAGCCGGTATTTTAGGTCCTTGTGGAAATTCCCCTCTCCACCACCTGCCTTTGGCTCTGGTGCATCCGGAGTGTCTAGTATTTGTTACTGATGAGTTCAACTTTAGGGATTTGTGTTTCTGCCAGGAGCACAGTCCAGAGCCCCGGCTGTTTTCTATAGAGGCCAAGACTGAGATGTGTTGGAAGAAGGCAGGGGTATATGGACTGTGTGAGGAGGAGGTCTTTTCTTTTTCTCATCAGAGGTTAGCTGAAGCGTGTCTTGTTGAACCAGGAATAGAATTGTGTTTTTTAAGTTAAAGGGTTAGCTATCTATGCCTTTGTGTTACTTCAGTCTAGAGTCCTTGGACTTTTCCCATATGTTATGTCTTTTTGCTAAGCGTGATGTTGGGTTATGCTGTGGGTCTTTTAAAATGCTTCTTGTTACAGGAAGTCTTGTCTGTTGCTTGTTACAGAAATTCCACTTGCATCCTCTTTAATTTCTGTCTCATAACATGCACAGGTTGACCTGCGAGTAAATCTGCATTTGCCTGCCTTTTTTTTTTTTTTTTTTTTTTTTGAGATGTCTGCCGTCTTCTATGTGTGAGTGCATTTCATGGGTTCCCAGTTGTCCTTGCAAACCACTTTATGGTGCATGAACCAAATAAACCACAAAATGGATTTCTTTCTGCAGTGCTGGGATGCTAACAGGACTGTGGGAGAACTGTTTGTGCAGTGCAGAGATGTGCAGGGCAGTGGGCTAGATGGGGAGGCTGTGTTGGGGGAGGCACTGGGTCAGCATTGTAGGGTGCTGGGCTACATGAAGAGGCTCTTGGCTCAATTTGTTGTAACTCCACAGAATGTGTTTTTGGGTGTCTTCTGTTTGCAAAGGCAAATGTGAGCTTCCAGGAAAACTCCGAAAAATATGGAAAAATGTTGACACCCAGCTTGTGTCTGGGTCATCCCCAGGACATATGGTGATGCTGTTTCCCTTCTCTGTTTGTTTTGGTTTCGTTTGATTTGGTTTACTTTGGGAACATCCCCTTTGTGATATTTGCCAAGTTGCAGAATTTTCACTCCTTCCTGAATAAGGCTATAGCAGTTTTGTGTGTTTTCAGCAGCAATTGTTTTCAACAGCACTTATGTGAACTGCTGTGATGTATGCGTGGTATAAATGGTGGACCCCTTTTGACCCCATGGTCACGTCATTCTCCCTCTCATTCACCTATGGAATCAAGCTGGTCTCCTTCATTGTGCCCTGAAGGTGGCAGGAGCTCATCTGTTAGCTTCACTCTTGCACTGTTCTAGTACATGTGTACTCAGCAAAGAAGCTGTTGCGGAGCAGATGAGTTGCCTGGGACAATTGATCCACTCAGTTTAATGTGTGCACATTAGGGCATTGTGTTTTGACACATCACATGCAGAAGACCTTTGCCTGTAGTTCTTCAATGTCCCTGGGTGGTTTCTGAGGGCAGGAATTAAAACAAATTCCTGATCAAGGATTATGTCTGTGTTAGGGAGTAGAATTAGGGAGACCAGTCCAGAGGTTATAATAAGTGTATATATGGTGTCACCTCTTTGTTGTGAGGAGAAGCTGTTGTCATCTGCACCTGATCAGTTGATATCATCTAGTGAATACATATTAGTACGGTCATATGGCAGGGAAGGTGGGGTTGGAAACACTTTTAACAGAAAACTTGAACAGTTGCTTGAATATTGTTAATGCAGGCTCCACTATACAGACATTTTGTTGTGGCATCTCTTGCCTAATGTTGGTGGTTCTAGAGTACATGAACAGTGTACATGAATTTGCTAGCATGTCTTTGGCAGTGGAGTGTTTTAACAGTGATATAAGAACTGTCTTATGAGTTCCTCTTTCTCTAGGCCTCATCACTGCTGGATCTAAAATTCAGGTCAAGTACCTGGGCCCAAATGCTTCTCAGCAGCAGCTTAAGAGAGACATATCAGTGTGTTGGTCCAGTAGGTCTCTAGTATGCTGTCTACAGTAGGGGGTTGAAACAACTCACTCTTCATGAGTAGGTGAACTATGTTTTGTATCTGTTGAGGCTGTAGACAGCATCTCATTGTTGACAATCATTGTCAGCATATCACTTTCCTAAACTAGATGGAGCATTTCCCTCATCAGTCCCAAGCGTGCCTTCTGCCAGGCATTCGTTGTGGGTTCCCTTTACGTGCTTATCATGCTCTCACTTTCTTTGCTAGCACCAATTGTTCAGGCTGAGCACAGCAGAGCGTCTTTATCTTTCAGTGAAGAAATTCAGCCTAGTTCCCATTTCTGTTCTTGCTCCTTTTTTTTTTTTTTTTTTTTTTTAACCTGCTGTCAGACATTGCCTTTTGCCCTTCTTCAATCTGTTACTTTCTGCTATCCCAGATGATCCCCTGGGTAACTGTGGACTGTGGAAGTGATTAGGAGGCCCCTGCACTACGGGTGGCCCCTTAATGAACAAAGTGTGTTATGTAAATGGCTGTACTTGGAGAGAAAATCTTTATCCTGCTGCAGAGATGTGTCAGATTTCTGTAGCTTTTCCCCCTCTAAGTGCTGCCACTTCTGGAAGGGGTCAAAGTGTGTGAGTAGAGGATTGAAACAGAAGAGTGCTAAAGTCTCATTTCAGACTCAGTCTTTCTGGGATTGTGAGAGTGGGAGCATTTCTACCTGATTTGGTGTGCAAGAGACTGGATGGGCCACGCTCTGCTACCTGGATGGATCTGAAGACTGACCTGGCCTGTCTTCCAGCTCTCTCACTGTTAGAGGAATTAGCAGGATGGCTGTCATTCTGAAGTCTTGGACAGTTTTGAGGGAAGTGGGGAGAGAGAAGAGTCTTGAAAGCAAAGTCTGACCTACTTCTGTTTCTCTTTGCAGCTGCCAAAAGCCTGCTGAACAAGAAGTCAGATGGAGTGAAGGTAAGTTCTAGCTTTCCCATCTCACTGTCCCTCCTACCACCTGAACAGAAGGCAGCTACTTTCTCTGGTGCCAATCCCCTCCCAGGGTAAAATCACAGCACTGCCTTGTGGCTTGGATTGTTATCTTCAGTGTATGGTTATGCAGCCCTGGGTGGGATCTTAACGTTTCTTACACTTTGCACAACTGCCTAGGTGCACCATTGTACCAACAAGGTTTCTTTTTCTCCTTTCTCTAAAGCATGGGGAACTGGCCAGTGCTGTGGATTAGAAAGACTAAGGACCAGCTCCAGTGTGACACATACCTCTGACCAGTCTTGTTCCGTTCAGTACAGAAAGCTTCCGGGTATAGAAAACACATGGAACAATTGTCAGTGGCAGATGATACCCAGCAGACCCCATGGAAATCACTTTGCCTCACCCTTTTGACAGATGCTGAAGGCTGAGCTGCAAAAAGCAGTGAAAAATGAGCCTTCAGATGTTACTGTTCAGACAGAGTGGAATCTGAGTTTCATACTAGAGTTCAATCCACATCCCTGATGTCCAGACCCTCCCCTGTTCCCTCCTGAGGGGAATTATTTTTCCCCTCTTAAATTGCACGATCAACCTCTTAGTTCTGGAGGTCAAATAGGCCAATGTCAAGGTTGTTCATTATTCAGGCAGCAGCTCTTTGCCATCTGGTACTAGGGTAGTGACAGCTAGGGACTTGAGGACTATCTTTCCTTGACTGTCCAAAGGATAACTGTCCTCCACCTGGAAAGGGAGTGTTTAGTTTATTTCCTTGCACTCCCATCTGAAGCCCAAGCCTTTCTTTGCAGCTCTAAGTGAAATGGTTCATCTCCTGGTTTTGCACTGTCTTCTTTCTCCCCCTGCTGGGGTTTTTTGACATGCACGCTGAAGGACTAGCACGCTTTGTTCTCTCCTTTTTTTTGGCCTTTTCACGTTTTTTTAATGTTTCTGGAAACATTTTTCTGTTTCCAGAAAGTTCACAATGCAAGCAGGTTGGTGGGGAAAAAAGAGATGTTTTCAGAGGAGTTGTGTTTATTTTGGGGGTTGCTGTAGTAAATCCTCCATTCTTGCAGTTCTTCTGTGTCCTGCCCAAATGAAACTCAAGCCTCGGTTTCTTTGCCCGAAATGATATTTAGAACTGCTGGTTTTGGTCTAAGATACACATCTTTGAAATGTGCCTGCAAGAGTGAGCTTTTGTGCCTTTGCACATTCCTGCCTCTTCTGTACAGACATCCATCAAACACATGCATAATGATGCAGCAAGCACATCTGAGTTGTCACTTCTGTCAATGTAGAAAACACTACAGTAAAATCTTGGTATAATAAGAATGGAATGGTCCCTGAGGTTGTGAGCTGAGAACCAGCATACACATGCTTCAAAATCCCAGCGTGGCAGGGGAAAAGCAACTGGAAAAGCAGCAAATAACAACACTTCTACAGAGCTTTTGTGGTCTACCTAGGAAAAACTGGCTTTCTTCTCAGAATTCTGGATTTCCAGCAGGCTCAGGAAAGTGTTACAACTCAGGTCAAAATCTTGCAGAAATGGTCACGTGGTGTGCACACTGGTTTTGAGGGAAAGCTTTCTGGTCATGTAGTCAGAAGGAGACGTGTATGTCTGGAAGAGACTTCAATTCCATAAAACGTGTGTTGTGCAGTTCTGTTAGAACATGGTGTCTTCCTTTCTGAAAAGAGTAAAAGTGAGTTTTGCTTTTCTAGCTGATTTGAAGGATTCTTTAACTCTTCCCTGTGTATGTATGTTCCTCATACATAAATGAATAGTTGTGATAAAGTAGAGGATGGAATGGAGAGCAGGAACATGTCTGGCCTCTCGCACAGCATTTTCTGTATGTGGTGACTCGGGTTATCTTCTGGGAACCTCTTCTCTACCTCTGCAAGATGCTAGAGACCTGTAGTCAATGTTTGCATACAATTTCTTTGCTCCTAAGAGTTAGAGCAGTCTTACTCTGCAATATCAATCTACTTAAGAAAGCGGACTTTATAATAAAGTGTAGACCACTTCCCTGCCCCCACCTCCACCCCGGCCGCAATGCTGCGGTTGGGCAGGATAGAGAGCAGGTAGTGGTCTGTGGGTGTTTGTGGTACTTTCTTCACAGTTCTGTTGTAGAACCTCTGCAGCTACATGCTTATCTCCCTCCTCACCCCTACAGGCTATGCGTACGGTGATGCTTTCCAGTAGGCATCCCATGGAAACGTAGCCTTTTACCACTTTAATTTGTTTATTGGAGCGGGATTGGCATACTTGACCGCCATGCAGTTTCTGCCATAGTAGAAGTAGCTTCCCATCTTGGGCCTCAGTGTAGGTGGAGATAGAAGTATAGTAGCTTCCCGTTAGACTACATTCATGTCGACTGGCAAGTAGTTCCTATTGCTCTCATACTGCTTTTCCTGCTAAAGCTACCTTTTTTTGTATGTATATATGAACCAGACCAAACAGTACAGTTGTTCTGAGTGCATCTCTGTGCCCATCGCTGTCTGATTGGTGGCGTCACTTTTGTGACCAGCTAGCTTTTCATGCATTCCTGCTCATACAGGAGACTTGTAATTTAGCCACGCTGATTTTCTCATCCTAGATAGTTCTGACAAATGACTTGTGCTAGGGATGGGTTCAATTAAGAACATCTGGTCTTGTGTTACTTGTAGCCAACTCTGATTTCTTTCCCATTGCAGTAGTGCAGAGCACAGATACCATAACTTCAGTGCCAAACATACTTTCAGCTTTGTGGTATCCTTTTCACTCCTACTTCCTACATAAATAATTTTACATCAGATGTAGGTTTAGAAACAAGCATTGCATAGTGTATTTTCTATTGTAGTCTGCTGACTGAATGCCACACAGTTAGGCTGTTTCTCGTGTTTCCTCCAGATATGAAGACTGTTCTCCCTCCTTCCCCCCCCCCCCCCGAAATTAATTCCCTGTGGAGGTTTGAGATAAAATATGTTTCAGTTACTCCATTATTTTTTTCCAGTCCAGGGTGACTGTGCTTCATGAGAGTGTTTGGGAAGCACGTAGTGCCATAGATATCCACACAGAGGATGAGAGTGGAAAGAATATTTTTGCTGCTGACTGATGATTGTACTCTTGTAAAAACTAATGGCTTTAAGCTCACTGAGAAAAAGCATGATTGGTCTGGCTTAATTTACTTTCCATTCAGGATATTTTTCCTGTCCCTGGTTGGTGTTTATTTGATAGGATTTAGAAGCATGATACTAGCTACACTAGGATCCTGTAGTATTCCACAAATACTGTAGGAATTGGTGTTAGACAGGTTTGAGTGAAGGCTACACTCTTTCTCATAGGTTATCCTCCAGAACTCTGTGTTCTCGGTGTGTTGGTGAATACCTGATGAAAGGTGTTACTTGCGATACTTGTTGTTACTACTTCAGCATAAACGAGAGAGGAATGATATATTATAGTCATAGGTGGTGATAAAAGCAGCTGGTGTGATTTGCAGTGATCTGATATTTATTAGCTATAAGAAACAAACACGATTTTGTTTGTTTCTATAGGAATTAACTTTAATGCTTTATTGAAGAAGCCTAATATGCCGAGGTACTGGGAATGCATGCATTTTACTTCCATCAGACTATTTTGGAAGGGGGAGGGAAAAAAAGCTGAAATCAGGAGTGGGGGGGACAGGTAGAAAACATTTTCATTTTAATATAAGTGTGTCTACAGTGGGGTTGTTTTGATAGATTTCCATGCACGTGACCCCCTCCTCCAGCAAATTCCTTTCCTTTCCATTTGAAACACTCCTGGTCTTCATTTTGCACTGCTGCTTCTATTTCAAGTACTAATTTTGCTAATTGGTAGATGTTTCATCAGCTTGGCACTTGAGAACTTTTCCATTATCTTAAATAATGAATGATTTAAAGTGCCTTGTGTCTTAAGTAGTCCCTGCCCACCAAACCTTCATTGGTAGTGTTGCGCTTGCAGTCCTCAGGATGGATTTGGTTCCAGGCTGAGGGAGTAGCAGCAAGGAGGTCCAGGTTTTATTCCCAAGGAACATACTTTTCTACTTTCAAATCCAGAAAGTGAGGCTAGAAGATTCTGGGTGACGAATTGCAGAGCCATGTAACACACCACGTATCTTGTGGCCACCACTGTAGGTCCCAGGTATTTTTTTTTTTTTTTTTTTTTTTTAAGATTCTAAAGTTGTGAGCAACATCATGCAGCTGCCATTTTTAAATCTACTTTACATAGTTTCATATCAAACCTACTTGTTTTCTTGTTCTCCTCTCCGTTTTAATCTGGATTTGCTATCCACTGCGACATGAGGGAGAGGATAAGGAATGGGCTGGGATAGACAAAAGGGATGAATATTAAGGACGCTTTATGATGAATGTCCTTTGTCTGACCTTGTCAGGGACTGGCCTCCCTGGAGTTAGTGTCACAGTGCTACTGTCGATTTTGTCTCTGGGCAGCACTTCAAACACTTGTGTTCCCTTTTCTCTGAAGGGGAATTTCCTGTATTACTGATGTGAGAGGATGCCTTTGTTTCTAGTTCTAAAAGGGCCTGACATTGATCTTCAAAATCAGAAAATGTTAATGCACAAAGTGCTATTTTTAGTCAAGTATTTAATTATAAGCGTTTTAAACTTAGTTTTCCTTTAAGCTCTCTGTCAGTTTCTTTTTATGCTTGTTTTGAGCACTTTATTTTGTGATTAAGGGATACAAAACGTTACCAATGCTTTTCAGGCCTAGTGTAACTCTCCAAAGAGTAACTTGTGTAGAATACTATGAGATGTGAAAGGTTTTAACAGCATTCACTTGAAATGCTCTGCAAAATTTGTTGACTTTCCAACTTGTCACTCTACTGCATACACATGGTTTTATTACCTAGTAAAAGCTGAATAGCATAGCTGAAAGGAGAATTGGGCTGAAAGAGTAAAAATTCAGTTTTTTGATGTGACTAGGTTCATGTTGTAAAACTTGCCCTTTGTCTTATATAACTGCAAAGAGGCACCAAATACCATTTGCTCTGCTGTTTGTAAGGAGCATGGCAGTAAGTGCACATTTTATGCCTGGCAGTACCAGCTGCCCCTGCTGGGAAAAGGATCCCTGAGAGGATGGGGGGAAGGCAGGCGCTCTGTATGTTGGCATTGCCACTGGGAGAGCAGGTTGTGGAAGTGTGCCTTTGACAGAGCAGGCAGGCTAACAAAGTAAGCCAGTAGGGGATCCTTAGAAAATGCTCTGTCTTGAAATCTGTAAGGGTCAAGTAATATCCATGCAGGAGTTAATGCTCCTATTTCTCTGTCTTTCAGACATACTGTTTAAAGATTGAGTGGTGAAAATAAACGAGGAGAACCCAAGTTCACCTAAACACGACAGTTTTATACTGAGCTGTTTTATGCAGCATGCTTGGGGAGCACTTCAGATCTGTTTAGAGTGCTGACATCCAGTAGCGCATTCCGCCAACCTTTGATGCATTCATTTTTTTCATGTGTATTGTTGTAACGCTTAGAAACTCCACCTGAGATCAAGGGTCCAGTGTGCTTAGCGCTATACTGATGCCTAAGCAGAAAATCCCTGCCTCTTAGCTTACATTTAAATAGACAAGCAGACAAAGGGCAAAAGAAAAGATGAATTCACAAAAATAAAATGATTTGCTCAGCATCACACAAAGGATTGGACCGGAGGTAGAAATGGGACCCCAAATCTGCTGGTTCAGGCTGCCTCTCATTGATCTACTTCAAGTTCAATGATTTCTTTTTTCCCCTCCTTTAAACCCTGAAATGACTATACCCTATATAGCAATACTAGTTACAGCAAGCATGATACTTGACTATACAAATACCCTCAGTATCAGACTGAGGGAGAACTGCCTGTAGGCAACTGAAATGCAAAAACGCTGTTATAAAAAAGATGTCCATGTAAGCGCCCAGAAGTGTGAAAATGCCCAAAACTCTAAATGGGACCTTGACTGGACTCACTGCTTACTACTTATAACATCTTCTAGCATGCATCGTATTTTGTGGAAGCTCAGAATGATTTACACTTGCTGTTTCTAATATTGTTGCTATACCGAAGGGGCAGCGACTCTTAAGTATGTATTCTGTGATCTGCCGACTACTGTTTATTGTTACCCAAAGCAGAATTCTTCCCTTAGCTTTCAGTGCAGACAATCTGCTCCCTTGTTATGAGATGAGCACCTGAATTTCACACAAATACAGAAACAGAATATTAACAGAGATTCCCTCCCAGATTTGAGGGGAAAATGTTGTCCATACTGCTTTGGGAGAATGTTTTGTCACTTCTCAGATTTAGGGAAATCTTTGCAGTGATCAGTGAGGTACCTTACTCTAGTCTATCTCTCTGCCGGCAACTTTTTTCTGTTTCCTGGGATGTCTTTGCACTGCCTAGAAATACTTAGAGACGTAGCTGTGTTATGGAAGGGAACAGAGAACTCCGTCCATAACCAAACTTCTGTTACTTTATTTTCTTTGCTGAATTGTAGTCATGTAACACACAAAAAAGTTTTGTTCACTCATCTAGTGATCTTGGAAAGGTGACATAGATGACTTTGATGCAGCTGTTAAAGAGGAGAGGTGGGGAGACTGAGCTGTTAGTGATTTCCTTGACAATATTCTGTCTTGGGTGTTACTGTGTTTTGATGCTTGACCACTTACTGTCAGTCCAGATCTGTCTTTTTACGCTCTGATCTTAACACAGACCTCACTCCCCATCCGTTTCACGTTGCTTAACTAGCTGTTTTTCTCTTGTTGTTATGCTGGCCAGTAATGATGCGTTCTCTAGGATTTCCAGAATCCATCATGCCGTGTTAGTGGAGCAACAGTGTTTTAAATTTAGATTGTGCTCTAATTAAATTCTGATCTGCAGAGGGCTCAGTTTCCTCTTGTGTCAGTGTTTCTTTTCTCTCTAACTTCTGAGAAGAGAAATGGGGGGAGGGAATTGTTTTCTATGTGGCCTGGTTGACTCGCCTTTTATATAAAAACTATTTAGTTGTCTCTTAACTTTTTCCACCCCTCCTCTTCTTTCTGTAACTTGTTGGAAATCTGTTGGCACTTCTAATGAGATCGTCTTTCTTAAGGAAAAGCTTCCCTGCCAGTACCTGCGTGGTCTGACTGCTGCAGCTTGTAGGATAAAGGAAAAATGAAACCTCAAGTTTTGGAGTAGTTTCTCAGCTGGTATGAATTTCCAGTTTCCCTAGTTAAGAATTCTGCTCTGTGACAAGGAACAAGGACTCCTCTGAGTTTTTGATGGTCTTAGCATCGTATTCATGTACTGGTGGTCCCTTCCATTTTAGCTGTTGCTTGAGGAAAACATTGTGGAGAAGCTTAAGTTGTCCAAAAAGAAGATGAGAGTAATCACAAGTTTGTAAACCAGGTGATGACCAGGCCCATGTTGCCTCTGTGAAATTAAAGCTTGATCAGCAAAATGTTGAACAGATCTGCTGGCACCAGAGTCTGTCCATGCTGGAATTCAACATCAGATGAGGCAGGAGGTTTGCTAGTTTAAAACTGTTCCTGTGCACGCTGCATAATTCTGGACTTTAGATTGAGAGCGAGTAGGAATGTGGTTCTGGGTATGACACAAACATGGGCGGCACTTCCTACTCACAAAGACATGCTGATCTGCACATGTGCGTGAGCTCTAATATGAGGACAGCAGGCAGGAAGGCAGGATGCAAGGGGAAGGCGCTCTCTAGGTATGTGACATGGGGAGGTACAACTCCATGAACTGTACCGAGTCTGAAGGCTGCTCCAGAGGTGGGAAGTGGTAGTGTGCCGGAGTCCAGACCTACATAGCTGAGCCATGCCGTTGTGGGACTTTGTCTGGAAAGTGCTGTCCTACAGTGTAGCAGCTCCCCTTAAGTAGTAGGCAGCAGAGAAATAGCGTAGTACAAAAGGAGAAGGGCAGATGGAAAACACATGCAACACATGCAGAGATAGCTGGGGAAACAGGTAGTGTTGTAATGAAGAAAAAAACCTGCCAGGCTCAGCCTGGACAGGACAGCACTGATGAGTATAGTGAAAGAGCAGAGAAATGCATGCTGAGCCTGGTTTACTGGAGAGTAAAGCTCAGTGTGAAGAGTATGGCTGAAGTTGTTTTTGAGCAGGAATAATATCCTAGAAAGACGAGTAGTGTTTGAGCATTGGTTCCTGTTTGTTCTTCTCCCAGTCTCTGAGAGCGCAAGGTGCTCTGATTGTAGAGCGCCTCATTGTCTTCCTTACCTTTCTTCCACTTCTGAGCATGGGTGCATCTTTCCTCTCCTGCCTCAGCCCCAATTCCTGTGCGAGGGAGCCTTTCTCCTCCCCATGCTATCCACAGAAGTTCTCTCTTTCTTTAGCCCTTGCGAATGCTGTTGTGTCCTCTTCACTCTGGTTGCACACACACATTTGCTTCCTGCAAATGTGAATGCCTGGGGGATTTTGTGCCTACCTCTTCAGTGTGGCTGGGGAAGCTGCACTTTCCTCCGAGGTGGGAGAGCACATGCAGGCACTCCCTTGCACCCTGCATCTTGTGCATATATATCCCTCCCTCTTCTCCTTTCTTTATATCTGTGTGTGGGGCACCTATGTTCTGACTTTGACATTTGAATGGATGGGGATCTTTAACTCTGCCCTTTCCCCTAGTGTGTAGTGGTGTTCTTTAACGGTCACTTTCCTGTGCACCTTTTCGCGTGTCTGTGCGTTTCTGCTGCTGCTTATTCCTTTCCCTCGGGGAGTGTTATTGGCAGGGGGGCCCTTGCTGGCACACTAATATGTGAATAGTTTCTGTGCTTTTCTTCTCATCTCCTCTCTTCCCTTCTCTTTCCCTCTCTCAATGGTGTGTCCAGAAAAGGAAGTCGAGCTCCAGTGTACATTTGATGGTGAGCACCTCCCGTAAGCTGCCTGCGATTCGTGCGTCCGCCATTCTCATGCCATGCACGCTCGGCTTGTGCTCATCACCCTACATAGCATGTCTGTGCAGGGGGGCGGTGGCAGGGGGATCGTTGTGCACTGAAAGGTCCATGTCCTCACTTAAAAGGGCCCTGTGATTTTTCTGGCCCCTGGCCAGTCACACAGTCCCCATTTTATACAGAAAAACAACTGCTGGAAACGCAGTTTGATGTTGTCTGCTATCGGTGTCTATCTGAGTGTGAAACAAAAAAGGCAGTGGTTCTCCTGGTCTCAGCAGAGCAGGTGTGTGCCTTGCCTGGACATGGGGCTTTGTCATTCTGTTGCAGAGGTACCAAAAAGAGGAGCAGGTGCTTTGCCTGGCATTGGTGCCGTCATCCTTGGTTGGAGCCCTGCAGTGTAGAACAAACTTGGAGTCGTTCCAAATGTGGCAGAGACTGATGGGGCTCCACTGTTCAGATGAAAGGTGTGGGCACAGCACCGCCGGGTGGCTCAGAGCTGCCGGTCACTTCTTTTTTTAGCATTCTATACTGAAAAGGTTGGTCAGAGCCTTTATTAATCCAAAACTTCTTTTGTCCTGATCTTGTTTATGTCTCCCAGCATGACCAAATACCTGGTAACTGCCTTCCCTATCCTATTCATTTCCCTTTTCCATCCATCCAGATGTGTTTGACATCCATAGAATTTGTCAGAAAGTAATCAAATCGAGTCTCAAGGGAGCAAAGAGAAAATTGGCCAGTGCCATATTGTAAGGAGTCATGTACAGCCCATTAGATGATGCCTATGTCTCTGACACTGAGACATGGACAGTAACTAAAGTGCAGAAATTAGTTATTGCATTGTAGCTCCTGTCTCTGTTACAATAAGAATAGAAAACATTTCTCCCCAATTGCAGATAGGAACAGGAACATTACAGTACTGAGAAAGCCGAAAATTTTTTCTGCATTACTATCAGGGAAATATTTCCCCCCTTCCTCCTTCAGTAACACCTTAAATCCTTGTAAGCACAAAAAGTAATCCCAAAGTACTGCTCGGAAAATCTGACGCAAGAGACTGCCTTTTCACTAGCCCTGCCTGTATGAAAGTCTAGGGCAGGAGTGCTTTGTGCCTATCTTTTCTTTTTTTTCTGCCCACTGCCAGCAGTATGTAAATTCCCTCTGCATGTTGTTTTAAAGCAGCTGGGATATGTAAACCATATAAGTGTCAGCCTTGGAAAACATTGAGGCAGTGAAGGTGGCTAAATAGCCAGAGAGAGCCCATGTGTTGGTACTTACTTGTTTTTAGTTGGCTAGAAGTGTGTCCCTAGCGATATGATCACTGGTCTGTTTTCTTTCTCTTGCACCCTCTGTGTTGTTTGTGCCTGTCTGTCTGTCTCTTGTCTAGCTCAGGAAGCACTTCCAACTGCTGTGCCAGAACTAATCATATTAAATAGATCTTTAAAAGGGCCTGGCACCTTTTTAGGTGAATTGGCTTCTTTTAACTTGAGCTGTATTGCTGTGAACTGCCGAGGATCATGGCCTGTCCAGTGACTATGCTGTTGGCTGGGAGTGGGAGGGGAAGGAGGGGTAAGAGTCTCCTGTGGCACTTGGGCTCTGTGAAGGGTACGCCAGTCTTCTCCAGTGAACGGCATTTGGCTAGGTGACCACGAGACAGGGGTATATGAGGAAGATCAGTACATTAGATAACTCCATCTGAAAAAGAATGATGAAAAATGCTTAGGCTCAGTCTTTTATCTCTTATTTACCTGGGACTCTGTCCTGGAGTTAAATGCTATATGAACCCAGAAAGCCAATGCATAGCAAGTGGTAAAAATGATTCTCAGTCTTATGATGGATTAACTGGGCATTCAGTTAAGCCTGGAGGCGACGTTGTGCGTTTTGGTTGTGTGTGGGTTTGTAAGGTGACATCCCGCACCTTAAAAGCTGCTGTTGACTTGTTTTCAGAACAGTGGCTTCCTGGGTAATTTCTCCATTGGACCTCGGTTTAAAGGCTTCCAGAAACTAGACCTGTAGGAAGCACATCTAAAGAACTGAGTAAAAAGTCAAAAGACTCTTTGTATAGCTTCTTTCACACTATCTTTATCTTCATACCTCAGTGGACTAAGAAAAATAAACTGTGTTCTTCTTACTGGAGATTTAGAAGACTTAGAGAATCTAAAGAGAGATTTGGAATATAGCTCTCTGCCGTAGGATTACTGTTTCCTAAGATATACAGGAACCTCAGTGCTGTGTGAGTGGGTGGACCCAAACGTCAGAAGCTTGGTTGTCTTTGTGCCACAAAATAGCTTGGGATCTGGGTTTTTTTTCAGGTTGCTCTTCTCCCCTCTTGCATCCACAGTGTCCTGTCATTTCTTCTGCCATCAGGCTGGAAATACATGCAAGAGGCAAGGCTCTTGGAAGGCCAAAGTCTTAGGACAGTGTGAGGCTGTATAGGGAGAGGCAATAAGCAGTAAATTGTGAAGCGTTTCTCCTTTCTTAGCTTTGTTCCTGCCTCTCTCTTCTACTTCCTCTCCCTGCTTTTCCTTTCTTCTCTACCCTCTCTCTCTCTCGCTCTCTCTAAAAGGGATAGCTGAGCCAAAGCATTTTGCTTGTAAAGGGAAGGCAAAATGTTAGTGGGTGTGTGTGAAGTCTCAGCCTCGTAGGATCTGTTTCTAGTTGACATAATTAAACTTTTGGCAGACGTTTTCCGGCTCAGCATTTGACTTCTGCCTTCTTAGTGCTGGTTACTGGGTGATGAGGGCCTGACGTTTTGCAGTGTGAGTTTGCACTCCTCAAGAGGGTGGGATAAGAGCAGCTGCAATGAAGTCACTGCTGTGTGCTCAGTTCCAGGAATCCTCTTGTGTAAACCAAGGGATTTTAGCGAATCTACTGCAGTGCCGATTTTGATGTTGTTGCTGGTGTCTGACAGAAAGAGAGCTATATGCCTGGTGCGTCAGATATCAAGGAGTGAAAACTTAGGCTCTACTTCTCCAGCAACTGATTGGATTTGTGGGCTAGGAAGTGCATACTAGTGGACACTGGCTTGTCATCCCACAAAAGTAGACTTTGCTCATTGCTGACTTAACTATCATATGTGATTCAATGGGACGTTTCCTTGCAGGAAGCTGGTGAATGCTTCAGTCTTGTGCTGGGTGAATGCAGGAAATAGAGGTTTTGTCCTTCTACCACAGCTACAAGAGAGACTGAAGTGAGGAAGGATGCTAAACTACTGGGCACCATCCAGAGAACTTGGGGAACTTCACAGCCTTTCCTCCCCTCCCACCCCCTCCCCCTCCATCTTTTGGTCCTGAAGTCACTTCATTCAGGTCACAGCAGGGACCCAATACACCATGCCTCACTCTTTCTCTACCTTTTCTAGGCCTAACCACAACTTTTCTCCCATCAGTAGATTCTCTGGAGCCTCATCACCTATACCTCATCATATACCTAGGACTGTTCCTGCACACTTTGGGACTCCTCAGTCACAGCTTCCACTTGTCCCCTGTTGGAGACTGTACCACGGCTATTGCATCCCTCTCACTTTTGCAGTCTCTTTCTCTTGGGGCTGCTACCATTTCTCATCCTTCTTCCCCAAATATTTTTGCTGGTGCTTTTTCCAGGATTCCCGTGCCCCTTTGGGTTGCTGCCTTTTTTCCTTCTGTTTTCCTTTCTTATAGCTCCAGCAGTCCATCCACATTTGGGTTTTAGTACATCCCTTACTACATCTGTCACCTCTGAGGGAAGGATGATGTCTAGCAGCTGGGGCAGCATTCCCTCTTTCTCTCTCTTCTTGGTGAATGAGCTTGTTGGGAGGGGAGGGTCTGTGGAGATGGTTGGGTTTAAGAGCAATACTGTCATTTTCTTGCTGCCTCTGCTGCCCAGCAGGGGAACTAAAATGATGTTTTTCTGTCTCAGCCACAGAGCAACAACAAAACCAGTATAGTAAGCACTGCAAAAGAAACACCCCCAGTGCAGACGTCCATGGTATCTTCCCCAACCGCTATTTTGTTTTCTTGTTTGATTTAATTTTGATTCTGTCCCCTCCCTCTCCCCATCCCTGAGTGCTGCTTGTGCTGCTCTGTTCCAGCTTGTGTTTTGGCTTTGTTCTGTGCGTGTCCCTGTGCTGCTGTGGGGCCTGATCACAGCCTCACGGGCTTCAGGCTGGCGGGGGGCTGAGCAGAGCAGTGGTTGGATGTGGGGACTGCAGCTTGCCTGGACTTCCCCTTGTGCCATCCCTGTATAGTTCTGTGTGTCCCGTTCAACTGTTCCTGCTGGCTTGGGGGGGAGGCTGGTTTGGAAGAACAGAGTGGGCCACTCCATCTACTCTCCAACACCTGGGAAATGGAGGATGGACTTCAGGACACCACAGGAGAAAGGACAGGCAAAGAATTTGCAGAGGAATCCTTTGATGGCCCTTTTGGCCTGCTGAGTTGTGTGGTTGATCCTCTGAAGCTAGCTGATTTGCTGGGCTGTCATTCTCTGTCTAATGGACTGTGTGTAGCAGGATTTGTAGGGTGCCCTGTGCCTAGCATCTCTAACACCACAGTGCAGTGTGGTCTGCCGCTCTGTGCCTGGGAGATCAGGCAGCAGTGAAATGGGTGGATGGGTGAGTGCACGTCACTGCACCATCACTGTCACTAGTGCCCTCACTGAACCACCCCGCAAGAGCCGTGTCAGCAGGAAGAAGTGGTGCAGTGCCTGTAAGTCTTGTCCCTGTAGTGAAGGGATGAGTGCAGGAGCTGGTTAGCACCCATAGCCCTAGTAGCTGCTCTGTGTTGTGTGGACCAGAGAGCTGGGTTTGGTGGTTTTTGGGGGGCAGGTGGGGAGATTTGATCTTGTTGTTTGTAGTAGGGTGAAGGGTTCTTGGGACACTTCATAATTTTCAGTTCTCCTTTCACTGGCTTTGTTATGGCTTTGATGTTGAGGGAGCCTTTCTGAATTATTTATTATTATTACTTTTTGAAATTAGATCTCATTTTAGAGATCTGTTCTAGAAAAATGTGCTTCTTTTCCCAGCCCAGTTCACATAGTAGCTCCTCACTGAGAAGCATAGGGGTGCTCTGGCTCGTCAGCCCTCTTGTTATGGAAATTATGAATGTCCCTTTTCAGGGTAAAATACCTGGCAAACTTGACAAAAAACTGGGAGACAAAGGCCCCAGCCCAGTGTTATCCTTCCCTCCATCTCTACCCCTTCCAAAGTATTTTCTAGTAAAGATGCTGCTGAGCAGTCATTACTTATGAACAGCCTGTAGGGTGGAGATTTACCATTCTATTGCTATTTGGCATTTATGCCAATATGGTTCATCAAGAAGAAAATTGGGAATGTGAGGGAATTGCAGGGAATCCGGGGGCTTTGTCTCCTTGTGACTGTAGATTTTAGTGCAGTTTCTCTCTTCAGGAAACCTGTGCAGGAAATGTGTGCGCGCGCACGCAAGCGCACGTGTGCTGTTTGGAGTTTGTGGTTTGATATATATATTTTTTTATGTCGGTCACCTTTTCTCCACTTGCTGGGGAGTGAAAGCATATGAGAAAATAATGCTTTAGGACTAGAGTTTAATGAATTCTTCCATCCTTTCCTAGGAGCCTCAAACAACTGTTGTCCATAATGCTACAGATGGCATAAAGGTAAGGGATGGGAGTGTTGTCAGAGAAACTTCCGCTCCCTCTTGTCGTTCTCATCTTTGTGTTTCTGACTTCGGTTTCGGCCTTTCTAGTGTTTGGTTTGTAGCATGCTTCTGAATGCTGCTGGTGGTAGAAGTGGGAAAGTTGTGTTACACACCTATGATCTCTAAAAGAGGCTGAGTAGGGATTACTGTTCAAATATGATAATCTCTTTCTAGTTTGGTGTATAAGCATTGTTCTCTTGGGTATGTGGGGTGGATGAGAAGATACTGGCACTCGTGCACTTATTTCTTCTGGAAATGGAGACCTGTTCTTTTGAGAATGCCTAGGAACCCTATTTCTGCCTTCCTGTGGCTATTCTTCTTCCAAATACAAGCAACTCCGATTTGATCTCATTTGACAGAGTTTGATAACTTCTGTTTGTGTGAAAGGTCTGTGTGGAGAGCTTGAACATGCAGAAGTTCAGAAGAGATGCTGTAAAGCTTTGCTTGATATTTGGCTCACTTCCATTCAAATCTTCTTTGTATCATCCAGTCCATGGCATCCTTGCCTATGTTTTTATGCCTTCCTCCTCCTCTTCCACAAACAAATCAAAGCGTTTACTAATGCTCCTGACTGCTGATGTCTGGTAATGTTCTGTTCTGCCGTGCAGGGTTCCACAGAGAGCTGTAACACCACTACCGAAGATGAGGATCTCAAAGGTAGGTGTTTTACCTTTAAGCTCTAATACTGTTAAGTGCAGGGAGGGGATTCTGGAGATTTGATCATGGACCAGCTTCTCAGGTTTGCCTATCTGACTCTGTTCATAAATTTGTCAAGACTGCCGTTCCTCTCGCAGTGGGGCCATGCTTTGAGGAGCCAGTTGACTTAGCCTTTGAGGTATATGAAAGCTGTTTGCCTCGAAGTAATTTGCTTTTGTCTCTGAGTGGAAATTCTTTCCTTGCAAATGTCATAATCTGTTCATCTCCAGTTCATTTCTAGGCTTGGAAAATTCCTGCTGGTCCATTGAGGTTTGGAGTCTAGCTGTGCTTTCTGTGCTTCCTCACAGGTTGCAGAGAGTTGAAACCTCTCTTACCGCTCCCCCACAAGAGAAGCACAGTTTCCCTCCTTGTTTGCTTCTGAGAATCTCTCCAGTGATGCACACAGTCTTTTTTTTCTTTGAGTCTATTTTTGTTGTTTTTAAGATGAAGCTCATTCTCAGCTTTTTGTCTGTGAACAGAAATGACTTCCCATGTCCCTGACTGAGATTTCAGGAGAGGGAGAGGTTGACGAGAGAAATTTCACACTTTTCAGTGACCACATCATAAATATTCTGCACTTCTAAAACTCTCTTAGATGAAGGAGCTCTGAGCAATCCAGAGTCCCATATTTGCTCATGCTTGAGCAGCTGCCCATTTTCTGACCCCTGAAAGAGAGAGGAAAGGAAAGAAATCCTCCTGAAAAAGCAGATTCAGGATGGGTGAATGCAGTTTACATTTTGAGGCAGAGGTACTCTTCCTCTCCTTGTGTTCAATATGAGTTTCATGGCCAGGGAAGAAACAATGCTTGCCCTGTGATGCTCAAGGTGGTGGATGCAGTAATGTCACCTCAGTTACCTGGGATGCTTCTTGAGGCTTTTCCTGCGGCTTGTCATAAGCTGCTGACTCCTCTTTTGAGGAGCCACCAGGAACAGCAGTGCATGCCAGTGGCTGAATGAACTCTGCAATACAGGTTGTTTCAGATAAGACCTGACCTCATTGCAGGACAGTATTCTGCCTCTTACCTTCTTTCCAAAGAGGAATCCATAGTTTAAGAACCAAGCTTTGAGGGAAGGGAAATGGATGGCTTTCGTAATGTAATAATGAAATGGTTTTATCTGATCTCTACTGGATATCTGTCCAGAGTAGATATTTGTCCAAAACCTTGTCGTCTTTGGCAGTTTCTGCTCAGGAGAGTTCCTGGGCTTGAGCCAGTGCAAGTCAGGAATATGAGTGCTGTGAAGAGAGGAAGGCTAGGACTGAAATAGAAGGGAGGTGAGAAGGAGGCAGCTGGCTGTTGGCCAGGACTAGATGCACTGAAGAATTGCATAGGGCTGCATTGCTGCAGATCACAACTGAGATTTATTGGCAGAGCTGTTAGAATATGTTTTTTAATAGAAAGAAGTATTTGAATTGTGGTTGGGAAGGGTGGTGCTTGCACAGTAATGATTTGCGCTATGGCCAGTTCTGACTGGTAATTTTAGTACTTTACTTCTAAGTACAGCAGCATTCACTGGATGCTTCCCATTCAACTCCTGCCCCTCCATGTTTTAAGCTAAGCAAACACTCAAAGCAAAATTAAATAGAACAAAAGTTTTGGGGGTGCTGGAGTTACCAGCATTCTCCATAGCCGTGACTCTGGGAAAAGGGAAGTGCTTGTACAATTCCTCTTCTCACCTCTTATTTTTCAATGAAGGGAGGTTATGCAGATCTGTTCTGCTGTGGAGTATGAGACATCTTGATACATTAGTGACATTTGTCTCAAGGCTACGTTGTTTCCACTGTGGTGGGGCTAAAGGGACCAGCTTCCTCCTCCCCCCGCTCCCCCCCCCGCAATGTCCTTACAAATAGCAGGACCATGCTGTAGAGCTGTCTACTTGGCTTTGCCCTGGAGGATACTCCTGCATGTTTTGTGGCCAGCATTGTGGTTTCTTTAATGTTCTCCTATTTTCTTTCTTTTTTGTTTACTGAACTTGCGTGTTTTGTTTGTGTTTGTGTTTTAATTCCCTGCCATGCTAGCTCCCCCTCTCTCCACCGGGGACGGCAGCTCAGTGCTTGAAGGACGGAGGCACAGTGAGAGCAAAACACAGACTGAGTCCATGCAGTCCCAGCTTTCTCTCTGTTTCTCAGCCAGTAAGTCCAGGGGTGCAGTGCTTCACGGCATCTTT
The DNA here is from genome assembly GCF_040807025.1 of Struthio camelus. Classification (NCBI taxonomy): domain Eukaryota; kingdom Metazoa; phylum Chordata; class Aves; order Struthioniformes; family Struthionidae; genus Struthio; species Struthio camelus. Next base: position 25,075,721 of record NC_090948.1, on the reverse strand, counting down.
TTCCAACCCCTCCCTTCACCTCTCCTATTTCTCCTTCCCTTTCCCAACTTCCTTCCAGAATGTTGATTTTTCATTTCCAGTACTCTGGAATAAAAAGAAATCATCTCCCTTCCTGCAAAATCCCCTCCTTTCACACTGAAATTCTCCAAACCTTTCCTTCCCCTTTTGGAAAAAATGGAACCTCGTCCTAGCTAATTTCATTTCCTTGTTTTCATCTGGGTAAGGTGTTGAGTTCTTTGCAGGGATACTGCCTTTTTGGGTTACCTCAGGCAAGTCACTGCATCTCTTAGTTTTTCTTTCTGTAAGTGGGGACAATGGTGCAGATCTGCCTTGGAGGGGATTTGTGAGGCTGAATTCGCTCTGTCTTGATCAAGAACTTTTGAGCTCCCCAAAATGGTGCCTGGGAAGTACAGAACAAACAAAAAGTAGCTTTTGCAGACTGCTTCAAGGATGCTTTGGAAGTGAGGCTGTGGCTGCTGGAAGACCCCTCAGCATTTCTGAATCCAGTTAGGAGCTCTGAATGAAAACCTTTAGATAATGTTGGCCCTAAGGGGCACCTCTCTGTTGTGTGCTTTACCTTATATATCTCTCTAGCTGTCTCAGTTAACTGAGACCTTGGTTAGTCTGTTATGGTACTTTCTGCCTGATCCTTCCTGAATTGGCTGCCTCTGTAGAGGAGCCTGTGGCTGAGAAACTTTGAGAAAGGGTAAGGAAAAGCTGGTAGGTTGGAGAAAACTTTCGTGGCGTTCCCAGCCTTCCCCCTAGATGACCGGTTTTCTGCTATTTAAAGCTGAAGTGGAAGGATCCTTAATGTGAGCTGGAGTATTTCGATTCATCTGTTCAGGTCGTTATGGTGATGAGGAAGGAATAGGCAGGCCCTCTTCTGTGTCCTTCTCTCGTCTTCTTTCTCTGGCTTCCTGCACACAGCTCCACGTACGACTGCTCATACGATGCAGCAGTCAGAGCCTCTCTGTTACTTACTTTTGAAGTAGTGCTAAGAATGTCAAACCTGAGTTTGTGAGACACAAGGGTAGGTGTTTTGCCTAGCCAGATTGGAAGGGAAATGATCTCTTAAGTCCTTTTTGCTATGAACCGTCCATCAGAGCTTTCTTATGAACCTGTTTGTCTTGTTTGTAGAAAGGCCCTACTCTGGTACCCTGAGGAGTGCCAAATCATTAGCAAGTGGGCAGCATTCTCTTTCCCTGTGCCTCTTTGAGTTGAGATTTGTAGTGCTGCTTTCTTTCCCCTTCACTTGCATCTTCTGCTTGCCCTTGTGCTGCTTTGTCACCACTCTGACCAACCTCTCAGACCACCTCCTGCAGCATCAGTGATTCCTACTGTGCTCTGAAGGGTCTTCTGCCCAGGTGCCAAGGTGGTCCCCTCTGAGCGGTGCCCAGCCCGGCTGATGTGACAGAGGCAGCAAAGTGGGCAGATGTTGCTGGGATGCGGATGCCTCTGTGTGCAGAGGGGGGTTGGGGCTGTGTGTGTTTTTGTACTTCTTTGTTGGTTTTTATTTTGCTTTCTGGTTTGTTTGTTTATTATTTTAATGCTTACATTTGTTTTGCAGCTACGCAGTCTTGTGAAGAGAAGCTTCTTGCCTGGGACAGCCCAGGGCAGACATTGGAGTTAGAGCGAGCTCGGTCGGAGCCTTTGCTAACTCCAGTAGTTCCCTTTGTACTTAACAGTGCACCGTGTAAGTTAGCAGCTGGGTAGCAGTAGTGGAGTAGTGCAACTAATACTAGTTACCTTCGGCTTTTTGTTTCCCTTCTTTTCTCCATCTTCACGTCCTTTATCTGCCTGTTTCTCCGAGAAAGGACAAAGTGCCCTTCTGAGCTAACCCGCTGTCCTGGCGGCAGGGCACAGCTGCTTGGTGTCGGTGTCCTGGCAGGTCCCTCCTGGCTGCCGGGGGGCCGGGGCGGCGGGGGGGTGCGGCGCTCTCCGCTGAGCGACGCTGGCCGCAGGGAGCGGCAGCAGCCGCCGGGGGCTGCCACTGTCACCTGGCAGGAGCAGGCTGTTGTGGTCCCTACCCGTGTGGCTTGCAGGGAAGTGCCTTAGCCATTTGTACTCAGCTAAACGGGATGCTGTGGGGCCTGGAGTTCCCATGGTGTAAATATATGCAGTCTCCTCCTTGCTGGAGATGCTGCATCAGTGGTGGTAGGCTGCGGTAGAGGAAACCTCCTCCTGGCGCTGCCTGTTAGGAAACTCAGAGAAGACAGCAGAATAACAGTGACCGACCATTTCAGGAGGCAGATGTCATGCTTCCATGTTTGTACCGAGGCACGCTTGCTGCCCTCTTGTGTCCTCCTGCAGCGTCAGGTAGGGGGCCCTGTGAATTGCACCGTGAGTGACAGGCACAAATGCCTGCCGGGTGAAATCCCGTGGCTTTCCACGCTTTGGAAAAATGGGTCACCTTCTGTGTGTCAATTCTAATCTGGGACACATAGTAAAAGCGAGAGACCCAGTCTGATGGAATGGGCTTGTGCTGAAATACAGGGTGAATGCTGCTGTGCAGTGACGTTTGGAAAAGGGGTGCAAATCCTCCTGAGGTGAGCTAGCGCTTGGTGGCTGTGGCCTGCAGATTTCCTCACTCATCTCAAACAGAGCCTTTCCCAGGGACTCTCTCTTCCAAGTTGTGCACGTTCGCGTGCCCTCTGCATGGGAATGGCGATCCAGTGTTTAGGCCCAGCTTCAAGGGGAAACAACACCAGATGACTTGCTTGTAAAAACGTTTTTCATACTAGACAAAACTCATCATGTCCTTTTGATCCGTTCCCTGCATGCATCATTCTAAGTGTGATGTTACAGCCCTAGTGGCAAAACCTCCCTTACTATCATGAGCCAGTTGTCCTCTGAGATGTTTCTGGGGCTAGCTGGGCAGTATAAATCTCTTATTGGATTTCTAGAATGGGTGCAGACACCCTTCATAGCCAACAAGATTATCATCTTGTTGGTCTTCAGCTGTACTTCTCAATGTTGGGATGAGATGTACGTGTGGATGAAGTTTAAGGGGGAGGGTAGTTCAGACTAGCATCTTCTGGCATCTAGTGTAGAATTCATCTTCCCTGGCTTGAACATTTAAAAGATGGTAGGTCAGATTTAAACATCATTCCCCTAAAAATAGGTATCTGAGATATCTCAGATGAGACTTCCGGAGGTGCTTTCTCCTTTTCAGAGACTAAAGGAGAGACAGTAAGGTGACTAATTCTCTTTCAGAAACCTACATTTCAGATGTCACCTAAGTCAGGGCAGATGAATTCCATTTCTGGTGGTAGTAATCTTAAATTATTTGGTAACATTAAAGATCGTGCTCGGGCTAGATGCTTATATAGTTTGTAGAATATTCCACTTGAAGGGAAAGTGTGGGGAAGGCTAAAGAGCTGTTGGGTATGCATGCAGGCTCAGGCTTACATATGGTGCACACATAGCAGTAGAACTGCAATTCTGTTATTTAACAGAGTCAACCCAGCCTTTGTCAGTGTTTAGGACTCTATCAATAGGAGGTGATGGAGAGCCTCTAAGGGGATGGGACCTGGGTTATCAGTTATGGGAAACGGAGAAGAGAGTAGAGAGATGCTGGCCAGAAAGGGATCGAATCCACAATAGATGGCTAGTCAGGTGTCTTTGTTCATCTCAAAGTCCAGTGAGCTAGGCTGAGTCAATGACAGTGCTGTCAGAGTGCTTTTAAAAAAAAGAGGGGGAAAAAAAAAAAAAAGAAAAAACCCTGCCATAGGGAGTTAGCTGCCTGAAGAACAGAGTGTATACTACTTATTATAGGTGGGTCTTGTTGGTCCAACCATCCATCCTGCTTTGATTGTCTTTCTAGCTTGCAGAAGTTACCCCAACATGTCCCAGTTGCTTATTTGCAGCGCTCATAATATCTGGTGTGTTGGTGATGGTGACAGACAAGTTGTTGGGAGACTTTTTCCGATTGGCTTGATCTGTGCAGTGGCTGTTCTTGTTTGGCTACTGTGGTGAAGAGTTTCCCCATCTTAGAGCTGCCGGGCAAGTGTTTCCAGTTGATAGGTTTACTGACACGCAGTAGTCAGACTCCCTAGAAGCACCTAGAGAGCTATCAGTCAGCAGACAGCCCTGGTTACTGAGACAGGCCTTTCTAGAAGAAGAAAAAGTTGAATAGGATAAGATATCTTTTATTTCCTCTTCTCCCTGCATTATGGGATCACCATTCCCTTTTCATACCACTGATCCCCTGTCCTCATATGGATGGCTGTCATTACTGCACATCTCCAAAATGCAGCAAGCAGCTGCATCCTATGAGATACAGACTAATGGCGTGCTGCAGATTGCTTGTAGGAATCACCCACTTAGCCCCATATTCCCATTCAAGCCTTATGCATACTTAAATTGCTCTTTCTTCTTGTCCGCAGTGCGTAAGCAAGAAATCATTAAGATAACAGAGCAGCTGATAGAAGCCATCAACAATGGAGACTTTGAGGCATATACGTAAGTACAATTGGTTAGGGCATAGATGCCTTCTGACAGATTGTTTATCAGTTTCTGCACAAGTGATGTACTGGCTCCTGGGTAAGAGTAGGAGTCATACGCCCGTGCACAGTAGAAAGGATCATGCTTTTTGGCCTCCATCAATTGTAGTTGGGATATGGTTGAGCTCTTTATTATGAGGCTCAAGTAGTAGAGAGGTATCAAAAAGCAAGAGTGACAAAAGCAAAATACCCTTTTGTAAGGGAGGGGAGGGCAGTGAGATGGGCAGAGAGAGAAGAAATGAAAACAGTTTGTATGCCAGAAATGCAGAGGATTGTTTTATGTGAAATTCCAACTAGCACCAGTTGTGTGTTGTTGCAGTAGACCTCAGTCCTCCAGGGACTTATTCCTCAGAGTAAGGAAATTGCTAGGCATACACAGGGTGCGAGTCACATGCCATTCCAGCTTTTCACTGTGTAAATAGCCTTTGGGTTCAACTGCAGGGTGTGTAAGGCTATTTTTATTTTCTAGGAAAATCTGTGATCCTGGTTTGACCTCGTTTGAACCTGAAGCACTGGGGAACCTCGTTGAAGGAATGGATTTCCATAAGTTTTACTTTGAGAACTGTGAGTGGGTAGATTTGGTAATACCAACAGCCTTCTCTCTCGTCATCTTTTATACCATTACTTTGGCATTTGGCGGGGAAACTATCACTGTTTTCACAGGATGTTTCACAGGGCTTGATTCTGTGTGGATTGTGAGGCATTCATGAGAGCCAGCATGCTTTCTCTCCAAAGCCTTTTTCAGCAACAGTTTCATTTCTAACTCCCAGTTCCCTTCACTGCAGAGGTGCAATTTGCCTGGTGAAAATATTTTGGTGAGCATGGAATGAAGGGAGTTTAAAAGATTGAGGCACTGGTTTTCCCGCTGATATGGAAATGGAAAAATGAGCATATATTGATGGAAACAGCCTCTATATTTGGGGTAGGCATGCTATATGGTCCCACATAAAGATAGTCATGCACAAATCACTGTCTTGCCTTCAGTTTGAGTTCTCCCTGGGCTGGTTTAGATCTCTAACACCTAATGAACCCCTTATGTGGATACAAGGGTCGTCTTGTCAGCCTGGGACAGGAAAGCGAGTTGGAAGAAATGCTGTCACTTATAGTGATATGAGTTGCATGCACTCCATAGTTGCCTCCCTTCCTGGATGTCTCCACAGGATGAGATAACTGAAAAGTTAAATCCTGGGCTGTTTAATTTGTTTTACTCTGGGGGTTAGTTCAAAGTCCTTAGTAGGCAATTCTTAGTGCTTTAAGTGTGCAGAGAGATCGTGTCTCTCAAGTGCTTGTTCTGGAGTGATTTTTCACTTCTCTGGAGCCTGCAGTACATTTAATGCAGGCCTAGCTAAAAGATTTCCTGATTATTGACTCTTTTATAGCAATATTCTGATAACTAAAAGGTCTTTTGCTATAACTGAAGAAACAGCAGCACTGATGTTGAAAGAGTGGCTGGTATACTTTGCAGAAGCAGGAGCAAAGGGGTCAGGGGATTCTAGGAAATAATAAGGGCTCAATTCCAAAGGAGAAGGACAGGTGATGGGGAAAGAATTGCTTGGATTTTGCCTGTAAAATTGCAGGAGCAATTTTTGTTGTGTCCCAGAATCCAGCTGGAGGTGAGTAGAATACAAAAGTGTCGGAGGGGCAGGGAGGGTGTTTCTTCTGTTAGCAGTAAAATGAAGCTGATGGTTTTGCATGTTCTGCCAGTACTGTCGAAGAACAGCAAGCCAATACACACCACCATCCTGAACCCCCACGTCCACATCATTGGTGAAGATGCTGCCTGCATCGCCTATATCCGCCTGACACAGTACATTGATGGCCAGGGCCGGCCCCGCACCACGCAATCTGAAGAGACCCGCGTCTGGCACCGGCGTGATGGCAAGTGGCTGAATGTCCACTACCACTGCTCTGGAGCCCCTGCAGCACCTCTCCAGTGAGGATCTAACATGGGTATGGCCTATCAGGGAAGGAGTCTGTCATACACACAGCTGAGGCTGCTGTATGTGGGAATTCAGTATCACACACCCAGACTGAGACTGTTTAGCTGGCTGTGAGAGAAGTACGTTCTCATTGTCTGCAGGCTGAAAAATCCCACTAATCAGCTGGCGTTCCTTTCCCTAAGTCTCTGTCTTATGGATTCAATAGGATTATCTGCCATTCTCCAAAAACTGGAGTTAGGCACCAGAGAGCTGTGCCTGAGGGCAGCTACCCCGTGCTGGCAGTGCTTCTTCCCAGATACTCAGCTCTGTGCTTGGACAGAGTGCTAATCCTGGTCTGCACAGCAGAGGAGAAGAGTATCTCATGGGGTACACAGCTTTGCTGTTTCTCAGCTATTGGGGATTTACCTTTCTAGTCCTTCAGTATAGACATTTTTATAAGAATGTCAGACTCCAGTACAGATGCTTTTATAAGAATGTCAGGCTCTAGAAAACGTATTGTAAAATCTGTACACTACAATTGCTCTCCCATAAGAGTGAATATCTATTCATACAAATTTTACTACCAACTTTGGGTTTAGTAAACGCTAACACAGTGCACAGTGTTGAGAAAACACAGAGGAAAAGAAATCTAAAGAAATAATAATATTGGAGGATTTAAAATATCCCCCAGGTAGCTTGCCACAATTTAGCATGGGAGGAAGCTTTAATTATAAAGTTTGGCATGAGCAAACAATTGTTTCCTGCTCTTGAAGGACAGCAGTATGGTTCCATTTACTTTTGAAACACACCATTTAGGCATTTGGGTTTGTTTATTGCCTTGCTCATTTCTCTTAGATGTACAAAGTCTCTCTGCCTCCTTTTATTGTATGCTGAAGTGTTATGTCACAGTAATTTTAAAGAACAGTTTTTACTCTTATGTGTTGTGAGGGATTTGACCCTATTGAAGGCAATAGACAGGAATGGGAACCATCACAAGGAAATCACAGAGAGATCACAGATGGAAGTTGAAGAGCAAAAGCCAGCTGGGGTGCATCAGAAGCAGGAAGCTTTGAAGGGAACTGGTCAATCAGCTGAATTTCCAGGAAGTAAAGCAATGAGAAGGATAAAGCCTTTGCAGGGAAACAAAAATAACTTATTTGCATCAGTTTGCATCAAAGAGATGTTGAAGGATACTTCTCTCCTGGATTTAGTTTACTATGAAATCTCAAAAAAGATGCAGAACAAATTAATAAATTAAACATCAGTATGACTCAGTGGCTATGTCTAGGAGTTCTGAGGAAGCTTAAGAATGAAGAGCCTTAGCTGCTAGGGAAGAGGTTTGTTTCCTTGACTCAGCTACTGAAATGTTGCACCTCATCCAAAAGTACGTTCTGGAGAGCTTCTGAAAACTGCAGAGTAGGAGCCATTTCCAAACCACAGAATTGATTAAAACAGTATTTTTTTAAAACCTTATAAACTAAATTGAAGTATTTGCATGCATTTTTGGGTTCCGAAGGAGGTATAACCTTGTGCAAGTATGAGTGGGTCAGTTTGGGCAGCCCCCATCTGAACACATCAAATCATTTTGGAGCAGCGGTCCAAGTGCAGAGAAGGGTAAGGATGAAGAAGGAATTAAGTGGATGATAATACTTAAAAGGAAAGCAGTGGTTTGTTCTCACATGGAAAAAGTTCAGTTTTGGCTAAGTCACTTTAAAAGGAAACTAGCCTAAAAGAAGTCTGAGAATAACCAGAGAACTTTGGTGTAAAGAGAGAGAGTAGGAATCAAGAAAAGAGGACTAAAAAGATAACTTGCAAAAAAGATTTGCAAACTTAAGAATTGTTAGAAAGAAGGTAAATAGAAGATCTTGGCTACTCTTTCCTGCCATAAGGATGGTCATGAACATGAAAAGAAACAAACTTAAAACTGATGAAAATAAACCCAATTATTTTGACAAAAATTAGTGAGGAGAAGCCTTTGCTGTAAGCTATTGCTAGGCTACAACTTTGCAAAACTGAAGAAAAGACAATATCTGTGTAGATGTTGAGAACTTCCAAAGACAAAATTACTGCAGACTTTATATATATTTAAAAAAAAAAAAAAAAAGAGAGAGAGAAAGAATAAATATTCCTAATCAAGGCAAAAGCCGATTTGGAGTGAGGCACAAACTGCCCTTAAGGGCAGATTCTTTGATCACCCCTTGGGAAGCTTCTTCAACTTCTGAGACATGTCTCAGTTAGGTAGTGGACCCCAATTCTGGTCCAGTCAAGCAAGTAATTTGTTTTAGCAAGTAATTTGTTTTCATTGGTATATGCAGCCAACCGGATGGGAAAGTGTGCTCTTCTTGTCTTCTGGACTCTCCTAACCAGCCCTGATCTGTTTTGTGTTAGGAAGGGTTTATCTCTGCACCTAATAATTAATCTGTAGAAAAACTTTTTTATTAATTTTGTACAGCTAACTTCTGGCTTTATTTTTCTTTCTGTCATTCATCCCGTTCTCCCCTGTCCTTTCTGGGTGGATGCTACATCTTCCTGACTGCAGCAACTTGTGGAGATACTCAGCTGGAGGGCAATATCTTCTTAGCAAGCAGCTCTGGAGTGCCTGAGTGACAGCAACGGTCATGTCTGTTTTGACGTTAAAAAAATAAATAAATACAAATTACAAACAGGCAGCAGCCAAATGCACGAAACCCTGCATGCATCTGATGCTCCGGGCGCTGCCTTTCTGTTGTTTTCCATGGATCCATCGTGTCTGTTTCTGCTGTACGAAGGTGTTTTTAAATCTTTAAAAAAAAAAAAAAAAAAGACATGTTGTTTGTATAAAATAACAAAAACCACGAGTAATGCTAAATACATGGCAGATTATCCAACACGCGCCCCCCCCCCCCTCTCCCAAGGCTAAGAATATGGCAGCAGCTGGAACATCTTGCAGAAACAAAGTGAGGGGGAAGGCAAAAGTGAAGGAGAGAGAAAGAGAGAGGGAGAGCAAGAAGGAGGTGGCTTGAGCAGCAGATTGCTGAACTGTGCTCTGCAAAGCTGTTGTGGAAGCTAACATTGTATTCAGGCTGTGCTGTGACTTTAATCAGTGAGAGGTGGCGAGGAGACCCCAGAGGAGCCACTGTGAAGATTGGGGTTCAAGAGAGAGGAAAGACGCTTCTCTTCCTGTTGCCCAGCAGACTGACTTCAGCCTGAGTTTCTTAGATCTTCTGCACAGCAAGAGCACTATGGAAAGCTGATTGCTCAGCTGCTGGATCCTAAAAAAAGACTTTTTAAAAAAAAAAAATACAAAACGGGATGTTGATTTAAAACTAAAGGTGAAAGTAGGGATAAATAAAAATGGGTTTAAGTAAATATAACTTAAATAGAAGCTTGCTCTTCAAGAGATACTGGTTTTAGAAACAGCCACTACCTGGCCAAACAGAGAGGTTTGAAGCCAGCTTATTTAATTTAACAAAAAAAAAAAAAAAAAAAAGGCATTGCGTTAAGAGCAGAGAATTTCGAGGAAGAGGGTACATGTATGGGATTTGGGTTTTTTTTTTTTTTTTCTCTTTTCTCCTTTCTAGTAGCATAGTTGGGATCCACAGTGCTGCAGAACACGTGTTCCTTAGGAAGCAGACAAGAAACTTAGTGTTATGTTCTTCATGAAAACTTGCACATACACTCCTATATGAGGCATAAATAGCGTGTGTTTTTTATACTGAAATATATGCACCCATAGAATTAAAGGGGTTTACTGGCCTCCTGTTTGATTTGTTTGATGTCCGATTAAAATGGCAGTGGGAGCCAGCAACCCCAGCCAGGTGCTTCTCCCTACCACTAACCCATCTGATGTTTGTAAGTGTCATGTTTCCTAGTGTTTATTTGGGTAATTTTTCTATTTTTTACAGTGATGTTGTAACACAGAAAACTATCAGATCAGAACCTCAACAAACTGTAGCCGAAGGACTTCATCCAGGCCACCTCCAGGTGTTGCCTCTGGGTGTTAGAGGATACCTCATGAATTCAGCAGAGGGGAAAGAGAATTAGCACATATGATCTGATGTTTGTCCTTTGGGCCAATTCATCTTCCTTTCTATTCTTTGCTGGAAAGGGAGTCCATTTCCTTTATTCATTAGGTGGGGAATGTGGAATTGTTTTGTTGACCTTACTGAGAATGGATCCTAGCCCCAAGAAGAATCAGTCTTTCTGGTGGACCCTTTCAGTAACAGGATTTGTCTTGACCAAGGGGAAGGTACAGGCTTACTCATTATTTACAGAAGTTCGGATGGGCTTTTACCTGAATTTCTTTCTACCTGTAATCATTTTTGGATCTTTCCAGGGTATTGGAGTGATTGCATTGACAGCATACTAAGTGTGAGGCAACCTTTTTACAGATTATGGAAGAGAGGAAAGCTAATTTGGAATTTTAATCGTTATTTAGCAGAATGTAGAAAATGAAAGCTGTTGCACAAAGTAGAACTGTCACTTTGCAGCATATAGCTCTCTGCTCCCTTTTGTTAGAGAGGTGCTATCCCACGCCAGGATTAGAGCAGCTAACCCGTGATGAAGGAAAAGACTATCCATGCTTCCCAGGGTTTGTCTGAACAAATACACTTTTCTTCCTCCCTCTACCACCCCAGGGAGGAGTGTAGAGATTGAGTCCATAGGAGGCAAACACTAGATTTTTATTATTTCGAAACATTTTTAAGACAGCACTAAGCCAGCGAGTGAAGCGGAAAAGTGAAAAGCCTTGTTATTTTATTCTGAATTTTTTTTAAAAGCCACAAAGAGAGAGCAAACGGGAGATTACAGTTATGCAGTTTTAAAAAGATAAATACAAACAATTATGCATGCCTTCTTTAGGTCTGATCTTCCTTGTCTCTTTACCTGATGATTATTGATGATTAAAAAGAAAACCCTCTGTATTAAGTATCTGCGTATCTCAGAGTAAATTTAAAAAGAAAAGAATTGTTGGGTTTTTTGGTTTTGCACAGTCTTGGAGACAAACTCTCTTTGGGTTTTTTTGTTTGTTTTGTTTCCTTTTAAGTTAATGAGAACCTTAGCTTGGTATGGCCATTATCAAACACAGCTATACACCTTTAGCATTCTTAATGTTCTCTTACGGGGCTAATATAAGCATCTATATAATATATATTATAAATATCACATTTTAAACAGGAAATGGAAGGCATTTGATGCAGAATTTTTGCATGATATAGAAATAATTAAAACAAAGTTAGCTAGTGTTTGTTTGTTTGGTCTGAATGTTGGTAGAACCTTCATAGCTTTGTTACAATGAAACCTTGAACTGAAGATATTTAATAAAATAACATTTAAACAGTGCAAAGTTTTGAGTGTCATGCTTTTTCTGTTAAACAATGGGACACTGTGGTGTTAGCAGTTCTGGGATAAAGTCATTCCCCAAAGCTATTTTGGTATCAGTAGATCACGTGATTAAAAATTCTCATGTCTAAAAAGAAAAAGATAAGCAGTAGCATACCTAAAAGGAAAAGATACTAGTGTTAATAAAAACAAAGGGACAGCAGAAGCTCCTAAAATGAACATTATGGTATTTTCCTGACATGACCAGGGAATAAAAGGGAAACGTAGCTTCTTGCCAAAGGCTAGGCTATCTGGAACAGGCTATGTTGTTGCTTCCTTTCTTGCTCTTTGTTTTCCTTGCCAAGATTTCAAACGCTTCGTGAGAGGTACTGTCTTGCCATTGGGTTTGTCCGATTTACATGTGTCGAATTCAGGTTGGCTGACAGCTGTTTTATTTGTCAGCCAGCATGTTTTATGTTCTAGACTGGATGCTCCTGCGGAGGCACTAATCCAGCCACTAATTTGTACAAGTTTGTCTGGTCTAGCTGTGTAAGCATAGTTTTCTAAACACAAGTTAAAGTTAGTTTTTCATGTATTTCCAGCCTTGTACTGTTCAGGCAGCTCCGCTAAGGGTAGCTGCGCTCAGCGGTGAGCCTGCAGCACGCTCTCGCTTTCTGCCCAGAGCTCTGCCGCGCTGGGCCAGGCAGCACGGTGTCAGCGACGTGCCAACGCTGGCGCATCTCCTGCTGCCCGGGGTGACGGAGGTGCGCTGCAGCTGCCGAGTGTCAGCTCTGGTACGGTCACAGGTTACTGCTGTGATTGTAGTGTGGAGGTGCTTCTTGTTTTGGGTACTGGTAGCAGCGTAAGTCTGAGAGGAGGTAGCCAGTATTTGTCCTCCTTCTCCAGCAGGTTTTTTGCTGGTGCAGCTAGCGTCCTGCCCAGGTGTGCCACACTGCTGTGCGCCCAGGTGCACCTGAGAAGCAGGGCGGTGGGGAGGGGTGGCCTTGCCTTTCCTCTGAAAGAGAGTTCAGTGGGCTTAATCCCCTTTAAATGCAGCAATTACCTAGTAAATAGGTGTCAGCTGGTACTGCTTAACGAGATGATTGCTTCACCTGCCTGGTGCAGCCAGAGGAAAATTTGTCCTTAGTCTGTAAAGAGGGAAGTGGGCTGTAAAACTCTACCTTACTTGACTAAGGACTGAAGAGGATCTGTTCATGGCCAGGAGAGACAGTTTCTGCTATTATAATAGCAAAGAGAGGTGCTGCTATCATCTCTGGCATTCAGGGCAGCGTCATTCATCAGGTAAGTTCTCTCCTGAAGCAGTTAATCATATCTTGATTTCTGAAGAAATGTTTCAGTATGGTCCAGCATGCACTGGGAAGGTACCCATAAAGTGAGTGATGATTTCTCATGTGCTTAGTAGCTCTTTTAGCGAGGACTGGAGTCATTTAAACACTGTTACTGAAAGCACAATAGACAGGCTAATACTTCTGTCAAGAATATTTATGTAGCATATATATGGGGCCTTTCAGAGGGACCTTCCAGTGTGTGTTTTATGTACATTTAGTACAAAGCTGATGGTGTTCTTGTTAAGTTGTCCTGTATGTGCCTTTACCACTTGTAATTGGTCTATTAGTCCATCTTGGCCAGGGACTCTGAAAAATGTGGAGATTGGATAGAACCTGTTCCAAAAAGAGTTCCTATGTTATGTTTTCTTAGGTCGTAGCCAAGAGCAGGGATTGGGATGGGAATGGCACTGATCTGCAACTTGATACTTCTAGTATTAGCAAGTCTGAAGCTCTGATGTTTTCAGAAACTTATTTTCCAGTATGCCATGTCTGGTTAGAATCTGCTTGTCTTGCTGGAAATACAGACTGTATGCTCATCAGAGGTAGCATCTGTTTCTAGATGTAACAGTTCCCTTTTGCCACCTCTCAAAAGGACATGATCATGTCAGGCATCTGAATGCATTTCCACCCCTGGATCCACACATCACCCAGATGCATGCTATATAAAATCTCTGGGCTGCTAAAGCTAATTAAAAGTGCATGAAATATCTCTCTATCGTTACCTTATGTATGTTAAATTCAACTTCAGTCATTTTTATTGCTTATAATATCAGATGAATTTTTTTACTCTCCTTTCGCATGTGGCTCAAATTTGTAGTCTTATAGACATTGTCTCTGTAGTGCCATCAAGCCAGGCTTTTCTCCTTATGATTGTTGCTTCTGGGTGTTGTTTTAATTTTATTTGTTTTGCTTTGTGATTGCACTTAGGGGGGAAAAAAGTCTAATTTAAAGTTCTTTTTTCAGTGATTAGCCCCATAGCTTTCTTCATCTCTGCTTCCCTTCCCTGCTTCTGAGCTGACTTAGGAATGAAGGAATTACATAAATACTAAGCTCTGCTCACTCCCCCAGCCAGCTGTTCTGTTGGACGTCAAATGATGTTTCTGTGTGTTCAACTGTATGTTCTTGTTTGTCCTCTCTGTGTTGCATGCGGTCATTGTAATAACAGGTTTTCTCACTGACAGGGTGCTGTACTGTGGGAGTCTGATTCCGCTACTGAAACGTCTCTAAAAGCTCAAAGCTGAAGTAACCCAGTGCTCTTTGCTTCCAGCTCTGACAATTCAGCAGATGTTTTGTGCATAGGGCTGCACTTTTTGCTATCTTTCTGTGTAAGAGAAGTATTTGAACATGGTTTTCTAAGTGGCCCCTCTCCCCCAGCACACACACACAAGTTGATTACTGTGTGGGAGACCTATGATAGATGGTAGCTCTTATTTGTGCCCAAATCAGATTTTCCTTTATACTAGGATTGATTTGCTGTTGCTTGCTGGGCTAGCGGAAGGAAGTTTGGCAGGATCCCTTTATCCTGTAGTGCACCTGTAAGAGGTGGGGAGAAGTATGAGCAAAGATAGACCTCAAATGTTGATATCCTTTCCGTTGTATTATGAAAACTATCACCTCTTAACTTATCTGTAATTGAGACATAGACAAATGGATAGAGCGTTTGACTAGCAATCAGGAGATTTGTGATCCGTTTCTGGCTTTGCTACAGCTCTGCAAAGTGTCTGCAAGCAACCCACTTCTGTGTTCTGTGCTTCAGTTTTCCCGCTTGTACATGCGGAGACTGAGACTTACCTCTGTAGAAATCACTGAAATGGGCTGATGAATAGTGATGCAGAGTAGCTGGGTGGCATTACAGCTACCCATCACAGGAGAGTCCATTTTTTCCCCTGAGAATTTGAAAGGTTTGGGACTGCAGACTAATGCATCTGGAATGCTCATTTATTTGGGTTTGAGAGAAATTTATTTTAGAGTTGGGAAACATGGTCCTTAGGGGTAGTTAATGTGGCTCAAGGGGAGGATTATAAAGTTTTCCTTTGAGATCCTTAGTGCCGGAGAGCTCCTCACCTGGAGGAATGGCTGCCTGCCTGCCAGTAAAGTATCGAAATTTACAGGTGTGTAGTACGAAAAACTGTAAGCAAGCCATTTCCTTTATACTTAACAAGTCTTAGAAAATAATGCATATGCTCATGGTTTAAGGCAACCTGGCTGCAGGTTTTTATTTTTTTAATTTAAAAAAATAAAAGTCAATAAAAATCTTAACTCTGAAATGTTCTTATATTATGAGGGGGTATTCTAAAACACAAGCAAATGGGGAAAGAGGAAAAAGGTTGTTGCCACTCGTCTGTGGTATTAATTCAGCGTCATTAGCCATAAACGGAGGGGAAGGATGACGTTTATTCGCAGAGAACCTTTCTGTTAACCCATCTTACCATTGTGTATTGACGGAGTTGAGATTGGGCCAGTACTTGTCGTTATGAATTACCATCTCGTCACAACTTATTTCTATGTGTGTGTTTCTGTGGAGAAGTCTAGCATTCATAGTAACAGAGGATAGCTTGCAAAAATTGAACTATGTTACTGGAGGCTCTGTTTACCTTGGAACATCTTATAGGTTATACCAGTAGTTGGAGCAGTGCAACCACTCTATGGTTGCTCTTGTTCCAGAAAGCAATTTTTTTCATGATTTATTTTTTATTATGTGGTTAGAAGTTTAAAATGAACTGGAAAGGCTGCTTATACAAGAAGAGCATGCTCTACTTGTGTTGGTTGGAATTAATCTTTTCAGAAGTATCATGATATTTTTCTTGCCCAGAAAAGTCCCAAACCCTGAGACAGACTGTCTTAAATGCCTGTTTTTAAGAATTGTAAGCACTCTTGTTCATTTCAAAGTACTATTAATACTGAAATTATTTTAATTATCATAATAGCAAGTTTGAACAATCTAATCTGCTATATATGTACAGTATCAGTAAAAATCTCCCATACTAGTTAGAAAAATTTCATTAACCCTTGAGTTTCCACAAAGTAACTTTTTTAACCTTTTACTCAGCATTCGACTTTGACCCTTCCCTTTTGAAGGAAAAAGACTTCTTGACCCATTACAATCTTAATAGAAGTGGACCAATAGAAATATTCAGTGTAAGTCAATTTTCTTTTTTTTTTTACTGAACATCTAGGGAAGTTTTTAAAAACACTTCCTGAGAAAGATGAAAAAGTTGTTTTGGAGAAATGCATTGTTAGCAGGAATGGCACGTGCCAAGTGACATAGACATAAGGCAGTACCATGGCCTGGAAGAGGGAAAGGAAGAAATGAAGGTAAAGCACTTGGAGTGCGAGGAGGTTGGCAGAGGGAAGAGAGTGGAGATACAAGATGGATTTAAAGGTGTCTTGCAGATGAGTAGAGAAGGCTATATATGATGTAGCTGGACACATAAAGATTAGAGAAAGATTAAGAGGTTGTGAGATGGTGAAAGGAGGAGGAAGGCAGATGCCTTCAGTTCTGGCAGTTTCCTGTTCTACTGGTCCAGAGCCGATAGGTCCAGAGATCTCATGGTACCTGCAGGAGTGTTACCAGAGGGAATTGGTGCTCCTAATACCTGTCCTCCCCCCCCCCCCCCCATTTCTACCACTGCTTTATGGCCTTGTCTAATTAAAAGATTGAAGGCAAGGGTTTGGAGAGATGGGGCATGTCTTGTAGGCCTTTTTTTTCCATTACAGATTTAATGGAATTTTAGTCCATTACTGTTGCACCAGTCTCATCTATTATGTACCCACTCACTCCTTTCAGGGACTTTTTTTTGTTTTTTTCATAGTGTAAATTCTGCTACTTGAGATTGGTTGGGTTGGTGGAGAGAGGGGAACAACCGAAAAAGCCCTGCTTTTATACCAGAATATCAAATTGTGGTTTGAAAGGGTAAATCTAATTTCACAGAACGCCACACTGGCTCCTAAGCGCTAGAAGTGCACAACACGGAGCATCAATTTTGCTCAGCTGCTTTAGAAAGGGCGGCTTTAACGCTGGATGAGGGAGGGCCTGCTGCCGCTCTTGCCTACGAACGGCCCGGCGCACGCACCCGGCGGCGCCCGTTCGGGCGCGCTGAGCGGCGGCCTCGGCCCGCTCCCGCCAGCGGCCTCGTGCAGCCCTCGCGGGCGGAGGCCGGCGCGCAGCCGTCCTGGCCCGGCCTTGGGGCTGCGCTGAGAGGCGACGGCGCGCGTCGGTCGGTCTGCTTTCCTTGGCCTCCTCGAGCCGCCTGCTCGCTCAGACTTCAGGTGCGCGAGCGTCTGCGGCTTTTCAGTGGGGGGGGGAGCGGTTTCTGGAAAATTTAGCAAGTTTATATCGGGTACTGCTTTTCTGTGGGGTTTTGGGGAAGAAATCCGCGGAGCCCCCGCAGTCCTCGGGCGGCGGACGGGAGGGGGCCTCCTTCCCGCGGCCTTGGCGCTGCCTCTGCGGGCTCCCCTTGCGCCGCGGGCCCCCTCGTGCCGGCGCCGTCCGTGCTTCCGCAACAGCAGCCGCTCCTCCCGAGCGGCCCTCGGCGTCGCCCTCCTGGTGACCACGCCTGTCCCCCACCTGTCGCTCCCGTCCCCCGCCCTCGCCCACCTCACTGCTGTTTGCTGCAGCGGCCGCCGCGCCCGCCCCTTTCTCCCTGGCGGCGGCGGCGTCGCTGCCCGCGCACTACCCCGGCCGCCGCCGCCGCAGCTGCGCGGCGCTGGGACCCCCCCGCTGCCACCGCCGCCTGCGCCGCGGGCGGGGCGGGGCGGGGCCACGCGCGCCCCCGCCTCGCCCCCGCGCGCAAGATGGCGGCCGGGCGGCGGGCCGGCGGCGGCGGCGGCTCCCCCAGCGGCCGGAGGGGCGCGCAGCGGCCGGCAGCCGGCGGGCCGCGGCCGGCCTGAGCCGTCCCCGCCCCGCCGCGCCGCGCCGCGCCGCGGACGCCCGCCGGGAACGGAGCCCTCGCCCGCCGGGCGCGGCCCCTGCGGCAGGTGAGCGGGAGGGAGGCGGCGCTGCCGCCGGGGCCGGGGCTCGTGTCCCGCCGGCGGGAGGAGGCCGCGGCGGGGGCCCGGCGCTGGCCTGAGTGCGCGGCCCGGCCCCGCTCCGGCGGCGCCGCCGTCCCTCACAGCCGGGGCGGGGGGGGGGTCGCCGCCTGCTGCCGGGGCCGGGCTCGGGCTGCGCGGGGCGCCGGCACGGCCGGGACGTGGGGCAGCGTTCCCGTAGCGTTGCCTTTCCTCGAGTTGGTAAGACGCGTTGGCAGGGTGCGGTGACAAACGTTAAGTGGGAGACCGCGCTGTTGGCTGGGGCAAGAGTCGATGAACTCTGCGTTGCCCGCCTTAGAAGCGGGCAGATGGCGGGTGTCCGGGCTGAACCTCCGGCCACGGCGCTGCGCGCTGGGTTCCCTCGTGACGAGCCCGGCCAGGTAGGTGTTGGGCGTTGTTAGCTGTGCGGGCGTCCCCGCTCGGAGACGGAGCTCTGCTTTTTATGGCAAAGAGCTGAACTCAGAACTCCTGATGAAATTTCCAGGTTAGGTGCAGTCCGCTCAGTTAGCCCGTCGGTGGAAGCACGCGGGTAGCGTGGGTGCCGCGGGACGCCTCGGCTGCTGTAGCTCGAAGACAAGCCAGAAACGACGGCAAACTCTGTATCAGCCCTGTGCCGACGTGCCCTGTGGCTCCTGTCCTTTTCGGCGCTTTGGGAGCTCGTCAGGCCGGGTGCCCCCGTGGCCGAGCTGGCTCAGGGTCATGCTGTGTCCGCCCTTCGCGGTCCCGCAGTCCAGGAGCCCGGACCAGGTGTGGAGGCACCTGCGGTGCAAAGACACCTGCGCTGTTCAGGCTGCCGCTGGCTCCGGTGGTGCCCCTGCACCAGCCTGCTCAGTGCAGCTGGTTTCACAGTGTGGATGTTATTGATCCAACCCACAGCAGAAAATAGACTAGACCTGGAAAAGCGTATTCGTTTGTACTTCACGCTGCACAAAAGTGATTGTTCTGAGAGCTAGACTGATCCCAAGAGCAGCCTAACTCTGCTAGACCAGATCTGAGCCAGTGGAAAAACTCTGTGCTAGAATTTGGCAAACAACATAAAATACTCTAAAACTTTTCCACTGTCAGCAGCTGTGGACATGTACGTATCTGTTAGTAGTATTGTTGTGTATGTTTGCTAGTTTCTTTTTTTAATTCTCTTTCTCTTTCTTTTTTCATTCTTCCCTTTTATTTGTTTCTGCCTTCCTAAGAATTTCATGTTACTCTCCTTGCTGCTGCTGCTTCAGCCTGATTTCCTAATGTGTCTTTTCTCTTTCTTGATATTTTTTCAACCTTTTTAAAACTTTTTTTTTCTTTTTGTGTATGATTTTGAACAAGGAAGTGCTGAAAATTTGCAAAGGAGGTGAGAATGAACTTCAGAGCAAGGGCATAGAGCAGAAGTAGTTGTACGTTTGTCCACGTCAGATTTTTCACTTCAGTCACAGAAGTGAAATTTGCTGCTACGCATCGGTTCTCACACCTGGTGTCAGAGCAGATATCAGGGGGCCAATGTTGCCTTTTGGTATTGCTGACTGTGGGGGAACAGGCGTTCTGGGGCATTCTGACCCCAAAATGGGGATTGCGATATGGAGAAAGTTGAGAATCACTGTTTTAAGGTATGGCGTAATACCCACAAGCGCTCCTCAGTGCATGAGCGTGTACGCTGGAAAGCTGCGTGTTTTTTCAGCCTTACCTAGCAGTTGCAGCAATAATGTTAAATCTACTCCATGGCTTTTGTGTAACACACATTTTGCTGTTGTGATGCCTAACCTGCAGTCTGATCTTCATCAGTATCTACAGAGATGACCTAGTAAAAAAAAAAAAAAGAAAAAAGCCTGAGCCTAGTTTTGTGTTAGCATTTATAATCCCATTATTCCTGAAAAACGGGCAAAAAACATCCAAATGCAGATGAGGCCTCTCTAGGTCCTGAACCACAGGATATCTCCTCAGCACTGAGCCCTGTTTGGAGGGTTTAAATGCCTGTCTGGGCTCTCTCTGTGGTATATTTGGAAGACGTGGTGATTCTCTGAGCAGAGCCGCACGGATAAGATAATCTGTTTCTCTTTAATTGGCAGAGTTGTTTACACATGATCTCTCACTCGTTTTCCTGTTTTAAAGGAATGCATCTCCATCCCTGATTACAGATCAGGTCAAAATCCCTCAGCACTCGTAGCAAATCTCCTTTAATTGGTCTCATTTAGCTCTCATAAGGTTGTGCTTTAATTCGCTCTCTTCTGAATCCTTTTCCCCAGTCTGTAATGTAATTTATTACAGGATATTTTATAGACAAGGGAACAGCCTCTGGCTGTCAGCAGCCTTTGCAGTGTATCAAATTTCCAGCTCAACAGGCAGCTGCAGTGGAGCCTGTGGGTGTGAGGCAGTGAGGCTGCAGCAGCAGCAGCAGCAGCGCGCGGGCGGTCTGTGCCGTTGGCATCGGGCACGAGCATCAGTTCTGCCCCAATTCTGGATGTAATTAGGGCGGGCGCTCCTGCTTGTGCGTTTCTGCTTCTCCAGCTTTTGTGTAGCTATCACTAATGCCCGGGGTCTTTGAGTTCAGTTTTTCTCTTTCCAGCTGCCTCCCCAGTCTCCGTGGTTGAGTGTAAATATATCTAAGTTACTGTTGCCTGTCAAGATAGGCTTTGAACGGTGCAGAATTAGTGCAAGCCTAACGTTGGGAGCTTGTTTTTTTTAAATAATGCCCAGAGCAGTGTTAGCTGTTTTCATAAAGTTTCCAATGGCTCTCATGAATACAGTTGCTTTGGCGGACTGAGCGTAATGCTAAAAGGTGAGGCTGTGCGTTTCACTGTGCCAAAGCGCTTCACCCCGGCCCGTGACAGCCCCGTCTGTGGGCACGGCGCGCTGGTGTGGCTCGCTGCTGACCTCGGCGCGCGCCGACACCGGTGCTCGAAGCCTCGCAGTTGCTTTTCTGAGCTGCGCTCCCTGCCCTTAGGCTGGTGCTTCTCCCGCGGTCGGAGCATCAGAAGGGAATACGTGCCTCTGCTTCCGCTGTGTCAGTTCGGGTGCCAGCCTCTGCGGTGCAGCGGCGAAGGTGGAGATACGCTCTCTGTTTCGCTGATCCTGCTGTGGAGGCTGGAGTCTCCGGCAGAGCACCGGGGCACAGTTATGTTTTAAATCACCACCAGGAGATTTACCGTAGTACATACATCAGAGCCCTAACTGTTCTTTCTGCATAGCAATATTTGAAGGTCTCAGGCCTCTGGCAATTGCTGTTTGGGGACTGTTTTTCAATATAAACCAATATCCAGAAAGGAAATGATATAGATCACTAGACTCAATCCATCTGTGCCCTATTAAAAATGCAGTAGAAATCTCTAGATGTGAATGATGAATTAATCCTCTACACCAGGGTTCCTCCACTATGTTCTTGCCTGCTCTGATATTTTTAGTAAGGGAACTAATTTACCAGTGAGTGTGAGGTGGTTGATATATTTGTAAAACGTAGCCTGGACCTTCTCAAAATATTCATGGCTTATACTGGGTAATGTCACAAGATCTGTTTTCACTGAAGTGGGAATTGATGTTTGCGTGTTTTTCAAAGCTCTCCAAGCAAGGAGGGAGATGGTCATGGTCTGTCTCTATATATAGACTCAGTCTGCTTTTGAATTTGTTGAGTAGGATGAATAGTGCAAAATGAATAAGAACAGCTTCACCCAACATCTGCATATGTATTAGCAATGTCAATATGATGTTTAGAAATACCTGTCTCTTCAAGTGTGTTTGTAGCTGTATGAAACTGAAGCTGTTCCTCCTGCTGGGGTTGCAGACATTTAACATTAACAGTCTTTGCAACTGCTCTCAGGCTAAAATGTTAATACCTTAATTTAGCCTAAAACACTATATACTGTCTTTTCATGAACTGAATATAGTTTTCCTCATTAAAAACAAATCATGAAGTTAAATATTAAAACTAACTGTGGTACCAACTCCCCCCCCCCCACCTCGAATCAAAGGAAGGTGAAATGGAGAGACAAGTTTTGTCCTCTGTTCAATGTGTGGGGCTGATGCAGGTCTCTGCTGCGTGCCGATGTCACACTATAGTTTTGTATTGCCGTCCTTGGCGCTCTGGGGAGGATTTTGAATGTGGGATGGGAAACAGGGAGCGTGATCTAGGTTTTTGATGGGGTCAGAATACAGCCGTACTGCACTAGTCTGATCTTTTCTTTTTTCCCCCAACTCTAGTGTGTTATTCTGATTTCTTTTTCCTTTGGAAGCATCTGCATTTGAGGAGAAGGTTGTCCCCAGCATTCCCAGTCAAACAAGAAAGAGCAGAGGGTGTTCCCTTCCTTGCACCTGTCCCGGGATTCCCACTCATGGGAGGAGACAGGGGCTCTCAGAGAGCTCCTCGGAGGCGAAGGTTCTCCACAGTGGGGAAAAGGTACCTGTTAAATGACACAGTGACAGGCCATAGCCCTCACCAGGCCTACAGGTCACTGCTGCTTTTACTTATTGGTGTATAATTTTCCTCTGTATTTATTCAGCAGTTATCTTGGGAGCTGGGCTAGCAGGATAGAGGGACAGTAAAATGACAATATTTTCTCTCCTTTCTTAATCTCTGCTTTGTGCAGTCCTAGTTTGCCCTCTGGTCTCTTCTAAAACTTACAACCCTAGCTCCTAGCCCTTTCCTCTCTATTGCTCCAATCTCCTATATTCTTCATTTCATTTGTGTCAGAAACTTTCTAAGAATATGACGTTCCTCTGAGCGGTTCATGCTGGGAGGTTTATGTGTCAGGACCATTAGATTATATGACTGAGCAACTTGCTTTTCTTTGATCGTTTTTGGTCTTATGGTTCCAGATGATCCCATTAGCTGAATATTTTTGTGGTCTTTCAGCTTGTCTCTAATTAATGATAATTTGCTTGGCAGTACTTCTGAAGTTAAATCAGAATCTGCATGTGGATTTTTAGAGCTCTTCGACAGATCTTAACTCTTAAATTGTCAGTCACTTTTGTTTAAATTCCTCAAAGGAAACAGTGGGATGACAGCCCCTAGTTGCAATAAACTCCAAGTAATAGAGATCAATTTAGAAAAGAAGAGGAATTTTATTTTTGCTTCAGAAGGTTAGAAGAACCCCGGAACATATTTATAAATGTCTGTTTTTGTCTTAAGAGCTTCTAATTCAAATGACTTTACATTAGCTCTCTGGCCCTATTCAGTGCTTTAGAAAACATAGGAAAATTCATGTCAGAAGGGGTTTTTAGAATGTTTAAATTAGTCATATTTGAGAGTTGGAGTCATCTGACTATACGTAAAAATCTACAACTCAAGTGTCCACATCTAATCTAGTCACTGCATGTTCCTTTTTTGTTAAGGGTGTATTAGGGCACAGTTCATTTCATCCTAAAGTGCTGTCCATATTTGGTGAGATGAATCACATTCTTAGTGTTTTGCCCTTCCATTGAACATAAAGGAAACTGACGGTGTTTATTTCAGATGTAGAATACGTCCACACGACGGACGTCTAACGTTAGAGAAGCTGAATGCCTCCCAGGGCGACGTTTATTTGCATTTAACCCAGGACTACTTTCAGTGTAGCGTTTTCAGTAACTTCAGTGATAATTGATTTGCATGCATTTCTCTCTTCTGGACTGTGTAGTTAACTCGTAACTACCTTTCCCATCTTTAGGACACTTTTTCTCTGAATTGCCTTTTTTTTTTTTTTTTTTTTTGGCTGATGTAGTCGTTCTGTGCCACTGATAGTAATTCTGTAATTCTGGACATTTTTGCAAATTTTGAATGTTGCAGCATGCTCTGCAACCTTTGATTGTCTCTTTGCCCTTACCTATTTGGTTAAATTCTTCCGCAGTCAGGTTCCCCCTGTGCCTTTTTGGTAACCAGAACGTTTCTGTGACTCTGGCCAGCTGTGTTTCTCCCAGACAAGTCAGACCAGGTCGTGAACAGATCTTCATTGGATTCAAAGTCTTAAAAGTTGAGGTGGTAGTTGGCTCTGGAAGCAAGCTGAGTATCAAAAGGCCATGCAATGTCTTACATCATTTTTTTGCCTGTAAAGAGACAGGCTTCTGTTCTATACGAGCTGAAAGTTTCAACTTCCTGTGACTGATGAGTTCAGGCTTGAAATGGACCAACACAGTGGCACGTTATTTCTAGATCATTGCTTGAGAGGAATAATGTAATTTCATAGCAAGTTGAATATCTCTTAATATTTGATGGTCCAAGGTGAACCGGGGACACTGTAGGACTCTGTGCCATCTACTTAAAGGCAAAATTTTTCGTTGGAGGCAAGACTGGTGTCTTGGCTGACTCCTTAAAATGTTGTTTTCTTCCAGCTGTCAGCACCTGTGTCCTGTGTGTGTTTCTCCTCTGAGGTTCAGGGAGCGTTAGTCGGTTCCAGATGTTGGGACATCTTGGAAGTGGCACCATTTGTGTCAGCTGAGGAGATAAAGAACTGCACATTTCATCAGCACATAATAATAATAATTCATGCAGATCAATTAGCAGTGAACCGGTTAGCCCTTAAATTAGGGTGTAGAGATACTAAAGAGAACAAGCAGGAATTGGTGAGGAGATTGCACTGATCACCACAGAGCAGCCGTGTCTGAGGATTGCTGGGAGATGAGTTAGCTCCCTTTTTCATCAACTTTTTGAGTCCCCTTTCGGGAGAACACTATGAGCTATCACAGTATCGAATCTGTCTTTTCAGCAGGATGAAGTAGGATCTTGGCTAATTCCAGAAGCTCCAAAGAGATGGGTTAATTTCAGCATTGAGGCCTGGCATAAATTGCTAGTCTCCATTTCTAATTTATTGTCCACACATCTTCCCAGAAATATCAAGCTTTTATTTTTTTTCTCTACTTCAGTTACAAAGCACGTATTTTAATTTATGTTACTTTTAATTTCATTGTTTTTATCCACTTTTAATTAAATGTTTTGGATTCAGTCAGTGATACTTTAGCTCAAACTGTGAGCGCTTTACCCTAGGCTATCTCATATTCATCTTGCTCATAAGCAGAGATCTGTCACTGTCTCCTGACTTAGTGTTTGTCTGCAGGTTTTCATCCATTTTCTTCTTTTCTGTTCCTTTTTCAGATCTGACTGCTTGTATCAAAACATGATAGGAGTAAGTCTACTCCTCTGTGTCAAGGCTGTCATGAAAACATGTTATCATGTATTAGCACCTGTAGTTTGGTATCATGTAACGGTGCATGGAATATGGCACATTTCCTTGCCCTGGGTCCATATGAGCATATGAACACAGAGCTTTCTGCAGGAAAACTTGTTTTGCCTCAGACAAAATGGTAATGTTTCCTTTTTCCAGCATTACTTTTGAATACAAATTCCTCAGTAACCACACTTAATGGCACACTGCCTGTGGTAGCAGACAGAGCTGGAGGTCCCTTTTGGCCTTGCATTGTGTATGTGGGGTTAAGAACAAGGTATTGTTCAGGGGTTATCGCATTTATATGTCAATCTTAACTATTTCCCATTGCTGAATGAAAAGAGGTGAAGATGCCCTTCGAGCATACTTCTGTTGGTTTGCATTTAAGGTGGTACTACCACTGAGAAAAGCAACCCCATCCCATCCTGACTCTTCTCAGTATTGGCACAGCCACTCACCAAGCACCGTAAAGGTACAGTTTCACATGGTATCATCTAAAGAGGAGTCCTACACTACTTTTCTTTGAATTAGTCCAGCAAAATTTTTAGATGTCAAATTTATCTAGGTTAGACTTAAGTAACAGTGGACATAAACTCCAAAAGGATATCGGAAATGGGCAACATGATCACAGAATCACAGAATCACAGAATCGTTTAGGTTGGAAGGGACCTCTGGAGATCATCTAGTCCAACCCCCCTGCTCAAGCAGGGTCACCTAGAGCATATTGCCCAGGATCACGTCCAGACGGCTTTTGAATATCTCCAGCGAAGGAGACTCCACCACCTCTCTGGGCAACCTGTTCCAATGCTCTGTCACCCTCACAGTGAAGAAGTTTTTTCTCAGGTTCAGATGGAACTTCCTGTGGTTCAGTTTCTGCCCATTGCCTCTTGTCCTGTTGCTGGGCACCACGGAGAAGAGGCTGGCCTCATCCTCTTGACACTCCCCCTTCAGATACTTGTACACGTTGATGAGATCGCCTCTCAATCTTCTCTTCTCTGATGACAGGTGAGCTGTGCTCCCAGCAGACTGTGATCTAGCAACTGTATCGCTTCATTAGCTCCTGTTCTTTTCCCCTTTTAATTGCCCAGTGGATTAGTTTTTATATCATTCCCTATGAGGGGAAGGATTGAAGAAATCATAGTAGTGGTCATTTCTAAAGGAGATGCATCCAGGGGAAGAGGAAAGCTGTCACTTTGATCAAGTTGCAGAGCAGACTGAAGGTCACAGGTTCTGCACTGAATTTTTTGAGCCGTTCTTCAGCACTTTCCAGCTTCTCTGATGAGTAGTGCTGCATTATCTCTACGTTCCTGTGCAGTTTACCAGAAAGACAGGACATGTTGCAGCAGAAAGCTATTTATGTTTCTGTAGAAAGGTTTTTGATTTTGTTTTTTCACAACTTCTTTAAAAAAAAAATCTGCTTCTTTGCTTTCTTCAGCATCTCTTTCTAGCACCCTGCCACTGACGGTCTGACCCATGATACTATTCTGGACAGATCTTTGGGGACAGAAATTACTGCAAGTGCTCAGGCCCCTTCCCCTTCCTGCAAATATATCTTTCTGAAATGCATCCTGTGCAAGGGTGAAGATCAGCAAGAGCTAATGCTGACAGACAAAGTAGTAGAAATTGATACAGTGTCTGCCTTGGAATCAAGGTTGCTCTTGAAGGGTGTCCAGAAACCCTTTAGTCTCATCGTCTATATTTAGTAGTTTAAAAAATGCATAAAGTTAAAGAAAACAGTTAAACACCTCTTCATACAGATGTGAAGTATAAACAACGGAAATGCAAAATTCTGTTGTTTTTCCCATCATCAGGCTTCATCCTGATCTGGAGAAAGCCTTGCTTAGAGATGCAGAGCTTGTTTGGTCTTCATGGCCTAGTGAGTTAACAACTCTGTGCTTCCTCTGCCAGGACGGTGTGGATGGCTCCAACTTTGAAAACAGACATTGACATTGAGACCTCTACTGTTTTTGTACTCTTTACGCAACCCTTTGGCACTCATGCTCACCAGCCTCTGCTATTGTATCTCTGTTGGGATATCTGAAACCTTTCCTGGGACTGTACGAAGTTGCGTAAGAAATTGCATCTTCCTTTGTGGTCGTGACCTTTCACAACAGTTGTCTTCCAGTTCATCTATGAAACTACTGATGAAGTTGGGGAAGTGGTTGGAAAGCTTGTGAGCACAGATGCCAGGACTTTCATAATGAGCAGAATAGGATGAAGGGAACTCGTGGCCAAATGCAAATAAGGATGACCATGTCTGCACTGACATTAGGATCTAATCCAACACTCAAATCTTAAAATTAGATTTCCTAGAATAAAATATCCTTAAGTAACTTTTTTTTTTTTTGGAAAAACCTTGCAATCTAGCTTTATTCCACTTGTCATGGAGGAAAATAAAGGAAAAGCAGAGAGAAAATGTTTCGTGTAAAGGTGTGTGAAGGGGTTGCATAGTGCATTGAAATTCCTTCTGTGAGTGTAAGGAGACTTCTCATCCCTTTCTTCTTGCTCTAAGGCCAGCCTTACAGCTGAGAAATAGGAGAATAAAATTTAAAAAATGGAAATGACTTTTGGTTAGTACTGATCTGAGTCTGGTCAGGAGTTGGTAGCATTGGTGCAAAAGGCTTTTTATCTTGTCACTGTCATCCAAGACCCTCTCAAAGAGCGATGAGGAAATGTCATGTGAAAATTCCTAGAAATGTTTGCTAATTTTTATTATTTTTGGAAATGGCAAAGTCTGGGAACCAGTAAATGACAGCAGCAAATGAAGCAGTTCTTCCCCTGTTGCGGTCGCTCAGATATGGGATCTCTCTCCTGGGGAGCGAGTCGTACAGTGCATTTTTTTTGGTTTGGCAAACTTCCTGCACAAGGTCAGCATTCCCATTACGCTGGTAGCACAGCATCATCGTGCTTTAAATGTACTAGCTGCAGAAAGTTATAAGTGATTACTGATTTTTGAATGCTGCAATATTTAAGTATTCAGCTTGAGGCATTTTATTAAAGGGGTCTCATTACCATAAAGCAAGTGCCAAGTGCTTTAAAAATTCTGTGCCTATTTAATATAGCTCATATTGGGCGTAGATAATCGCTACTAAGGCTTAAAACCTTTGGCGTATGGTGCATCTGGGAGCATGTAGCTATGTGACTGGGCAGAGGAATCTCCTTTTTCTTTCCTCTGAAGAAAAGCTCTTTCTTGACACACCGGTCCAATTGCTGCTCTTTCTTGAATAGTGTGCAGAGCATAGCAATATGTGGGCTGATAACTAATGCAAAGTACTCTCCTGTCTAGTGTTTCATTGTTCTCTCTGCCTGAGGGTCTGCAGCCTTGGGTTTTTTTAGTTAAAATCTTTAAACAATGGGTTGTCTGTTTTCAAGGCTTTAGAGGATTTGAAATAGCAGTTACCCTTAGGCATTTGGCTCAAGATTACAGCAATAAGTACATTCATCAGAGCCCCCAGCCCTTCCAAAAGCCAGACAGATTACCTTTACCGTATTTTTCTACTTCTAACTCCAGTGAAGTGTATCAACCTCTTAACAGTTCAAGATCGTTCAAGTTCCTTTTGACCATCTGCACTGGTTTGTGAGAAAAGGAGTATGTGTGTGGTGAGACTGAGAGCACCTATGACAGGGGACGCTCATTCTCCCTTGGGAGTTGGCTTGTACCACAATACAGCATCTGGGTTTTCCAGGAGAAAGCCGACGTCACTTTTTTTCCGAAGCCTGGTACTTCTGAAAATGTCATATGGCTTTAAAACTTTCACATTGGAGTGTAATTTTAATGAATATTGACATTTCTGATCTTTGCGTGCCAGCTGCTATTTCTCTGAAAGATGGTGCTGGGACTCTAAGGCCCCATTCCAGAGATTACAAACCAGTTGCCACCCAGTTGTGGTATCCGACGTGGCAATTTGTGTAAGAGCACTTCTTGATTGTTTTATTTAAACAGCAAACATAATGTTTTTCTTCTGTTACTATGAGAGAGCTAAAGTAGTTTACAAATATAAGACATTGTACTGCATTGCTTCGGAGAAAGATGTCAGCTGTCAGTAGGAGACCCAAAAGCCAGCTCTAATAAAAAGCTACCTTTTCTAATGCAATTTATTTCTATATCGAAGAGCTGTTCATCCTATGACTTTGCATGGGCTGTGCTTTAGGCAGTGGGACTTACTTTCCTCTAAAGAGCAGCTGTGTCTCGGGAAAGTTCATTGCATTGAGAGATCTGTGATGTCCGTGCATCTGAGCTCCTGTGAAGATTTCTACCCCAACAGGTTCAGTAAGCGCTATTTCCTGGCCTTCTGAGCTGTTCTTACCACACCACATCATGCTGCTTGCCACAGTTCAGTAGCATGTGCTGATTTGCCACAGGTGTGGCATCAAAAGACCCTCTCTCTGCACATTTAAGCAAATTGGAAAAGGAGGAATTTGATTCTTTCTGAAAGGTTTTTGTACTTTGCTCCCCGTACTTTTCTTTTTCCTTTTCTTCCAACGGGCAAGTAAAGATAAGTATTTACTAAACCACTGTGTAGGTTTTCAAAACGTATGATACACATTGCTTTTGCCTGCAAAACCTTGGGCTTACTTTTCAGCAAGAGATGCGAGTATTTGCAGTATTTATAGGTAGAATTAATTCAGCCTCAGCACTGTGTCACATAAATTTTCATCAGAAGATGGTGGAAGCATTGAGGGTTTTTGGGCTAGTACTTACCGTGATTGCAGCATTTTCTACTGCAGTTTTACCCTTTACTATCACACTGCAATTCCCCTTCCTGGAGAAAAGTATTCTCACTGTTTGTTTTAGTAGGTGGATAAGTATTAAGGTTTGTGTATGTACTCTAGAGAATCTTTATATCAAGGCTGGTGCTTTTTCCGCTGGTGTGCCTGGGTGGGATAGGGAAATGATTATGAATTATAACAAAAATGGATATTCATTATTTTGTTTTTATGGCTATTAAGAAGAATATAAGGATGTATACATATATTTATATATTATATGTTTTATATACATATATATACACATACAGATATATATATATATATATATATAAAATATGTAGCTGTTGATATTGCATTACTTTTTTTCCATCCCATGGAAATTCGCTCAGAGATATGACATCAAGGGAAAAAATGTACCTTATACATGCTTAAGATTTTGTAGAACTTAAAAACTCTGAAGTTCCCATCCACGATGAGTGTACTTGAGCCTGGGGCTGAGCTGGATTTTCCCGTGAATCACAGGTCTCTAGAGGCCTTTGGGATATGGTCAGCGCTGGAGCTGTCACCAGAGCTGGGGACCGATCCTGTAGTCTGTGCTCTGCAGCCTCTGTACGGAGGGGAGAGGAAGAAGCTCCTGGATTGGGGCACCTTGGGTTATGAGCTAGAGCTGGCCAGAGTACAAACTGACCCACGAGGATCCCTAAAGAAGATGGGAACTGAAAATGAGATCTGTGGGAACGAGAGATGGCTGTTTAAAAAAGAGGGCTGATTCTAGTGAATGAATGGCGTTCAAAGAGATGATGGACGTGCTGAGGTTGAACTAGGTGATTGGGAGTTATAAATGGAAAATATTGCTCTAAGGGGGTATTGCATGACTCAGCTTATGTTGCCAGAGAGAGACATGTTAGATGGGGAATTGGTAGGTGAACAGCAAGGGTGGGATGAGGAGTTTGAGAAGGGTGGATTATAAGAGATTAGGTGGGAGAGATTGGTTTTGGAGGAGAAAAGAAAATGAAATAGTTATGGTACAGATAGGAAGAAGTAGATGGAAGGGTGGTGGCACTTTCATGTGCCTTTGGATGGAAACCAGGTCTCCAAATCTCAAGATGTGGCTGTCAGAAATCACCTAAAACTCTCTGGCAATGCTTGTTCCTTCTTACAGTTCTTCCATACAGAGAAAAAAACCTATAGTTGCTATAATTTATGGTTAGCTCGAAATAGCTGTGTGGCAGATGAGAAGGTGATAGCTCTGCTGGTGGCCCTTGTGCTATCAGTGTGATGACTATGTGATGAAATTTCTGGTTTAGGTTTTTCATTTAACATGGAAATTGCAGACAAGAGGAGAGATGCAGAAAGAGGTATGTGCATGCACGTGCACTCCCACGTTCAGGTGTTCTGAAGGTTGTAAAGACAAACACCAATAAGTAGTAATATACCGGAATTAAGATGGCCTATACAATTGTAATGCATTCCCCTTAAATATGACAGTTTATGACTTGCATGGATGAAGAACATTTTTCGTTTTTCATTTTTCCCTACTTGTTCTGTTAATTCTTCCATCTACCCTTGTATTATTGTATGTACTGTAAGGAAGAAAGCATGCCACAGATATAAGAGTTTCTTGTATCTACCGATGTTAGTTAGAGTTTTAGAACCCAACAATGTGATTTAAGCAAGGATTTTTTTTATATGTTCTCCTCACTGGTGTTATAGAGTGTTATGTGCAATTTAACTTGCAGCCTTGAAACATTAAATCTTGGGAGCTCAGCTTGCTGTGTTTGCTGGGATATTTTTTTTCCTGTCTTTAGGGAATGAGTTGCAAAAAGTCATACCTTGAATTACTTCCTGTATTTTGTCCTTTGATCTTCTCTTTTGTGATGAGAGCACTAGTGTTTTGGCCTAAATGATAGCTAAGTTTTGCTAGATTGTGGGGAGAAAAAAATCCCATAAATGTAAGTGCCTTTAAGAAAAAGGGAAGCGGAGAAGTTGAGGGTGGGAGGTCCTGTGACATTAGTGGTGAAACAACTTAATATACAATTCGTGAGTCAGTAGTTTCCTCTCTCCTTTTGCAGTCTTCTTGTCCAGATGAGGTGTTTTCTTTTCCCTTCTCAAACCAGCCTCTCTTCCCTGCCCTGTTGCTTTTGGGGAAAAGCTGCAAGACAAAGACTCAGTGGCACAGGTGTTCCTCAGGCCACAAAACCATGCCAGAAGGAGAGTGAGGAAACAGGCAGGAAACTGCTACGGGAGCAGCAGATCCTGCAGATCATAGGATAAATGATCAAACCCCTCTCCTAATCCATCTGCTACTTATCCAAACAACCCAGAACTTTGATCACCTCGAGTTCGTCTAGTCTGTGAAGAAGTCTGCATCTCTAGAGTATATCCCGGTATAATAGCTGACATGGTAAGTCTTTGGACAAAACAAATTATTGTGAGCAATTTTTGAAGAAAGCATTTTAGATTTAGGACTGAGGCTATAGTTCAGGGAGGTATGATTCTCTTTTTATCTCAGTAGTGTGTTACCACAGAACCTTTTCAGTGATAATACTTTTTCAGGTTCTCTTTTTATTATAAAGAAAAAGAGTAATTAGTTTTTATTACTGTTTTCTACATCAATAATTCTGTTTTGTGGGATTATTTTTTTGTTTTGTCTTTTTGCTGGAGGATGGGTCCTTTTGCAACTAAGTTTTGAAGGGTTTTAAATGTAGGGACTCTGAGTAGACTTGCTGTGTTTTCTGTAGACTTTAGTTTTTGTTACAGTAGTCTATGTATGTTGAAATTGCTGGTGTAGCTCAGCAGACATGTAATCTGGTACTTCTTTTTTAATCAGTCCTGAACAAAGATCATCTGTGCAAACAGCAGTTCACTAGGGACTATAATTAAAGGAGACTATTTTTTCCAAATTGCCTAGTGTAAATCCATGTCTTCATATTGAGGAGATCAGTGAGCTTATCCAATCAGTTGACCACTCATTCTGTGCTAAAAACAAACTGTGATTCACCTCTGTTTTCTTGCAAAGCTGCCTTATTGGAAGACTGCTGGTGGCAACCTGCATGTAAAGTTTGGGGTGTCTGCCTTTCTTGTAATGTTGTAGAAATTCACTACAAAGGGGCAAAGGAAGGGCTGGGTGAGCCAGCTGCGGGACGTGGCTTCAGGTGTGCTGCAACAGAAAGCTGGAATGGGAGACAAACACAGATTTTGCTGGGGGGTTTAAAAAAAAACAACAACAGCAAACAAACAGGAAGTGAGTCATGTTCCACTGCCTCTGTTAGCAACACTGAAAGGAAAAAACTAGTGGATACATGGTTTCCATGTTAAAGAAAGAACACAATAGGTAGGAAAAAGTTCAGACTTGGATGAGAGAAACCTTACCAAGAGAGACAATCAAAGTGAAGAAGTGCTCTCTGAATGTCTTTAAAAAGAACTTGAGATGTTGGTTTGCAATTGAATTTTTCACTTTGTGCTCAGCATTAAATTCAGCTGTTTGAAAGCTCTAGGTAGTTCGTAGTTCATCTGTGCCAGGAGTTTTTTGTTTTTGATCAAATGGAAGAATGATATTTGCTTGAGGCTCTTTTGTGGGAGTGGTCTGCCTTTTATCTCATCTGAATAAGGTGCATCAGTCGAAAGTGCCTGCTGTGTCCACTCTTCCCCCTTTGGCTCCCTAATTAGCAAGTAACTATTTTTATTTATTTTCCAGTACTATTTCAGAGAAACATTTTTTTAAGAAAAAGATGAAGTGAGTAGGACACATTGCTCTTTGGAGATAGTTAAATTGAATTCTCAGGAACAGGAGGGAAACAGAAAAATAGTAGCTTACACACAAGGCAGGTCTATGTCCTATCTTAGTGTTTGTGCTTGGGTCATACGCTATTGGTTTTTCATAGGACCTCCCAAAATATTGATTTTCCAAAGTAGATGTCACTTTGGACTGTCTCGTTGATTTACTGCATTGTTTGCACCTCTGCTACTGAAGAGAGGAAATAAAGGGTCAGGCAAGTGGGACCTTCTTTGCTTGCAGCCTATTATGACAAGGAAGAGCTCAACAAATATCCATATTTAACTTCTTAACATTAGACAAGCGTGTCAAAACTCATGAAAAATAGTGACTCTTTCACTGATCTTCTGTTACATGACAAATCTGAATGTCTTTGGCTCGTCCAGATTGAGCACACTTGATCATACTCCCTATCTAAAGTGCCAGAAGGCCTTTTTTCTTATCTCCTAGCAAAACATCGTCATTGTTATTTGCTTAGTGGTCATTGCCAGCCCCAAATGGCTTCAAACTATTGCGTGTGCTTCTGTCATTTCAGAAATAGTGGTGATCTCATCATCAGGCACAGATCAGAGACATTCTTTAGCTTAATATTTTAACAACTGTCGATCCTTCCAGAATTATTTTTCTCATAAGTCAAGGGATTACTCAACCTTAGAAAAGCCTTTGTGGCTAACACCAGGGAAATAATAGCAGATCTCTTCAACAGAATTTATGTACTGGTTCATGTTTTCTAGTTGTCAATACAAGAAATATTGTTCAATATCTTGTTCAATATATTCATCAATGACCTGGAGGAAGGGACAGAGTGCACCCTCAGCAAGTTGGCTGATGATACTAAACTGGGGGGAGTGGCTGACACACCAGAAGACTGTGCTGCCATTCAGAGGGACCTGGACAGGCTGGAGAGGTGGGCGGAGAGGAACCTCCTGAAGTTCAACAAAGGCAAGTGCAGGGTCCTGCACCTAGGGAGGAATAATCCCATGCTCCAGTACAGGCTGGGGGTTGATCTGCTAGAAAGCAGCTCTGCTGAGAAGGACCTGGGAGTGCTGGTGGACAACAAGTTAACCATGAGCCAGCAGAGTGCCCTTGTGGCCAAGAAGGCCAATGGTCTCCTGGGGTGCATGAGGCAGAGTGTTGCCAGCAGATGGAGGGAGGTGATCCTGCTCCTCTACTCAGCCCTGGGGAGGCCTCCCCTGGAGTGCTGTGTCCAGTTCTGGGCTCCCCAGTACAAGAGAGACATGGCACTCCTGGAGAGAGTCCAGCGGAGGGCTACCAAGATGATTAGAGGGCTGGAGCATCTCTCCTCTGAAGAAAGACTGCGAGAGCTGGGCCTGTTGAGCCTGGAGAAGAGAAGATTGAGAGGGGATCTCATCAATGTGCACAAGTATCTGAAGGGGGAGTGTCAAGAGGATGAGGCCAGCCTCTTCTCCGTGGTGCCCAGCAACAGGACAAGAGGCAACGGGCAGAAACTGAACCACAGGCAGTTCCGCCTAAACCTGAGGAAAAACTACTTCACTGTGAGGGTGACAGAGCATTGGAACAGGTTGCCCAGAGAGGTGGTGGAGTCTCCTTCCCTGGAGATAGCCAAAACCCATCTGGATGTGATTCTGGGCAATATGCTCTAGAGGACCCTGCTTGAGCAGGGAGGTTGGACTAGATGAACTCCAGAGGTCCCTTCCAACCTAAACGATTCTGTGATTCTGTGTGAAAAATTGAATCAGGTATCTCTGAAGATGGACACGAAGATATTTAATCTATTTCAGGAGTAATCTTAGTTTTTGTGCCATCTGTAATTGGCAAAAGGTAAATTGCAGTCTATGCAAGGCTTCTCAGTTGGAGAGAGGGTCACACCTAACAAGTACACTGATTTAGGGTTTGGTTATTGCTTCTGTCAATAGTTCTGGCCAGATTAGGATAGAAGATGCACTTCATGGCAGTCAAAGGGATACAAAGATGCCTTACTCATCCCTCCAAAACAATTTGTGATGGGTGAAGAGGACGAATTGCCTTATCAGAATTTGAAAGTGGATTGTTTAGTGTATTTCTTGGTTTTTGCCAGTTAGCTAATTATCATCTTTAACTAATTTTTAGGTATCGTTTGGCCTGTTTTTATACATGCCACTTTCTTAATTCTGTAAAATAGCAGCAGGAAGCAAGGCACTGACTTCTGCAATCCTCACATCCCGTAGTTAGGAATGAGGTCTCACGGCAGGTTCAGAAGAACAGTACTCCAGTAAGTAGCTGATTTGTACAGCTGTTACACTTGTTCCCACCATCAAGGGAAGAATGCCTTTCTCTAGTAACCGGCAGTGATAATTATGCTGACACATACTCAAAAAACCCAGCAGCCCTTTAAAAACTCTCTATTTACTATGGTTCTTCATGATGATGGTATCGCTATTAACATCACAGTGGGCCTTTGGTCCCACTGTTGCTCGGCCCTGCTTTTTGAGCTGTGAAGGAGGTGCTCATCGTTCTGCTCTTTAGCCCTGGTACAGGGCTAAGGAACGTGTAGTACTGTGGGCTGCGCAGAGTGCTGCGGTGCAGAACATAATCTCAGATGCAGATGTCTACACATCACCAGTCACATTCATACGGATTACAGCATCTCTAAGAATTACAGTCATTGCAGAGTTCTTTTTATTTATGAAATAGATTCTCTGTAAAGGAGATGTTGACAATTTCTCATTTTGAGTAGTGATTCAGGACTAGATAGCTTGCCATTGGCAGAAGGAGAGGCTGTCAATGATATTGGAAAGTAAATAATTTAGTTCTGAAAAAAGGAAATATATTTCATTCACTGCACAATTAGTTTGTGGAATTCATTGCTGCAGTACATCATTGGTGCTAAAATTTATTGGAGTTCAGAAGTAATCTTTCTGTGCTATGAGAGTAGTAATTGTTATATAGACAAATCCTGCAACTGAAAACAAACTTCTAAAGCCTTTGGAAAGGACAGACTCCTTCCTTGATCTTAAGGTAATCTCTAAAGTTTAGTGGCTAAGAAGGACTACTTTTCCTGAGGACTATTCTGCAAATTTGTCTTCAAGGCTGTCTTCTGCTATTCTTGGAAATATCTGGGACTAGACAGTGTAGATGTTAGGATACTGATGTGAATGAGTTTCAGGACAAATTCAGAATGACATTTTTATATACTTTAAATAACTATAATTCTTACTAGACGACAAAACAGTTATGAAGATCCCACTCAGAACAAGGTGTTATGTTCAGGTGATCACGCTGGTGATAAAACATTAGGTAGAAACATGTTCTGTAATCCAGGCAAGATACTTAAAATAAATACAAGCCTTTGATGAGGTTGAGGAATAATGGAGAATTTTCTTGGAGGTAGCTTCAAGTGCTGTAACAAATACATTTAGCTGTTATTTGTACAGGGGTCTGGCATACGGTATTACGTCTTTAACCTTCAGATCATGTTCCATGTAAACAAAATCCAGTTTTGGATCTAATTTTGGACTGAAGTCTGTTGACTGTTGTATTTGTCCTAACCTTTGTCCTTGTTGAAAAACTGAAGAGAGGTTGGAGGCCTCTGCAGTTGTCTCTACTCAGCCCTTGCTCCGTAGGAGTGTGAATCGGAAGTGGGCAGCTGTGTTTTGGTCCTGCTGGCCAGGAATTGTAAAGGGCAAGTTGAATAGGGGGGAGCCTATTGGTGTTACTTTGTCATTTGCACGTTTAAAACGCCTTATGTTGCCCAGTCCTGCCCTGTCACACCTGAAGTTCTGCGCTAGCCTAGTACAAAGCAGCCCCGACTTAGAGTTTCTGAGTTTGTAGCATAGATGCTGTGCTGTGATATTAGGTGCAGACAGGTTTTGGCAGAGCTAACTGTATCTTTTCCGTTCAAATTGCTTCTCAATAAACATGTAATACCACAAGCTAGAATGAGAGAAATTGAACTGGTGAGTTATGGTCACAAACAAAAAAGTAATTTTAAAATAATTGTATATCTGTCCTCTCAAATAGTTAGCCTTCTTTTTGTTTTGTGTACAAAAAGATAATCTTTAGATCCTTACTGTTGTTTTTCTTTGTTAGTTCCAGTTTTTAAAAAAAAAAAAAACATTTGCTTCGTGCATTTGGAATTTGCATTTCATGAGGGAAAAAACCAAGTCAACAAACATGCATGCTTGCTGGATAAAATGCAGGCACTCTGTGAAGGAATTATTATTGGCTATCCATCCAACCATAAAATGCCAATAAATTAATTACTGATGTCGATGTGCCACTATTTAATGTTAACTGTTGATTGTGTGAAAACTGAGGAAGACTTATCAGCGTGAAAATACCTGAAAATAAGCTGATTAAAAAGCATCGTAACTCTGAAAGTCTTTTGTGCATTTACATGTTTGGCTTACGCATTTGCCTTTTCACCTATGCATTAGCGTTTCTTTGGCCTGATCTCCGTGTACTATTCTGTTGCAATGTCAGATATATTGGCCACTGGGAGAAGTATGATTGACCTGATGTGATATCACAGTTTATAAATAGCACTAGAAAATCAGGACATACTCCTAGGCAGAACTCAGCAGGGTTAGTTGGAGTTAGGTTGGTGGGCCAGGACTGGCAAAGTAAGGGATGCAGGTGCCAGGAGCAGCGGTGTGCTGGGAGCTGTTCATGATCGCAGGACTTGAAGAGTAGCAGGACTTGAAGAGTAGCGGTTGCCCTAGATCAGCTCCATGCAACTTGGCTTGCAGAGGAGGGAACGGGGAAGCGTAAAAGGAGGAGATTAGCACAGCTTAGCCTAACGCTAAACATGGTGCCTTCTGGTTTGTTGTTTTTCTCGTTATGAAATTCACTGTGTATTAATTAGGTAAGATTTCTTGCTAGCTCCTTGATTTGTATTATCTCAGTCTCAGTGATATGATGTGATCCATGTTAGATAAAGGTTTTGCATATAGGCTGTTGGGAGAGTACTATGCAAACTGAGAGAAGAAAAGCCTTTTCATAAAAACATCCTAATAGAATGCATTTAGAAGCCAAAGGCACCTTTGTATAATACTTGTTACTTAAGAATGATGATTTATTTTATAATGTGCTGGAGTGACATTAATGCTACTAAAGAGTTAGTTTTTCTGTATAGATATGTAATATTCTTATAACTGTCCTCCTTTAGCTTAAGGTTGTTGTGCAGAGTGCTTTATTGCCATCTATATACTCTTACTCCTCCATTTTCCTTCATACCCTGTTCTTTGTCCTCAAAGCTGAAATTACAGTTTTAGCCTTGGTTACAGATAAAACTAGGGATTCTGGTTTTGGTATCTTTGAGAATAAGTTTGTGGTTGGAATTGTTCTCATCTAAGCTGAAAGATTATCTGCTTTTTTGTGATTTCTTGTGTGCTGTGGTTGAATTGATATTGGCCATGCATTAGTGCATGCGTGGCTGGAAAGGATGTGTAGAAGTGAGAGGCAGAAGCTGGTGTTTTCTTTCCCTGTGATTTTTAAGACAGAAACTAAATATAGCGCGCGTTAAGCAGATGGCTGGGTTGTCGCATAATAAATATTTGAAGAAAATTAAATTATATCCTGCCTGTTTGCTGACGACAGTTTCAGCCCCCATAGTAACTGTAGTAGTAATAATAGGATTGAGGATTTACAGTATATTTATTTTTTAATTCTCAAAGTGAGGTACCTAGGAAGGGTGTATAAGGAGACTTTTATGTGGGAAAGATCAAGTGATGTCCCTGAGGTCACGCAGCACATCAGTCAGGCTCTCAAACGAGAATGCAGGTTCCCTTAACTTCCAGACAGTAAGTTTCCATTTCGAGCCGTGCTGACTTGCAAATACTTATTTGGGCATTTCCTTCAGAACTTTATTGTTTGTTGCTGGCTTTTTTTTTTTTTTCTTAGTTCCAACCCAATTGTTTATAAACGGTAACTTGCCAAGAGTAGGTAATAAAAACAGACATGCGTTCCTGTCCAGTGTACTTCAGCAACAGGCTTGCTATGAAGAACCTGCGTCAAAGGCCCTCCTGAGAGTTTTGCTGTGAGGAGGAGAAGGTGATGGGATGCCAGAGAGATCATGAAGACTCAGCTGAAATGAGAGGTTTTATTTATGTAGGTGGGCTATTGTATTAATAGAGTGCAGGCATTTCTTTTAGATAGAGGGGATGGATTCTGTCTTTAGCTGACATTGGTTTACTCCTCTTTCTGGCATGAGCCAGAAAATCCCATCGGCATATAGCTGTTCATGTAAATTAGCTTGTGTTTACTGGGAGGACTCTTTTATTTTCTTCTGTAAGTCATTTTGATATTGCTAGATTGAAAGCTGTGTGTGAGAGATGCAGAAGGAGACTAAGAGCTGTAATGTCATTCAAGGGTGAGAAGTATGGACAGCAGACTGGAGCCACAGCAGCAGCGGAGTTAATCCGGCCCATGGTCCATCCTCTTTTTGCAGTACTCTGCAGAGGGGTGGAGCTTATGAATTGTCCCAGTTAGGCATTTCTGGCCAATTTTTACTGATATTTTATTGCCCTCTGACTGGAAGTACTTATATCACTAATATAAATGGAGTTGGCTCTTATCACATGACAGCTTATGTGGTGGGAGTAGTTGGCTTACTTTATTGCAGTATAAAGTATTATCTGTAACGTGACTGGCATATTTTTTATTTGGTGGTGAGAGAACAAGACCTGGGATTCTTCAGTACCTCTGTAAAAATTTGTCGTATGCCCCAGCTTCAAGATATGTTAATAGCCAACTGAGCTCTTCCATGCATGGCTGGTCCTGCTGCCTGAATATAACATTGAGCGATTAGAAAGCTATCGTTAATATAAAACGAACAAAATAGGTCGTAGAAGTACCTGGTTAGATACTTCTGCTGCATGCCCCCGTACACATCAGTACTTTGCTCTTTTGTTTGCTTGTTGCAGATTGTGCTTTGCTATGGTCCTGTATTAGGCTTTTTACTAAACTCTGTCAGTGTAACGTTCGTGCTATATTCCCCCGGTTTCCTCTCTGTGGAGTCTTTCCTACGATTGAAAAGAATCCATAGCAATTGTTATATCATTTGTAACCTTCCCAGATGCGTTGCCTTGTACTTGTCTTTGATCAAATGCTTTCCTGTCTTTGCAACTTCTTTCATTATGCAGTCATTTTTAGTTTCAATGTGTTGCCTTACTCTCCATAGTAAATACATAACCACTGTGTTGCATAAAGACGGACTACACATCTCTACAGAAGTCCCTTGTTTTTTAACATCCCTCTAGCATCTTGTAATGGATTTGTTGGGGCTCTGGAGAGATGTCATTTTCTAATCTAGTTTCTGGTTCAGCTGTTCTCTTTTCCATCATTTCCTACAGTGTTTCTGACTTTCTTCATGAAAATATATGCTCACTTCTGATGCCGCTGTTACTTCTTTTTCCTTGCTTTATTCAAGTACAGAAGCAAATGTCTGGTGGTTTGGTGCTGTTTCTTCAGTTAATCCTCTCTTTCTTAAGCTTTGTTGACATAGAGAAGTGCTGTACTTTAACTCAAGGTGTGATTTATTCTTCTTTTTATTTATTATTATTATTTCTGATTGTTCTAGTAGCATTCCGTGATCCTTTTTTTTTTAAAGGGTGCAGTATCTGAAACAATCTTCTAGCTGTTATGACTTAACAACCAACTCTTAGTTGTTGGACCACAGTAACTGCGCTCTTAGTTTACTTCAGGTGTGAAATAAATGGCTTGCTGAAACCCTGCCTGTGTGTAGGCCTTCGGTGTGAACTGACAGAGAACGAGGAATGAGAACAGTGATCCAGAGTTCTTAAATTTGGCCCAGGAAAGAATGAATTCCCAGATGCAGCAGTATGAGACTATTCCTTTCTTGTTCTTGGACAACTGCTCGGTATCGATTAGCGCTGGTCCTGCCAGTGACGTGAGCGAGTGCTAGGTGCGAGCATCTTACGTCAGTGTTAGCTAGCGACTATAGGGAAGGGTAAGCAGAACGATGGCTTTGTGGTTAATATGCTATAACTGGAATTAGAAAATTTGCCTTAGCTTCCTTGCTCTGCTTTTCATGTGAACTTTGGTAATTCATTTTCATTGCTGCATCAGTTCTGTTTTTGTCAAATCAGGATATTACATCCCTTCTAATAGTTATCTGCTCTCTCTGTTTCTTTTGAAAGGTATATGGGATATGGACTGTCTTTTATTAGACATACAGAAATAATGATTATGTATACAGACGTATTTGCATGCTTGTATATGTGTTTCGATAGATACATGATATATGACAAGGCTGAAGCCTTTTGGTGTGTGCTGTAATGTAAATAGCAATGAGAATATAGTTAAAACAGAAATGGTGGTATGATGCTGTCTCAACAATTTGGTCACGAAATACGGCTTCCTGTTTTAACTATAGGTGGTATTTTTAGGTCTTGGCATAAATACTGTTCAGTAGCTTTCAGAACTCATAGGTAGATGTATAAAAATATATGAGAAAAATTTCCATCTGTCATTTCTCATCTCTATTTCTTTGATATGGTAATTCTTACTATTATAAAAGCCAGTCCTCTCTTCTGGCTTACTTTGAGTCATGAAATGCACTTAAGAGAAGAAAAAAAAAGGACAAGATGAGAATGCCGTGTCCAGTCACAACAGTGATATATGTAACACAGTGTTTTGTTTCCAGTAGTACCTGATGACCAGATGTTTTGGAGGAAGTGATAAAAATCCCCACAATGGACAATTATGTAATTATGAGTGACAGTTTCAAAAGCACTTAAGAGATCCCACACATCCACACATCCCACTGAATGCAATGGAGGCAATGAGATGAGAAAAAGTGTTTTGGTTTTTGAAGGAAAAATGCCCATCTCCCTTGTCTGTAGCAACTAAAGATGACTTTTATTTTTATATAGATTACTAGCTCTTACTAAAATATTGCTCTGATAATGGATTACATAGATATTGCATTGCTTTTCTCCCCTATTTTTTCTCTTCCACTTTAAATAAAGCACACAGTGAAATTAAAAGTCAGGTGGTTGTTGCTTAAAGTAAACAACTTGTTTCAGCAAGTAGTACGCTTGTGGAAAAGAAGCAGAGGTTGTAGTAGATCATAAGTTGACCGTGAGTCAACAATGCAAATAATGTCTGTGAAGGAGCCCGGCATCTGACGCATGTAGGGTAATCCTTCTCTCTGCTGTGTACTGGAAAGATGTCAGCTGGAATGCTGCAGCTGCTTTTGTGCACCATACTTTAGGAGGGGTGAGCACCAATTGGAGAGAGTTCAGGAGAAAGTAAGAGCAATGAAAATGTGACCTGCAAGGAAAGAATAACAGAACCAGGCTTATTCAGTCTGGAGAAGAGAAAATAACTTAATTTTTTTTAAAGTGCGCTGCAAAGAGGAAAAAAAAAATAGCATGTCCTCCGTGTTAACACAGGATAACACTGGAAGTAAAGGACATAAGTTGCAGAAAAGATGCTTTAGAGTAGGCATTAGGGAAAACTTTTGAACAGCACAAGTAGTTAGGTAGTAGGGTGGATCTCCTAGGGAGCTTGTGGAGGCTCTGTCATAGAAGATTTTAGCAAAGGTAACAGGCAAGCATGTCAGGAATGCTTTAGGGGTCAGTGATGCTATCTGATAAAAGTTCCTTCCAGGCCTGTTCTCTGTGATTGTAAGGGTACTGAACTTATTTCTGCTTAGCTTCTCTTCAGATTTATGCATATGCTTTGCTCTGATAATTTTCATTGCGTTTCCTTGAGCATTTGTCTTTCTGCTTTATACTGTTTCAGTCAGTGTGGGCTGAAAGACATTCAGGGTGGAAGTATAATGTTAGTATATAGAACGTCGGTATTATTTTGTCCAAACTATCTTATTCACTTTTTTACCACTCTTAAATACTACTAATCCAATGACTGTTTGCACTGACATACAGCGTACATTCTTACAGAGTTGCCACAGGGAATTTATAGCTCATAATTAAAGACCTATTTCTATTTCTTATTTCACTGTCATTTTCCCTGTTGCTCTGGCCCCAAACTGTCCAAGGGCTGTCTTCTGTTACAGTCTCCTAAACTAATCCACAATCTCCTGTATTAAATAATTAAATAATCAACCTCGCTAAAAGTTGTATTTAGTTGACATTTTATTTCACAATTTGCTTTCTCTTGCAAATATTTAATAAGAGCCTGAAAGAAAATAGATGCTAATCTCTGAGAGCTCCACAAATACCCTTCTTCCACGTTCAGCACTGATGAGGGATTCCTGCTTTGTTTCTTTTTGCTGGTTTCCTGCTTGTGACAGTACTTTGTTCTTTCTGCATGCACAGTGACTTGAGTAGCCCTTTGTGAAGGACTTCACAAAATCTTTTGGCAAAGTTCAAATAAACAATGTCTTCTTGTATTCCTTCAGCCTATAGTTGCTTTTAATCCCTGAAAGAATTCAGCTCCTTAACAGATCTACCTTGTGTTCGATTCATCTTGTCCCCTCAGCTAT
Source organism: Struthio camelus (assembly GCF_040807025.1). Lineage (NCBI taxonomy): Eukaryota > Metazoa > Chordata > Aves > Struthioniformes > Struthionidae > Struthio > Struthio camelus. The sequence continues at coordinate 25,031,596 of NC_090948.1, read as the reverse complement.
GCAGAAATCTTCAGTGTGCGCATGCTCAAAATGATTCTCCTTCCCTCTGTTCCTGAGAAGACTTTGGGTTTTTGCAGACTTCCCAGTTCACAGGAATTCAGGTTTGCTTTCCTGTATTGAGATGGTGCTTGCAACTGCAAACACAAGGCCAGTATCCACTGGGTATTTTTCAGTGGCATAAATTCTCACGCAGTCCCACTTTTCTCTTGTCCCTGCATAATATTGTGCATGGTACCATTATAAATATGCATAAATATCCATTGTGCATCTTTGAACTGAATAAAGAAATGAAAAATACCTGGCTCCCCATAGTATATGCCAGCACAGGGCGGAAGTGGCCTGAGAAAGGGAATGTGCAGCTGGGTAATGTGTGGAAGGAAGATAAATGCCTTTTGATGGTGCTGTTAGCAGCTTAACAGTGTATCATACGTGGCTTAAGATATGTCAGATTGCCTGTTCTGATCTTGTCCTTTTACATTAGATAATTTGGGCTGAGAGCAGGAAATTTGCAACAGAAAGTTAAAGAGCTGTAAACACATTCGCAGTAGTGCTGAACATCATATCGCTGAACATCATATCTAGCCATGTGGGGACCTTGTCTCATGGTATCTTGCTGAGAAATACTATATGTATTTTTTATCACCTTTATTACAGCTGATTTTTTTAGTTAAACTTGCAAGAGATGATGAATGTTGGAGGTGAATCAAACGCAGATGAAGAGGGGGCAGTAACACAGAAGAACTAGAGATGTTAGAAATAGAGGGAGAGTATCAAAATTAGGTGTTTCTCTTTTGCAGAGAGGCATTGAAGAGGATGCAGACTAGTGCAGTCAAAAGAGAGGTTAATATGAAATGTTTTGGGGGGTGTATCAGGGCAAGAGTGAAGCTGGAAAAGCACCAGTGCTGACAAGGAGCCTTGCGAGTGGCTATGCAGCAGATTAATGAGTTTGCAGATGCCTCAGGGCAGCAAGAAACAAATTATTATGACTTTGGGCTATCCACGTCATAGAGAAGTTCCTTCTTAAACAACTATGAGAGTTAACTTGCCAAGTGTGCAGGCCCAAACATCTTCTTTCTAGACAGATGTAAACCGATTAAAGGGAGCTGAGGGAAGAGTGACAAAGGAGTACAGACCAAAAGGGCTGATGGACAAATATGCCTACCTTGGCTAAGTGATAACTGGGAGTGTAGTTGAGAGAAGTGATAACAGTCTACAAATATTTGAGAGGCACATACTTGAAGGACAGAAACTAATTAGGTTAGCAAGGTAAGGAGGGGCATAACTAGAAGCAAGGGAAATGAGATTATGAAATGCCTTAAAGTATGCGATAGCCTGCCCGACAGAAGGGTTGGAAGAAAAAGTGTTATAAGCTAGTAGAAAGATTCAGGAAATAGTCTAACATCAAAAAGTCAGCTTTCAGATGAAAACAGATTGGATAACTTAATCTTTTACCCTTTTAATTTATGTTTGCTTTTGAGATATTGAGGCAAGGTGGCAGCCTCTCTTTATTTTTGCCTCCCTCATGCTTCCTGCTGCTGTGAGTCTATGCTACTGCATGCTGGTCAAGATGGTTAAGTTCAGTGGCATAACAGAAATGGAGAGGAAGTTGTTTAGATGCTAATCCTAGACATTGTCTTTCTTTAGAAAATATCTTTAAAACTGGAACATGAAAGTAAACAGTGGAAATAGATATAAGGGGAGGAGAAAGGTGAAGAAACTTTGGAAGTGCCTTTGAGGAGCACTGTCTTGCTGCATACTACCTAAAAGCGGTAGCCACAAATAAACGGGAGTAGGCTGATACTCAGAGGCTCCAGTAGCAGCTGTTGCACTGTTTTGTTTCTGTTTAAACTTAGGCAGATGATGATGAGGGAGTTCCCAGACTGAGTTAACTGTTTGTGTCAGGCTCTGCCAACTATGGAAACCCACAAGTGACGGGATGGTAAGAGCAGGAGCAAAACCTCCTCAGAATAGAGGAAGGCAGCAGGGAATTGTTCCTTAATGAACCAAAGTGTATCTTAAATAGCAGCTAGAAAGTCAGTTTGTCTGCATCTGAGAGAAAGGAAGAGTGTGTGACTTGTGCTGTAGGGGAAATAGTGAAATGGTTCAGGTCCGCTGCTAGTGCCGGTTGCCTCTTTTTGGACAGACTGTTGGGTGCCTGTCAAGCCCTGGTAGGGCAAAGGCAGAGAGTGAGGAGGAGGCGAGGAAGCACCCGCATGGAGCTGCTGCCGGAGTCACCAGTTGTGAAGGGGGGAAGCATGTGGCCATGCTTAGCACTTGCTGGCTGACTACTGTTGGCTTGAAGGCGGCCCTGGGATTAATTTGAGGAGATTATGTAAAGAATTTGGGAAGTGTACAAGTTTTGGGATTTTCCTTTGTAAAGCATAAAAACGTGAACCTCAGTTTTCAAACAGCTCTAAGAGAAGGCTAGTTTATGATGATACATAGCATTTCTATATGTGTTCTCTATATAGAAACTTTACAAGAATTTCAGTTGCTGTCTGAGCTCCAGTATAGAGGACTTTTATCTTTTTTCATTATGAAGAAAGGTCTTCATGTGAAACTTAAAGCTGTAACTCTCTTACTGGGGGGCTGTCAACTCTTTAGCAAGCCAGGAACAACTTAGGATATTCTTTCCCTTTCTGCTTTTCATTTTATATATAATTTGGGATCTCTTTCCGTGGCTAGCAAATAATAGTCACTGGACTCTTAACAAGTCACAATAGTGTGTGCGCTATCTTGTTGCATAATTTGTGTTTAGAATAAAAGTGATTGTTTGCTTAATCTATGTGCAATATCTTGATATTCATATAAAGTACTCTTTGATCTTTTTTTCCTGCGTGTCTCTAATCCAGACCCATTTTATTCTTTCTCTCCCCCCAGCTGGAGGGAGCGACTGTGAGCCAGGAGTTGCTGGCTTTTGCTCTGCGTGCTGGTGCTGGACAAAGGTGCTGCTGAAAAGGTAAGTGCTTAGCTTCCATCCTGTTTGATGTAGATTTACGTTCCCAGGAACTGATAAATTTAGACTTACCATATCTGTCGCTATAAACTGTATCCAGGTTTGCAGGTTTGAAATGGGGAGATTCTAATTTATCAGCTCATAAAATTATGAGTCAGCCATCAAAGCATAGTTAAATTTCTGGTTTAGTGTAGATGGCATAACATTCTGCAGCACTGCAGACCAGGGAAGCTGAAAGGTTAAGTGCGTTGCACCTCTTGAGCACAAGAGTAGAGATCTGAATTTAGAGCAACAGAAATCTCTAAGGCCCTGAAAAATAAACAGTAGTAAAGATATGGTACTTGCCCAGAGACCACCATGGGAAGGGATGGCTGAGAGGACTGCTTGACTGCACGTTTCCTACATGGTTGTGTGGGTTTCTTCATAAAATCTGATGTGTAACACATCAGGTATCTTCTGAAAGTAACAGAGGTACCTAAGCATTAGCTGAAATAAAAAGACACATTTTTATCAAATAGAGCAGGTTACTTATGAGATGGGGGGGTAAATTTAATCCCATTGCTCTGCAGTGAGAACGTGCTGTTAAAACTTGAGCAGGAGTCTCTGGAAAACTTTCCCTTCAGTCAATGAAATACTGTGTGCCAGAAACGCAAAGGTGCAGTGTGCGGGGGGTGTTATCTTGCACATATTTCTGATTGGCTTTGAGTAGTTTAAAACAACAGAGCATTAGCACAGAAGAGAACATTTAAAGACATCACAGTACTTTATGGTTCTGAAATAGGGTTTGTTTTGTTTGCATGCGAACAAAACTGTGTGTGTAAGGCAGTATTAATACTTTAAGGAAGGGTAGATGAAAGTAAATATGTGATACCGTAAAGTTACTGGTTTGTGTTTCATATGACTGCATTAAGCATCAGAAACGGGTATGTCGTGTATAAGGTTTGTTCAGGAGCATCCATAAAATCTTTATGCTGTCAGATATTCTGGGTACATTGGTCTTCTGCAGACAGTCTGCTGTATACATGTTCTGTATTTAAAAATACTCGTGCTATCTACCTGTGCCTGTAAAAACACGGTATTAGAGTCATTAGTTTAATATTTTAGGAACTGGAGAGAGTCACAGATAAAACATTCTAGAAACTTCCAAGTAGTAGTCTAATAGGCTTTTTTATACACAGTAAAGTGTATCTTGACTTGATATAAAAAAAATCTTAGAATCTTCAAGATTCTAAGTAAATATTGTGTATTCTGTTAGATAGCTGAACTCTCACGCTTGATGAAACTTGTACTTCTAGTTCTTTAACGTATTGAAATAGATTTAAATTTTGTCAGCTACTGTTACTGTTTCCTTAATTTTGCCCATGGTAAAGATTTTAATAGAAATATCACCATGTTATACTGTTTCAGAGAATTGTGATTTTTCTGTAATATATTTAATAACATAATTTTAAATTACCTAAAATCACAATTTGTCTTGTAAGAAGCTGTGAAACATTTCTTGGGAGGGTTATGGGCCTTCATTATAAGGAAAGAGGACAGAAGAGTACCCTTTCTGTAATTAAAAACTCTTATTTCGGGTGGGCTCTTTTTTTTGGTTCCACTTGTTTTCAAAATCAAAGTGCTTTTGCCATACTCTTTGCCCTTGATTTGATCTGGAGCCTCTTCGTCCTGTCTCAGAAGGTTTGTGGATTGATGTCAAAAGCCCATATTAACCTGCAAGTATTATATCACAATTCTGTTTTAGAGTTTACAGGAGTACTTCATAGAATTTCACGTACAACAGGTGTTATACTTTTTTTTTTTTTTTTTTTACTTTCTTCATTTCAAAGATATCTTACAAGCTTCATGATATACCTTTGAAATCATGAAAGGCAAGAGCAAGGTATAGAAAGATTCCCTTACTGTTTTTCTATATAGATAATTATGCCTACTAGAGAAAGGTCTTTTACTGTTCTGTGTTTCTTTTACTCTACAAAAAAGCCTTCTTGACTAGGAAACATAAGGGTACTAAAATTAGTAGTATACTGGATGCAGATGCAACTTATTCTGACACGTATAACTAGTTTTATATGAATTCAGTTAGTTTCCAATTATTCTTGGCATATTTTTTCTGCCAGAGCAAGTGCAGGGAGCAATCATGAGGAATATAATGTACAGAAGGATTTGCAAGCAAGCAAGAAGTTAGCTTAATAGCCAGAGGTGGCAGGCAGATGTGGGGATATGGCCTGGAAGAAGTCATAGTTACGAGGCTGTAATTTTATTAAATAATCAGGAAGATTCTCTGTGCCTGGGGGATCGTAGAGAATAATAATTTCCAATAAAGTCTACTTCATCTGTTCCCTTGGCACTCTTGAGGCTGAGCATCTTTGAGTAGCTAAATCATGTGAAACTCAGTGGTGCAACTGAATTGGTGGCAGCATTGCTCCCCCCCCCCCCCCCGCTAAACCTTGCTGTTGCAGACAAGACCCTAAAAGCAAGCAAAGCTCAAATATTGAAAAGTGTCAGGGAGTTACTGAGGATATCTGTGTTTTTGTGGTTGTCCTCTAGAAGACATGGATTCCTTAAAAAAAAGAAAAGAAAAAAGAAAAAAAAAACTATATATAAACCTTTGTGTGTGTATATGTGTATATTTTTACATATATGTGTGTATTGTGTGTGTATATATTTATGAGTAAGAGTAGGGAAAGCTTAAGAAAACTTGCCCAAGTCGGATCTGTTGATCAAGCAGCTTTGTAGTGTGTGGCGTTCCACCTCGGGGTCATGCTTTTGAGGATGATGGTAGACAGGAAATAAAATAAGAAATTAGAGAGAGTTATACTAGAGTTAGGGAGGGCCTAGGAGGAAAGAGTAGAGTCTGAGGCTCTTTCAGGAACAAACTACGGCTGGCTTTCCTTCAGCCTGATGAGGCCAGAGATGCAAAATAGTTCTTCGTTTGGAATAATGTTGAATTCAACAATTTAAATTTGGGGATGGAAAGGAGCTGATGCCTCATCCTGATGTTGCGTGGTGCCTGTTTCCTTGTGCTCCAGCTCCTGACTGAGGGAGGCTTGGTCATGTTCTTTGTATATGCAGTCTACAGAGGGATCTTTGGAGTCCCTGCATTAACACACTACATGCAGTTGTTCGTTTCCTATGCCCGCTCAACTGGTAGTTTGGAGGTGACTGTACATAACAGCTCACTGCAGGAAAGCCTTCTACGCCCCCTTTTCAGATCCTCAGTCAAACCAGAAACTCAGTCACAGTGCAAAGGTTCAGACCTCTGTTTCAGAAACAATGGATTTGAACATAAAGTGCTTTTCTGCTGAGGCGCTTTAGGCACATGGAGTTGACGTGTCAGCAACTTCCTGAAGTAGGCTGTTCCTGGCCGGGGATTTCTTCAAGCAGGCTCGTATCTCTCTCTCTCCAGTAAGCAGTAGCATCCTTGTGATTCCTTTCAGATTTGCTGGCTTTTGTGGAGTGGAGTAGAAGGGGGTGGATATTGCCTTGAATTTGGTGCCTCTCCAAAGCTGGCAGGATTGTTCCCAGCTGTCAGTGACTCACAGTAGCCGAGCTGCTGCCTCAGAGTTTGAGTTAGTGGAATTTGCTGTTCAGTTTCCCTGGAATTGTCTGGCAGAGGTGGAATTTGCCGTGAAAAATTTGCCGTGGGTCTGAAAAATTGCTGAGTTCAGTCCTTCCTCATCTGTATGGGGATAGCCCCTTGCCAGCGGTCATGAAGAGTTGGGCTTCCCAGCATTTCTTTTTTGTTCTATATAAATTCTTATGTTATACTTACGGCTGAAGTTTGCAGAAATGTATTAAGATGTGATAAATGTATGTCATGTGATTGTCGTCTTATCTTTTCTGTACATGCATGGCAAACTTCATTTGGATTTAGTGGTTCTAGTTTGTCAGCAGGGTAATTGCTCTAGTTTGTTTATGCCAAAGAAAAGGGACACAAGTGTCGTCAATGCAATCCCTATATAGAATTCATGTATTTACAGAACAGTAAATAAAATCTTTTCCCTATCTTCTTGGCTACTTGTTCACCTTTTCTAAAGCAGGCGATCTCTTGTGTTAAAGTGAAGGAGTATTTGAAGTACATAGGCTATACTGTGAGCATTGAGGACCTGGATCCAATGTTAAATTTTGACTGCTGCTGTTCTGGTAGCATGCAGCTCTTCCAGAGAGCCTGCTGGGCTCTGGTGGAGTGTGAGTGTTGGCTCTTGAGCAGCGCAGAATCAGCAGGATGCTTTGGATATCATTTATTTTCTTTCAAGAAGACTGTTGTGCGACTGAGAATCACTGTCATTTGCCAAAAGAAATAAAACCTTTGAAGATCATCTGCCTTATTGGTGCTCTGTTTTAGAGTATCAGAATGTCTGGAGCAAATTCAGTCTGTTGCAGGTAATGAGTCAGTACCTCACTAGGCCACGTGCGTGGCTGGATTATACTGCGTGCAGTAGTTTGTTCCCTCCCTTCTGTCTGTGGTTTGTACCTGGGAACTTTGCGTGTGTGTATCAATGGTTTCTTCCGGTTTGGAATGCCATATGAAAACATGAAAGGCAAATAAAATAGACATTGTTTCTTACCCTCTACTGCTACTTTTCCATTGCCATTAATCCAAGAACCCAGAATAAGAAGATGACATTTTAGTTCACAAATTTGATAAGCAAAGCGGGAAGAGGTAATGGACACAATTTTATTTTCTGGATATACTAAGCAAGAACAACCTGAAAAGACTAAATGCATATCTGTTTCAGACTGTAGGTACGTTTTTCCATTAGACAGGGCCATACCACTGAAAGACTAGTAATGAACCCTTGCTTCTCTTCAGTCCTGTTTTTGATTCTTGTATATCCCCTTTCATTTGCAAGACCCAAAAGTCTCTCTTGTCTCCTTCAACTGGCTCGCAGAGTATCAGACTCCTTTCTTCCCAGACTAGTACTGGTTTGCCATGTTGATAAGTTCTAATGAAACTGCTGAGTTCTCTGATACCAGTCTTTGTCTCATAAAGGTCCAGATATGCTTAGTTTCTTCATTCCTTTAATGTCTGTTGGTCAACTTGTGCAACCAAGAAAGTGATGTCAAATGTTTCTGGTTACATGTGCAAATATTGTGTTAGATAATTAACTCTGGATATATGTATTTCTGAATATTATGTACTTGATGCATCAGGCTTCAGAGACTCCATTCAGGGAGTCTCCCTCCATTCATCTCCTCTGCCCTGAATACTTCTGCTGAGATACAAAGTTGATAACATTAACCTTGTCCTCAGTTGCCCAGGTCTTCCTTCCATAAATTGGACTATTTTAGTGTTTTGATTTTTCTGAGATCCTTCCTGTTAAGAGGATCATTGAAAGTCATATCCAAGTAGTGAAGTTGAAAGTAATCAATCTTAGGGCTATAGGAAATGGCATTTGTAGTGATGTAATGACCTTTTGGGGGCCTTTTCCTCCGTTGATATGAATTACTCATTTCAGAGCCTGGTAAATCAACTTTCACTTTTGGATATATCTACAATCGCAAGAAAACGCTTCCACTTGAAACGGACCTTCAGGCTTGCACTATTTTTGAGGGGAAGGGTAGGGGGGAGGCAGGAGAAGATTGCCTTGTTGAAAGCTGAAGATTTCTTTGCCTGAGTACATTGGAAAAAATTGAGATTAAATGCGTAAAGATATGTAGTCAATAGGCAGTAAACTAAGATGCCTTAAACTATGATGTGTAGTATTTTATTCAGAAGTAAATTAACCTTAGTTTGCTGGTCTTTATATTTTCTGAATGTCTTGTATGTGAAGGAGTTTTGCTGATGATCTCCCCTGTTGATCTGAATGCCATAGTTGATCCAGTGGAAGTTGTACTGTAAATGCAAACGTTTGTAACGTTTGTTACTTAGATTTTTCTCAAGTCGGAGTTGTGACGCTGACTATGGTAGCTATTCAGAGTCCTGAGAGGTGTCTTTCCTGGCGCTCACATTGTAATTAGCATCAGATTGATTAGAGTAGCCTGTTGTAACTCAGGTCTCCAAACATGTACTGCATTATCTTGAAACGCCCGATTAGATGATAATACTGGAAATACTGTGTTGATACCATAGCGTTACCTGGACTTCAGAGCGCAGGTCTGTCGTCCCTTTAAAGCAACTGACAAGGATAGAACAGAAACAGATGGATACAGAGGTACCTACGCAGATGAGAGGTAGCACAGTGAAATATGATTTTAAGTTTAAAAGTTTGAAACTGTTTTTGGAAAATGTGACAAATATGAAATAACATATTTTGGAAATATGTAATCCTTTAGCATAGGTAAATTAAAAACTCCTTGTTTATATGTCTTTATCTGTGCAAAAAGAAAGAGTTTTTCAACAGAGCTGAACGGAAGCAAACATAAGCCACTAGCAGGTGCTTTTTGTTATGCCCGAATTTGTCTGTGGAGCTCAGTGTCACGCTGTATCTGTTGTTAGTGCTGAGATATAAATGGGAATCAGTGGGACTGGCTATTTATGACTGCTATAAAGAAAAAAGAGAAAGACAGAGACTATAAATGTGTGTAGTATAATGTGAATCAAATTCCAGTTTCTATGAATATTTTAATTTGGGGTTTCTTGCAACTCTTTAAAAAGGTTGGAGTGACTTGTTTCAAAATGTCCAGTATCTGAGCATGATGAACTCCTTACTCTGAATCAATATCTTTCATACTGTGATTAAATTTCCTGATATTGGGAACTAATGCTATCATTAACCACCAGGGAAACAATGTATTGAAATTTACCCTGGAAGATAGTTTGGCGTGGAAGCGGAGCTCCCACAGAGGCTGTTGTTAATTCAGCTTACTTTATCCTCTGTCCTACTTTTCCTCTCAGTCCTGTAATGTATAATTTCTTTTATTTTTCCTTACTGTGTTGATAATGCAGAATACAAATCCTTCAGTCACTTTCTCCTTGCAGTTCCCTTCTATATTTATCCAGCCTGACTCCTGCAGCCTAATAGGGGAAACTCCGCCAAAGCATGTAATTTCATTTTTTAGAAACGGGGAATCAGAAGCATATGTTTCAAGTGACTGAAGGAGTGTCTTCATCTTGGAGTACCTGAGCTCCTGCCAAAGTGGCCTGTCCTGCGACAAAAAGAAAATGATCTGACAAATTTTCAACTCTCTGTAAAATATCCGGTTAAAAAAATCATTTTAAAGTCAAGAATCCTGTGGACTATTTCTTTTACTGAGCCACTTGGGAGGATCTGAATGTAAGGAAGCAGGAACTTGCTCTATCTACGCATAATACTGAAGGCAGCAAATATGCAAAAGTACTTCAGCCAAGCGCTAAGGGCAGCAAGCAGTGCTGTGCAGGCCTGCCTGTCCAGCGCTCACCGGTTGGTAAACTGTCTCCCTGTCTGAAATTGCACCCGGAGCTTACTGCATACCCTTGTTTTTATTAAGGAAAGTGCATGTTTACTCTTTTGGCTCCCTGATGTATTTAACAAATGCACCTCATTTTAAAGTATCCTCACAGCTGCATGCTGTTCCTGCCCTTTCCTAGTACCCTGAGGCTCTCATTCGTGTTTGAGCTGTTCTCTGGCCGTTTTCTCTTAAGCCGACTTGTGCTGCACCTTCCTCTCGCTTTCTCTATCTTAGCCTCAGCAACTGAATTTGAGGTAGAACAGTGGCTTACTTGCTGAGCAGGTATAGGTGAGGAAAAGCAGTTACATCAGGGGGTACATCACCGTATTGTAGTTAGGGAAGAGAAAGAGAGAATAATGGGGTGATGAAAGGCAAAACATTCAGTGGAATGAGTTTCTAAGAAAGCACACAAAGAATGTGTGTGGCGAAGAGGGAGTTGTCTGAAAAATCTGTGTTTGTTCCCTGGAGGTTCCCGTGTGCTATAATTGAGTCAGCATGTCAAAGTGAAGTATGTGGAGAGCTTCGGGAGAGGGGGAAAACTACTCCTTCTGCACATAAAGGGCTTGGATGAACCTTGTCTTACAGCAATAATAAGCACTCTCTTTTTGCATTGCTGAAGCCCCAACGCACTAGCTGTCCAACCAAGCTCTACAGCTGATGTTTCTCTAAGAATTTTTTTTAAAGTCGTCGTTTGCTCGGGAAGCTTAAGAATAATTGGCTCTGACTTTGCTTCTGATGTGGAAATGAATGCTGAACAGAAAGGGGAGAGGGGCAGATGATTGCATGTGCTGTTGAGATATAGGCAATGCAACCTATAGTGGCCTTCCTTAATTTAACTGTTTTTAAATATCAAAGAAAGAAATGCCATTTTCTCTACATCTTACAAGCAGTGTTGCTTGTATTGGCTTAATGTTTTGGGGACATCCGGGATATACTGGCTTACTTTTCTTTAGGGCCTGTACTTTTGTGTTTGAAATGCAAAAGGGATGACTTAAACGCTTTGCTCTGGCAGATAGTTGCAGCTTTTGGCTGTCTGGCTTCACGTGTGATGCTGCTCTGGCAGCTCTCTCCTTGGCCGTGGCTGGCTGCAGCATTGCCCTTGGAATTCATGCAAACTGAAAATCTTTTAAACCCAGTGTTTCCATGCGAACAGGCTAATTTTGTCTTGATTGTTTTTTAGGCAGAGTCTTTACCTTTGCTTTCATATTTTATAAATCATGCTTAGTGACATATTTGATGCTCTGATTGTTTCCATAGTGACAGCAGTGGCAGAAACCTGCAAAAGGAAGGTGACAGGACTGTATTTTCAAGATTAACTGTTTTACAGAGGAATGGATAGAGAGGGGGTAGGAATATAGCAGGTTTTTTTCCAAGCAGTCACAGAAAATTTGGGAGTGGGGGGAAAAACTTGGAGGTGGAAGAGAAAATGCAGCACAGAAGAAAGGCTCTGGTATTTTGGCATTCGTTTGTGTGGGGAGGCGATGAACACAAGGTCAGCCAGGAAAATATAAGACCCTTTCAGCAACATGTCTCCTTTACTGCTCCAAAAAATCCTCTTCTCCAAAAGATCGTGAAATTTTGAAATGCAGAAAACTTCAGTGTACAAATTATGCTCATAGAGAAGGCCAAAGTTAACGTGCCTGTGAGGCAATATTTGTAACATATCTTTGTTTTATAATTACCCTTTCCAAGTTCATAACCTAAGTGCAGGAAGCTTTTAGCATTAGAAATCAGACACTTACAAAAGCCATTAGTGAGAGCTTCGACTTCCTTTTTTTCCCCCGGTAAAATCAGCTGTCTGATTTTTATTTTCTGGGGAGCAGGGCTTTATCCCCTTTCATTACATGTCACATTACCTGTGTTTGTCTGTGAGATACCTTGTGCAAATGCAAGTGTTTGATTAGAGTCCTCGCTGCAGCAGAGTGGGGTTTTTAAAGCATTTTACAGGAGACACGAGCCTTCCCTAATGTGTCTTTTTTGTAGCAGATGTTGAAGCTGCTGTCTGTGGTGTGGTCATTTCAAGCAGGTTTCTGAAATTCAATATATGCCCACCTTTTTATATCAACTCGGACAAGTAGGAGGAGATAACGTGAGAGATTGAAATCGGTGTTAAACGTTTTCTTTCAGGGACTAATCCTTTTCACTGAAGCATTTAGTAGCATTTTGAAGCATGCTTTTGCGGCCCCCCTCCTCGCTATTGCAGTGCCGGAGGGCTGCGGCCAGGTTTGGGGCTGCCCTGCGGCTCTGCCCAGGAAGAGCCGCCGCAGGTCGTGCTGCCCAGCTCCAGGGTGCAGGTGCCGCGTGGCCCTGGCAGAAATGAAGCAGGAGGAGAGCAAGACACAGGTGCCACGCTCCAGTCTGACACGTTGTTAAATCACATGTCTTATGCCTTCCAGCCAAAATATGGCATCATACTGTAAGCTGAATTCATGTTACATCTTATTACACTAGGGAAGAGAATTGACCAGCTGGGAACTTAGGTTGCCTGGAAAGTTGCAGAAGTTATGCGTTTGTTGGTGCCCGAGGCCTCCGAGGTCGCATCGTCATCAGTGCCTCAGCTGCTTCTTCCGTTGCTTTGGTACCTTGGGAGTAGGGGTGAACAAAAAACGTGTAATTTATGATTCTTCCTTATGTTACTACCTTGATGTCTTAGGAATCGTGGCACAGGCAACTTGTTGGTCAGCTGACCTACTGGAAAGAGTTTGATTGCATTTTTCCCTTCAGTGTGGTTATTAATAGAAGTTATTGGCTGATATTCATTCACATTGACCCCTCTGCTGCCTGTTAAAGGATGGCTTTTATTTTGCAGAGGTATCGCTGTGTGCTTAATTTGCCCAGCAGAACCTTTGTAGCTGTTTTAATCTTATATGAAATGGGGAAAAACAAGAGGAAACTGGAGAAAAAAGAAACCAATCATTCACATGTGAATTTACACATTAAAGCCATGTAGATTCGGATATGGTTTTATTCATTTCTTGAAGTAGAACTTTTCCTTAGATCATGGAAAAACATCTGCGCAGAAAAAAAACCATTTCTTTTACCTCTCTTGTTCCTGGTTCCACTTACAGGCAGCTGTCTGATTTGTACTCAGTGAAAACAACTAATTGTGCCCTTGTAAACTTTTTCAGTTTAGAGGAATGTGTATTTAGCTTGTACAGAAATGTTCATATGTGAAATACAGAAAACTTTACTGCAGAAGTGATATTTCAGAGTTCAAAATATGTAAGCCTTAATAGTCTGATAAAAGCTCTTCCTTCACTTGAAGTCTAGTTGACAGCTTTCACCTCCTCAGATGTCATTAATGTGTAGTGCTATTGCAAGTCCTTGGGTAACAGATCCAGGTGCCTTTGTGCGTAGTGTTGTAGATAGCATTAGCTAAACCACTTGTTAGGATTCTTGCAGTAATTTCCTCCCTGTTTCTCATGAAACAGTCAGTATGATGCGCAGGATTTTGCATCTCTTCCTTTTTTTTCTAAAGTAATGGAAAGATTGTTTAATGGGTGGTATAGAATATGAGTTCCTAATTTATGAGAAGTTTATAAAACAATATGACTAATTAAAAAAGAAATAAAAGATTTCACCCCAAGAGGTTCTAAAATTTCAGTCCAGTAAGATTCAGAAGAACTTTATCCTTATGGAAGAGCTAATAAACTAATATTGTGGGGCTTGGGGTTTTTTCTTGGAAGAGAGTTCCATTGACCTGTTTGCTTTGATGAATTTTGTAGCGCACTTTAAGTTAGCAAGCTATGGATTTAGTATTGTTTGGCTTATCACTGGAGGAATATGCCTTGATAAAATTGCACGCGTGCAGTCCATCCCTCCCCTTTAGGGGTGGGGGGGACTGAAGGGCAAAATGACTGCTAATGTAGTGATACAGTGTGTTCTTTTATTGATGACATACCTGTTGTGTAATCAGGTCGAGTCAGTGTGTGTACTCTCTGGCCAGGTTTGCTCCTACCTTGAAATGACTTCTATTGAAAATAGCTCAGAGGTGTTTGAGCCATGTTTGTCCAGATTCGGTCAAGATGCTTTGGATTTCCAGAATCCTATCCTCTGAATTTTTTGAGATGTAGGCTTCTTGGAAGTTTTTCCATGCCTTCTAATGGTTTTAGTCTCTTTTTTTCCTAGAAACACTTTAATGTATACTTTGAAAGAATCCTGGTTAGTCATTTTATTTGTTTCATTCTCTGAATTTTTGTAATTGAGTATCTGTCGTCTTTGCTTGTTCTTTCTCACTTCTGCATTTCAGCCAGGTAAAATCTGGGTTGTTTTTCATGATGCTTATGAGTGTAAATTCATAATTTATTTTGCCATGTCTCTTACAAATTACTTTTCTCCTAGCTGGGGTGAAATTGGGAATGTCAAACCAAAAAAAAAAAAAACTATTTTCCCCATAGTGCATGAATTTTTTGCAAAATCTGCAAAACTGTTATCCTAACGACTGAGTAAATTAGTTCTGTGATTTTGATTGATTGCTAACCTGGATTCAAAACAGATATTAATTCTAGAGATGGTGGTGGTAAGTTAGTGTGTTCTTTAATCCCAGAAGTACAAAATCCTTTTTTTTAAGGAAAAAAGAAAAAAAAGAAAAAAATAAAGAAAGATTTAGGAATCTAGCTTTGGACATGTTGAAGCTTAGAGAGGTTTCCTTTTTTCCCATGCTGTTCTTTGAGGTAGCTATAGACCTGGGTTGGAGATTCCCAAACTTGTGAGTCCTTTGCCCTATCGACTTGATAAATGTCCTCTTTCCTTCTGTGGTGTCATTTGTTCTGGGACTTCAGGGTTCTGGCTTATACAAAATAAGAGGGCATTGAGGACCAAAACTGCATCTTAATAAACCATGACTCCTGTGGCTTTTGGGCATGGCTGCTCTACCAGTCCCTCCACCGCGCTGGCTCCTGGCTAGCTTTTTTCCTGTTGTGTTAATTTATTGCATAGTATCACCTTCTGTAAGTACCTTTGGATATGGCATATCTGATCAACTCAGCTCTTCCTTGCCCTCAAGCTCATGAGCAGGAGAGTATTTGATTTCCACTGTTTTCACATGCCAAGTGAGTCAGCCTGGGGCTCTGGGGTATTTCCCTATTATGTTAAAACATCTCTCAAGACATCTTCTCTCGAAAGCTCTAAATTCTGGGTCAGCCTCTGTATTGGTGGGATGGATGCTTAACTCAAAACTTAGCATATTTTCTAAGTTTGTATTTTCTTTCCTTAATGCAGAGCAGGACTGCCGATCTCCCAATTTCACTGTGGTACTTTAGGGAATAGTTGTAGTAAAATGTTCTGCTGCTAAATCAAAGTGCTGCTAGAGTGTAGTCGCTTCACAGTTGTTCCATGCTGGTAGGCATGGAAAGATTTTCAGAGTGGGCGTTTACTCAAAAAAAACTGAAGTGAATTTATTTGTGGCAACTGAAATTCTGTTTATTCACAGAGCAGGTGCAATACAGCGTGTTGTGATGTGCCGTTGTCAGTGCTGTCCCACTAAGGCGGCTCACCGCTGGTTCACGTCCGTGAAGAATACGGCCGGTTGAGATGGTAGCTTTTGTAATGTGAGAACTGTGTGGAGACCACCAAGCTCGATCAGAACCAAAGTCAGCTTCATTCTCAGCCAGCCTGAAGCTATTGCTGTATTCCAGCTTTTCTAATTGTGTGACAGGCACACATGGCGGGCAGCCCTTTGAATGCTGGCTGTACTGTACTGTTTATTCTGTTTTGGGAAGCTGGATGAGACCTTGAGTCTGTGTGGGCATGCTTCTCTCCTCACTTCAGTACCTCTCTGCGGGGTGCCTTGGTAATGCTAGCTTTAGCCTATTCACAGTAGATTCTCTTCCAAAACATGTATCTCGTTGGTGAGACACATCCACGTTCCTTTTCTGTTGGCTGTAGGAAATTGTACAACAGGGCGATTCGGTTGGTATGGCTCTTTGCTCTTTGAATGCTTTTGGGCATACTGCTGAATATTGGAAACATTGGTACTATCATCCCTTTGCCTAAAGTATGCTGCTGGAATGGATTTGGGAAAGCTCTCCTTTTCCATCGGTGGAACTTTTGGATCACGGCATGACAAGTGGATGATATTAGTAGGTGGCAAGTCTTTGAAGTGCATTAGAATCAACTTCAGAGAGAAAGAAAATCCCTTCCCTAAGCTACAGATAAACAATAATGCTTTCAAACCTTCAAGAGGATCAAGGTGAAAGTCAGTGAACAGCAAGTACAGAGATGATGATCCTGCTTTGTGAGAAGTGGCAAAAATATCTTTTTCTTTTTGTGCCACCATAACAAAGCAAAATAACAAAGTACTGAGGTTTTTCTATGAAAAAATGTAAAAATTTTTATTATAAATACCCTCATCTTAACACACGTGGGTAGAATATGTTTTAAAAGGAGGATGGAAATGTCTCCTTGGAATTCTGAAGTACCTTCAAAAGTAAGTGAAAAGAATTGAATTCCTCTGATTGTCTGGATACATTTCACAGCATTTATCTGCTTATTTAGATTTGCAGGAGACTTGACATCTTTCGGCTGATCTGTGTTGCTCGCAGTTCAGCTGGCAGGCTATGACTGGGAGAGCGAGCGTGGGACGATCTCATTTCTCTTTTCCTTCCCAATTTACTCAGGAAGGAAAGAGAGTGCTTGTAGACCACGCACCTTGAGTACATTTCAGAAGGTAAATGTGCCCCTGCTTTCCCTAGGGAAAAGCACTGTCATCAGGAAGATGAGTCGGAGAAGAGTAGAAGTGGCCTCCTCGGAGAAAAGGCTCCTTTCCTCCGAGGTGCCATTTGGTTGTTCCAAGATCCTGAGTCATGGAAGACAAAGGAGAAAACTGAACATGTTTTCTCAGATATGT
Organism: Struthio camelus; assembly: GCF_040807025.1. Taxonomy (NCBI): domain Eukaryota; kingdom Metazoa; phylum Chordata; class Aves; order Struthioniformes; family Struthionidae; genus Struthio; species Struthio camelus. Next base: position 25,014,422 of record NC_090948.1, on the reverse strand, counting down.
GACAATTTTGGACATTCAGCTTTCAGATTCTTATGTAAGTTGTTATGTTCCAGTTGTGACGTCACAGCCCGCATGGCCTGCTAATAAATGTCCTTTTCCACTCAGCTTCAGGGTTTATCCACCAACCGTTTCAAAGCTGTGTGAAATTGTGGAAGATGTTTTTGCAGATCATATGTGGGTTGTGATGTCACGACTGGTAAATAAAAACTTACGTAAGAATCTGAAAGCTGAATGTGGAAAATTCAAATAAGAACAGCAAAGAAAAAGAATATTGATAGTTTAAAAAAGAGTAATGATCTTTTAAACATGCATGCTGACACATGAGGACTTTTGGGAGAACTCAAAACAGCTCTGCATGTCACCTTTAACAGAAAGCTCACTGTATAGACAGGGCCACAAAGAAATACCACACACCAGTAAGTCCCGTACACAATACAAAAAGGGAGAACAAACTAGGAATTGAAAGGTGGTGCATTTGGGTGGGGGAGGGAGATTTAAATGTGTCCTTCAGGAAAGAATCTGTGTAAAGAATTCGGAAAGAAATAAGATGGCAGTGGCAGCAGCCAGGATTTGCAGAGCTTTTCAGTCCTTTGTTTGGTTATCTTGCCTAAGTGCTTTAGCTGGAGACTCTTTCAGGAGCTGCATGGGGCCAGCTTGGAACACAAATGTGCATGAATCCAAACGTAATTTCCCTGTTGTGCACGTCCTGCCTGTGACAGCTCAAGTTATGAATGTAAAATAGCAGAAAAAAGTTCAGAAGATGGCCAGGCCTGAAATGTTAATAAGTACTGAATTACATGGGGCTCCCCTGAGCTTGGCAAAGGTGCTGCCTGAATTTTAAGTTTGTAGCTGCTCCTGTGCTTCGTTTCAGTGCTCCTTGGAAAAGAAGAAATAGCCCCATATCTCTGTGTTTCTAAATGATTCAGCTTAGCAGAAGTAACATTCAAATGTTTACCTCCATGTGAGATGCAGGGCAGGCAAACAGGGCTGATGCTAATTCTCCACTGCTGTTTGTAGTCAGTGCTGGCACACAGACTGAGGCCAGCATCAGTGGCTTCAACCTGCAAAAATGAAGCACTGTACAGGGAATAGCGGTTATCTTTTCCCTTTGAGGCAGTTCTGTTTACTGTGGGGCAATTTCCCATAATCTGCAGCTTTCCCTAATTCCCTGTGTTCAGGAGGCATTTGTCTTTCCTCTTGGGAGCACCCTTGCAGAATAAGGGCTTTCCTTCCCCCCACATCACTACACTGCTCGCAGAAAGGGCACCTCGTCCTGATTGTGAGGCAGCTTGTCTCATGGGCTGTGCAAGCAAGGAAGGGGCTTTTCCCTCTTCTACGTGCAACTTGCAGAGCAAAGAGAAGTTGCAAAGTTTACAGCTCTCCCTGCTTCTTCAGCATCAGTTTTTCCTTGATCTGCCCTGTCTCCCTCTCTTTTTCCATCCTCCTTCCATCCCTTGTTACCATGGAGAATGAAATGCCAGTTCCATTCAAGTTGTGGGCTGAATAGGTTTTGAGGTTGATGGATGGTGAGAATTTCTTATCCCTCCTTCTCCAAACACCGCCCCTGCCTGGTTCTTGACATTTCACTTGCCAGAGACTGGCAGTCAGGGGGAGGGAACTGAAAAGGAGGCTGGCAGTGTCCTGCTGAGATGCTCTTTCAGTTCCTTGGATGAGATCAGCAGCCATGAGAAGGTCTTAAGGACTTTGGTGCAGAGCCTTGTCCTCAAGCTGGCTGAGGCACGAATGCTCACTTGAGTGCATGCTCCTTGCTTCCCCAAAGCACCTCAGGAAAGGAAGATTCATATGCAGCTCTTGCTTATGGCAGTGTTTCAAGGGGTGATGTAACTCTGCAACTTAAAGGGAAAGGTAAGGAATGAATGGATAATACGTGCTCTAGCTTAAGTCATTTCTCTTGTATATACTTCTTTAGACTTCATCTTAGTACTACATCACAGGAGAAATGGAATTTCTTTGCAGCAGTCTGACTTGCCAGGTTTCCTGGCTGCGGTGCTGAAGTTAGCAGGAAAGTCTGTTTTTAGTGTGATTATAGCGGTCCCCATTTGCACTGGTTACCTACTCATGGTATTACTAGCATGGTGTCACACAGCCTTCTGAATAAGGTATCTTTTAATAACAAATCTGTGGAATTGAGGATCTTACTGAAGAGGCCCAGGGTTGAAATGTGACGTTGGGGGCTGCTGGAGTGGCTGCAATGCAAGTACAAAGCAGAAAAATCAAAATGATAGCACTATAAAATTACACAGAAAATATTTATTTTGTTGTGATTTATTACTTTTCACGCAAGATAACTGTAGATTTGCAAGGGATCAGGAGAATTTTCAGTTTATGCTGAAAGGCTTAAGCCTATCTTTTTTTACTGGAGGGGTTGTTTTGATTGATGACCACTGTTCTAGGGTTTAGGAGATCTGTATACCTGCCCTGGTTTGGTAGGTGTGTGGATTTCTCTTCTGGAAGTAATGGTTAGCGAAGTTGATGACTTTAGTATTTAAATTCAGATGTTTTTCCAATTGGAACATTCCGTAAATGTATACTTGTTGGGAGAGGGAAAATGTTTTTGCGAGTTTTTTGCTAAAGCCCTGGTACAGCTACTTCAAGTGCTTGCTGTTTTCACACTCCTGGCATTTTTTTGTTTTTCCCTGATCCTCATCAACTAAATTTTAGTCAGCCATATGGTTTATAAGTTTTGTGTCTTTCCAAAAAAGAAACTCAAATCTTTTGTACATCATCATTTATAGAATATAAATGTTGTTAGAGTTTTTTTGGTGGGGAAGAAAGAACTCAGCAGTTTTGCAGATCTCATTAACCGAAGTTGGAGGTTGCCCCTTTTTGCTCTGCTGCAGGAAGTGGTGCTCCTAGAACCAATGTGCCAGGAGCTTACAGGCAGGGGAATTACACCAACGGTACTTCTGCAGGTGGTATTCTGATTTGTTTAAGGTCATATGTGAAAATCTGTTTTGGGTGCTTTTGAACAGCTGTGCTATGCTTGAGACATGATTGCGGATTCTTTCTTTCAAAACATTGGACTGAAATATTTCTACTCCAAGATATTAATAGCCTTCTATCTGTTCCAGAACTTATTAGGCAAATACATCTTTCCACGCTACCACCAAGGGCTTTTGCATCTGTCGTAACCTCTTAAGAGTTCAGTTTTCATTGATGCTGCATGTCCTGTTCGTTGTTGGATTGTTGTCTCCCTGCTGGAGTTTTCCTGCTGTGAGGCTGCTTTTTCCTGTTGTGCAAGCCACTTCCAAAATGCTCATATGTTAGCTGTTCAGCCACTGGGGTGTTACAAGAGAAATTTGTAATTAGTGCATCAGAAAGGTGCGTGCGTGTATAGATGTATATAAAATAATATAAATAATAATATAAATATATTACACATATATGATATACCATCCCAGTTCTTGAATTAGTTGTAAAGGCTATAGCATTTCTGTACCTAAAGCTCTCTAGGGATTCCCTAGGTGAATGCACATGTTGTAGACCCCTTATTACTTGTGATTTTTAGTCATATGAAATAATATGTAGGACTTAGGGTTTTGCAGATTTTTTGGTTTGAAATTGGTTGGCTGCAGAACTGGAAAAAAAAAAAAAAAAAGATTTTCAAAAATACATGACTGGAGCAGCTTCTTTTTGCCGTAACTGTATCAGATGGAGTTGAGAGAAAGTAGTATGGTAAGGAAGAAAAAGAGAGAAGTCCGTTGGGAAACAGAAGGATGCTGTAGTTTGGGATTAGCTTTCTAATAGATGCTCAGTTTCATGTTTCCATTCACAAGGGATGGGGGCAGGGGGGGCATCTGCCCTGACGTGGGGAATTCGAGGGAGCTGAAGCAGCATCAGCATCAAGGCTTGGGCTGTATATCTCTTCTGTTATCCTGCTGTTTTGATTTAGATACTGCCTTCTGTATGGAGATGAATACACTCTTACTTATTTCTGAGTTTGCACGAGATGAAATCCCCAGTCTTTCTCTTCCACTCTGTGAGGTTTTGTTATGCTAATTTCAGAGGTCATCAAAAGTTTTTCTGGGTACTCCTGACAGGTTTCAACTTCTGAAAAAAGATCTTCCAGTTTGCAACACAGGTATGTTTAGATTCAATTTGGTCTCTGAAATAACTCCTTGTTTTACTCCCTACCAAGATCGACCTTTTCTGTTTTTCTTTTGAAATCCTGAATCTTCCTGATGAGATTTGGACTGACTTTTTTTTTCAGTAGTAGTAGTATAGGCTGCATGCTTCTGGTAGCTTCTCAGCTTCTTTTCGTCTGGTCTTTGGTTAAAGCATCCCTGGAAAAAATTTTAATGCCTCTCTCATTTTAGATTCAGAGCTGCAAAATAGCAGTTCTGAGCTCTGCTATGCGCTGTCACTTAGGCTTTTTATGGGTTCCAGGATCTGCCTGAATGTGCTGTGGTTAGTATTGTTAATCACCACAGGTGACTTTTTTCTTTATCATATCTAGAAGTATCTCATGATTTCAGAAATTGGCAGCAAGGTGGTGGCTACTGTAATCCAGTAGTCCTGCCTGGTACGTATGGTTCTCTTGCCGTGCTTTTTCGGCTGTTCTGTAAGTTGACTCCTGCTGACACAAATGACTAGCGTAAGGCTGCCTGGATTGTTCTAGAGAGTCAGAATGCCGTGAATGGTATGGAAATCCTGAAGATTTCCACCTTTAGCCCTATGTTTTGATTAAGTAGTCTGGTTCTCATATTCTCTTTCTGCATGAATGCCAGATTGTCTTTATTCTGCAACAGCCTGAAACACCATCGAGGCCGACTTATCCTTTATATTATATAAAATATAAATGCTAAAAGCAAAACGTAAACACCAAAATCTGTTCTGCTTCAGCTATTTATTCAAACCCCAGCTTTCTGAATGTGTGGTCTTTCTGAAATATCTCACCTGAGTCTTAAGCTGGATTTGAAAATCCAGCAAAAATGAAGGAATGCCAAAATGACAGTGGTGCTTTCTTCCACTGGACTCGGTCAGTACTTCCCTGTCAGTGAATTTGTTTGACTCTTTCGTAGTTTCTTCTGCAGTAAAGCATCGTGGATCCTGAGGAGTTTGTAACATAGCACAGGAAGCGTTGGCTATGGGCAGTCCATCATGCTCCATGCCTCCAGTTTCTTTGAATCTAGGAATTAACGTTACACACGCACGATATTTGTGGACAAAAAATTGCAGTACGAGGAACATCAGCGGACAATGAGACTGTATCCAGCAACCAGGGAGGCTGAAGAACATCTTACTGACATGCCTGCTGTGGATTACAGGAATGAAATAATTCTGTGCTACAGAATTTTGTATCAAACCCTTGTAACAGATTGCCAATTAACTTTTTGTTTAATACATTTAAATAGCATCCCAATTAATGATAGAGGTAGTTTGAACAGAAGTAAAACAAATTTGTCAAATGTATTATTCTACCTTTCTTGGTATCTGTTAAATAATACCTTTGACATATAGAGCTCGGTCACTTAGAGAACTTAAGAATTTTGCAGCAAAATACTGATCAAATGAATTAGTATACTAACACCAGGAAAATTTGCTGGATAATTTGACTTCTCTTCAGGTGGTTATTATTTTTAATTCCTTGGTTTGGTTTCTTTTATTCCTCTTTCGCCCCAGTTGTCCCTGGTTGAAATTAAAGTGTGCAGATTTTGTTTTCAGTATTTTCCTAGCATTATCTGGGACTCATATCTGTCTCCTCCTTTCCTTCCACTGCTTACCTCTCCCCTATGTCCATTCGTTCTTCCCCACAATCTTTCCCTGCTGTGCTTTTCTTTTGGTACCATCATCTTTTCCTCTTCCTTTCTTATCCAAACAGTAGCCAGAGTAGCAAGCTTGCCAGTCGCCTCTGCAGAAACCCACGTTCAAAATTTTCTTATCTCACCCTAAAGCCTCCTGGCTGCTATTTACATATAGGCAGCTGGAGGAAGATGCAGTTCTAACCTTCCTTCTGTTTGCTAGATGTTTGTGTTTTATTTCACCTTTTCCTTAGTGAATAGTGCCTGTGTTTTGTGCAGCGCTTTGCCAGGCAGGGTAACGTGGGACTGACCTCGTTTGCTTCGGTTCCCCTCCTGCCCGCTGCTTCGTCGCTGTGCCTGTGTTGGTGAGAAAGGACAAGGCTTTGTTCAGCCTCAACTGCTGCAGCTTGGAAAAAACCTCTGAGCTGAGCAGGATACTGAAGCTATCTGAGGATTTGGGAGGACAGCTCTTCACTGATTTGTACTTTGCAAGTTATCTTTATAACCTTAACATCTGGAAAATGTATTTTATTTTAGCTTTTGCCAAAGATTCCTACCTGTCCTGGTCAAGTGGATTTTTAAGCCCTTTATTATAGGCTGGTCTATATGCAAAGGATGAACGTTGTGCTCTCCGGTTACTCATCCTCTTATCTCAAGTGTCATTTACTGGACTCTCTCTGCCTTTTGCCTCTTGTAAAATGTAAACTGAAATTACAGGTATGTAATTAAATCAACATACTCTATGTGTGAGGAATGAGAGGAAGGGAATTTTGATGGCCATATCCATAGTTAAAATCTATGATTAAAAATATCTGAACTATTGTCTAGAGTATTGAGAACATTGGTTGGGTTCACCTACAATTTCCAGCTGAGACAAAATGTTTTTCTATGCTAGCTCAGCGCTACAGAAGAGCATTTCACCTCACCTGGCAGAGCTGCTGCCCTATAAACTGTGTGGCTGCTAGTTAAAAGACTCAGATGTGCTGTATTACTGCTCCTCTGGGATGAGGAGATTTTACTTATTGGTAAACGCTTGTGAGAGTTTGACTGCGAAAAGTATCAGAGCCTGGTTGCAGGGCTTAGCAGTCTCAGGTACTCCACGTTTGCTTTTGTATGTAAGCCTTGTCACAGTCACTCTGTTGCATCTGGCACACTTCATACTTGAAATTACCTTGGTCAGTGTCTTGAGACAGTTTCTGCATGAATTTTTGTGCCAACCATCATGCATATAGTATTGGTGTGTGCATTGTCTATGTATGTAGAGCACTGGATTCTTAGACCTGGGGCTGTTTATAATTTATTTTACATTATGCATAGCAACTGGAGTTGCTGTAGGCTTGCCGTAACCCAGATCTGGAACACAAAATCAAAATGAGAAACTGTAAAACAAACATAGCACAGGAAGCATGACAGGAAGTAGAATTAATCTCTTTAACGTAATTACCTTTCTCTTTAACCTTGGATTCCTGAGTAGGTGTTTGATGTCCAATTTACCGTGAAGGCTAGGAGCATCAGGGTAGTATGGGACAGAGTCAAATTTGGGTGCAACATGAGGGATGCCCTTTGTAATCGCATGGAGCTGTGCAGTATATGCCTCAAGGCCAGCTGCTGGCTATTGCAGATTTGTCACTGTGAAATCCTCTCCTTTAGTCTTATTCCAGAGCTGTAACACTTGATACCAATACATCCCCTTGCTTCTCTCCCCCGTCCCAATCTGGTTATCATTTTTTGGCTGTATATTACACTTTTCCAGCTGTGATACTTGATTCTTATTCTGTCTGTAGAAGGATAGGAGAGACGTAGAGGAAGGGGTATCTGAAAATGGTATTTGCTTCTATTTGAAATAAAGCTTAAGATTTTTTGGCAGCAGAGGGACACAGTAGTAGAAACAGGGAGGCACACTAGAGAGCTTTTGAAAATATTGCTTGTGTTTCACTCTGGTTCAGGGTTTTCAATCCTAAAACACGTTCCAAGTTTGTTAACGTTTTGCAGTTAAAAAGTCTAGAAGGAAATAACTAGCAGCTCATGAGTATAGTGTTTCTTAATTTAAGACTATTGCCTGCCCTCAGATAACATATACACGCAGCATTCGCATTTGACTAAAGGTTGATTAAATGCATGCCCGAGAACAGAATTTTCTCAAAAAACAAGTAGCTTCGGGAGAATATGATCTAATGGACTAGGACGTTCTGGCAGTAGCCAGCCTCTATGTTGTATGGTTATGGGTAACTCCTCTATCTCCTGCCGTCTGCTTTAGACTGTATAATAAAGATACTGTGAAAGGTGATCTAAGACCATGCTTCTCCTGGAAAGGTCAGTGTTGCCCTCATCTGCCACAGTTGTGGCATTTGTCTTGCTTCAGTTTCTGCAGTTAGGCAGCTTGTTGGGTAACTTGGGTCAGCTCATACATCTGATTGACTGATAAAACTTTTTTTTAGGTGTATTAGTTCTTAGTTGGATCTTTTTTGGGAGTAACCGCGAGCAGGGAGTTATGCTGGTTGTGAAACTGTACCCTGATGCTATTAAACCCCCTCTGTAATATACTTTTGATACTTGATTGAGCGCTACATAACATTGTATTGCAAATGAGTAGTAGGAAAAGCTATAGTTTCTTCTACAACTAGTTTCTCTGTGTAGTATAGTAACTGTACCTGCAAGTTGTAAATGTCCTCTTATGCTGGGGTTTTCAAGCTCAGTTGGGGTGGATATCATGTCCAGGAGCAATCTCATCTCTGGGCCATGCTAGCATAGGTGGAAGCGTGCTTCTGTCCTGTCCTCCTCTACTTTATCTCATATTCTCTCTCTCTTGCCCCTAACCCCATAGGACCTCTTAGTTATTATTGTAGAGCTCCATCCTTGGACCTGAAATTTGTGTTTCCACCTAGGTATTACAGCCCCACAAATCAAGCATTGCGTGATGTTGATCGCGAACACTAAAACCATGCTCCCATACTTCATCCTGCCTTGCCTTTGCTCCTGAGCAACAGTGAGCAGCATAAACTGCTTTTATGCAAAACAGTCAAAAGGCATTAACTGCCTTGGCAGAGGTGTTCACCCCAGCATTTAGATGAAAACCAACATGGTGCTGTCAGGAGTTGCTGCCAGGTACTGACCTGGAGGTTATTTTTTCGGAGAATCTCTGTTTTGGCAGCTGTTCTTCGGAGAGACTGGGGATCTTTTATTACCTTCACCCGAATGTGTTCTCCCTTTACTTATGGGGGAAGTGTTTTATACACTAAACGAGGTGGCTTCTAGTCCCATCTTTGCATTTCCATATTTTATCTATTAGTTGCTTCAGCTGTTTAAAGTACATGAATTTGTTACTCTGGATGATGGATATAAATAGATGCCAGTAGCAGGCATCTTATCAGCTGTGAGCAGCTGCATCTGCCTGTTGGTTTTAAATCTGGGCACCTAAAGTTTTGCTGCAGATGAGCAGCAAAACTTGGTTTTCTGACAGGTAAAATTCATGAATGAAATTCTCTGGAATTTATTGAAAGCTGTTGCCTCTATGTTGGAAGTCCCTTTTGTGGGGAGGCTGTTACTTATTTATCAGAGCTCAGAGTTATGGTTCAGGGTGGTCCGTAATGCTTTATGTTTATGAAATGCTGTGTCTATATGGACAGTCATGCTTATATATATACTTACAGAAGTAGGTATATTACTTGTATATGTTGGAGAGTGTAGAGAACCAGATCGGATTTCCTTCCAAGTATCATCTTTATACTCTTGGCAGAGTGGCTCTTGGGGACTGCCTGAGGATACTGGCAAGAGAAGAGGAATACCCATGGCAAAGCTTCAGAGGAAAGGATTTCAAACGCTGTATGAGGGATATTGCAGATAGCCTTTGTAATCAAGATAAGTTGATTTTTGACCTCTGAACCTCTTTTTGGTGCCTTTGCAGGCACCAAAACAGCTAACGCTTTATTTTCTGTGGGCAGACTATTCAGGTTACAAGTTATCCATGCAGAAATCCCAGGCACAGACCTGGGATTAATATATCTATTTTTGTGTGGCTCAGACCCTGAGCTAATAGACGTGCTGAACTTTTGCCAGCTTTTTTCAGAGCTGCCGTCGGTGTCCCTGTATTGTGACCCATATGCTGTGGGTACTGGTAAGCCAGGTTTAGATACTTTTTTGAGCCGACCGGGGACTACAGCATAGAGGCTTGGGCTGAAGCTCTGCTTCTGCAAGATGTGGAGCTGCTGCTAACACTGGTTTTCCAGCAGAGATAAGTGGGGAACCAGTAATAGGTTATACGTACTATCCCTTCTGCCTTGAGAGATTTATGGGCTGGGGTTTCAAACTGGGCTAACTCAGTTCTGGCTCCATACCCCAGTTAAGAGCCCTCCCCGAGCCAGGAGCACTGTGAAGTACAGTGCAAAGATACTGGGCAGCCTCTGGGCTTTTGCATCTCTGCAGCTGGGGTTGCGTGCTCAGAGTTTTTCCGTTTACTAGGTACTCCCATCCCTCATTATACTGGCTAATGGAGAGCTGACTTAATTTATTAATGGTTAATTGAAGGCCATATCAAGTGGTGTCTGACCAAGCTAAGAATAAAGTGTTTGGTTCAGATGTTTTCTCCTGGGATGCTCAATCTTCACAACATTTATGGAAAAGATTGAGAGGGTAGATAATCTTGCATGAGGCTCAGCTGCAGAATTCATCTACCCTTGAATAATGGCTTTCTTCTCAAAAACAAACTCGTTCAGTTTGATGTATCTCTTATGTCTGTACAGGAACATCTCTGTAGTATGAACAGCAGAGGTACATTTTTTTATTTTCCACTTCTAGGAAAGATTGTAGGCCTGTGTGGTTTGCACGTACTAGGTAGTTGGATAACAGAGGTATTTTGTGGAAAATACAAACAAACTTTCTTCCAGCTAAAAAGGGTAAGGATTTTTTCACCTCATATATTCTGATAAGCTTTTGTTGTCAAGTTGCAAAAAGATGCATAAAAGGAGGTACGTGTGCCTGGAGGCAGGACTTAAGTGTGGTGTACCTCCCACAGGGAGCAACGCTAGTATTTACTGTGTTGGCTTCTAAGACGTAGAAGAGTATCGTTGTATCCTTGGGCTGTGGTAGCTGACAGAGAAGAAATTAACCTGTTTGGTAGTTGTAAAATCTGTTATCTTTTTACCCAGAAGTTTTTGTTTTCTTAACTTGGTCTTGCCAGATTTACTATGCCAGATCTTAAGAAGCAGAGTGTCCTGTTGTGCAAGACGCATTTTGGTCACTTAGGAGAAGAGCTCACTGTTCACTAGTTTTCTCCTTTCAGTTGGAATTACGTGGTCTTCCCAATCCTAGATTTAACCTTTCCAACAATTACAATAATGTGTAACAAACTGAGCAACGATACGTGATTGAAGCCTTTTTTCCTCAGGACCTTGTGATCATAGGCTCATCAAAGTAACAATAATTCTTACTAACACAAAGGTAAAGAAAGAAAACAAATATGGCTGAAAAAATAAGTTCTTTATGCCTAACTCATAGCTCCTTTTTAATGTTTTTCTTTTCTTTGCAACTTCGGGTAATTTCTAGTCAGGTCATTTAGTTCTGTTACTGGCTGGAAGAATCACGACGGCCCGGGTGCGTTCTCCTGGCACTCTAACAGGTAGGCAGCAGTGCCTTAAAGTCAGCGAGCTAGAATCAGAACTAGTTTACTTTAATTTCCTAAATGAAAACTACAGTATTTCAGGTATTCAGTCACAGATGGATCAGGCACCCCTGTCAGAGAATATTTCCAATTTGGATTATTTTGCTGCCTTAACAGTTAGATATATATATTTATGCAATCTTCTTCCCTCTCCCCGGATTCTTGGTGTTTCTACTGAATCTGCATCTGGTACAACACAGCTCTTTTTCAGACTGCACTTGTACTTTTTGAGATAAGAAGGAAATTGATATAAATGATAATTTTGGCCTGGGTAGCATGATAAACAAAGATGGTGGTAGAGAGTTCCTGTTTTGTGGGTCTTTGGTTTGATATGTTGGTGAAAGACATAAAAAAACGGAGATCTTTTGTGCCTGAAGAGATTAATCTATTTCTACGTTATTAGACTTCAATGCTTTTTGTTTTCTTGATCTTGCTACTTATGAAATGCTATAAAGTACAAGTTATCAATTAAAGCCGAGTAGTGATGAATTTTCAGACTTTGAAGCCTGTTTTCTCCTTGAGGAGTTTTTTTTTTTTTTTTTCCTCAGTGTTGGCAGCATGCTCTAAATGCATTTGAATCTGTGCTGGGTCTGTAGAATCTAGCACTGTATGATAGTACTGTAGTGAAGCACATCAACATGTACTCCTGTTAACAGATGGAAAGACCGAGATACAGAAAATTAACAGTCACTTTGTCTGGCTCTTGGACAAAATCTTCTAAGTAAGAATGGATGTAATGTCCTTATGTACAGTGTAGCTATTAATATATTTGCTCTAAGCACGTTTATTTTTTTTGGCTTTTCTGTTTTGTCCGATATGCTCTTCAAAGATGAACATTTTGTACTACAGTTATTCAAGGGACGGAGGTATGAAGATACAGCAGTAAGCATCTCCAAAGTGCACCAGTGATTATTTTTGGCACTAGCTTGCTGTATATTAAAAAGCAAAAATGTTCATTATGTTTCAAGAGATTCTACCCATCCAGAGCTCAGTGGGTTGACCGTACGCAGGATAGGAAGCTTTCTCAAGTTCCATCCTATGGGCTGCATTCATATTTTTGCTCTTCCCCAGCACAGGTGTGTCATGTACCCATGGCTTTCTTAAATTGCAGAGTAATAGATCTGTAATGCTGGAAAAGGTCCTGCTGTATTCAGGGCACATAGGGAGTGATTCTGTTGCTGATGTGGAGGAAGGAAAAAAAAAAAAGACTGAGACAGGCACAGCTCTGGAAGTTTGAATAGAGAATTTTGATAGGAATGGTTTACACCTGACTGCCAGAATAGAAAAGCCTCCTCCTGTATTTTTGTCTCCTTCATTCTCCAGATGTCTTAATTCCTTCCTGTGTTAGATGGTTGTCGTGTTCTCTTCCCCTTCTGTAATCAAGATAGCTTGCAAGAGGGAAGACACCTTCGTTAGTTTAAAAAAACAAACCAAAAAAAAAGCCTGGACATGGTGGAAGAGTTAAAGCACCCTTCGTGGTTTTTGGAGCCAACTCCAGAGTGTGGTGTCAGAACAATAGATTTAATTTCTCACCGTCTTCTGGAAACAGTGTTGATAAGAGGTTATGGCTGATAACCTCTCAAGCATTCCCCTATACGTGCATCCCTGCAGCCTCCTTATCAGCTGCTATGTTGGGCTCTGTCTGGCACAGGAAAGCACAAGACTTCTGGACCTTTGGGAACTGCCCATTTCACGTTGCTGTGCGCCTCTGCAGTTAGTAAAGTTCTTTGAAAGGGACGTTTTAGAAAGGAAGAGCAGCCACATGTCTTGTGGGTTTGGTTTATGTGCAGTTCTTTGTGTTTAGTGTGTCCACCTGTTGCTGGGTTTGGGCTAGTCAGGGCTGGAGAGCGGTATTGTCTTATAATGTATGAATATTGCATCTCCTGAGACAAGCATTGTTGAGTTCAGCGTGATTCAGCTACCATGGGTTTAAACAGGACAGGTGTATCAATGTTTAAGTTAAATTTGATGTCACTTTCCAGCAGAGACAGACTCTTTAATCTCCTTGCTATCATGCTCTAGGGCAGTTGTTGGGGCAGTGACACCTCTGCTGCTACTGCACTGTACAAGGCTGACTGCTCTTTCAAGGAGCCAGTTTGTGCTTTTATCCAGCATCCTTTAATACTGCAGAGTGCAGACCCAGCACCTTCCTGCAGGAGGCTTTACAGGATGGCACTAAGTGCTGGCACTGCAATATCCAGGCTTTGGTGCTCCACCACTTCCCATTGACTTGTGAATGCATCTGAGCTCCCGAGTGCTCCAGAAAAGGTAGCAGGTACGTGGGCTGCAAGAAGCGAAGGAAAGTCAGTAGTCGGCCAGACCCTTAGCTTGGTGGAAGGTGGGCATAGGTGACTGAAGAGGTTGAATCATAGCTGTAGGGAATGGGTGTGGAATGGATATTCTGCTCCTGAGAGCGTCTGGGAGATCCTCCACCCTGACCTCCCCACAGAATTGCTGTGCTGAGAGGAGGGGGTAGGATTTCCCTTTACATCTCCTCCTTTGTTTCAGTACTCCTTCCTTCCTTTTTGTTCATCATTGTTCTTTAAAGAAATAACGTAAAAAAACCCCTTACAAATTTTCATAATTTTATTGAAACAAAAAGGAGTGCGCAGGAGCCTCATTCATCACCTTTTGTCTCCAGACTTGATCTAACATCTGAGACTACAGAGAAACTTTGGCAAGTGCAATGATTTCCCGTGTGGGGGTAATAAGAGAGAAAAAACTGTCAGTTGAAAACAGCAGGAGCTGCATTAGCAAATATAAATTAAACAGATGGCTAAGATACTGCAGCTGTCGCTTAGAAGCTCCAGGAAGATCTCTAGCTTAGAGCTGCAGGAGGCTATTTTAAGAGGAAAGATGAAAACAACAACAAAGCAAACTTTAGCATGACCAAAGAGACAATAGCGGCATTCAGCTGATTAGATGAAATTTACCCAGCACTGATTTTCTTTCTTCACCTTTTCAAATCTTAGGACTCTAAAATTAATTCAGGATCAGCTATTATAAGATCACATTACAGATTTTCATACAGTAGAGTTGTCTGCTGGCTTAGAGGTACCATTCCTGATTTCTGAGTGAGACCATCTCTGATGTGCTCTGGAGAGAGAGGAGAAATGAGCCTCGTATCATGCAATTGTGATCTTCTGCTGGTTCTTTTAATAGTCTAAAGCTGCTGCAATAAAACCTTCTTGTGAAAGAGTTGTTTGTTGGAGTGCAGGGTTAGAAGTGCTAAAATTTTTGTGGAGGAAACCTCTTCATTTAAAGTGTCTTGCATGTTCAGTCTTAGGGTAAAATTTTTTCAGGCCCTTTTTCTGCTCAAAAGTGATTTTTTTTTTTTTCTTCTATGAAAGAAGTAGTAAAAAACGTATCCAAGTACGTTGTCTTTAACATGCGAGGGTAAACTGGAGTTTCAGTAGTGTTTTTTGGAGACCAAAAAGCAATTAATTTTCAAAACACTGTATCTGTAATATATTTTCTTCAGTGAGGGCTGGTGATTTGTCTTAGATACCTTGTGCCTAAGCAGACTGATATGCTGCCTTGATATATATTTGAAGATGTGAATTTTGAAATAGGTGCAGCTGCATTTGAAGCCTGTATTTTACGTTCAAAGAAACTGTGCACAAACAAATTCCTGGACGTGCTGATCGATTTCTCATTCAGAGTTCCGCTTTTTCTTTCTTTTTATGTTTTTTTTTTACTGCAAAATTTTTCATATGTTTACAGTTGACTTTTTAAACACTACTTAAAATGCAAGAAATTCTGAATTTTGGTAATACTACACCCCCCCCCCATACAAAATTAGTATCTCTCTATTGCTGTATGCTTTTTCCTAAGTTGTATTGTTCCTTTACCTTAAATATCTGTAGATGCAATTAGCTTCAAGTGTAATCTTCATCTATACAGATAATATGGGAGCTGCAAAACTTCATGTCAAAAAACTAAATCTTTTGTTCCTCTATATTTACCCTTACTCCCATCCCCATAAAGTTTGAGTAAATAAGCCACAACGTGCTCTGAAAGTCAGTGAGCCTCCATGCTGTTGGACCAGTGCTAGAAATAGGAAATTCATCATTAAGACATAAACACTCCTTAGCTGCTAAATCTTTAACCTGTTCCGGACTGTTCCCTGATCACAGTGGTTCAGGACAAAAATCATGAAGGGCATCAAAGGTCAAAAGCAACACCTCAAACTCATTTGTGTGAGCTGGCTGAAGACACGTGGCCTCAGTCTTCCCGTACCATTCAGGGCTGCTTCCGCTGGCTCAGTGAGTAGAAATGGGCTTGTCGTCATTGAACAGTGTATTTATTTTGTGCTGGCAGCTTCATGCTTCAGTGTAGAATGGTGCAGCTGATCATGGCACCTAACTGTCATTTCTACCCTGGAAATTTCATTTCTACCTTACAGAAACTTTGGAGCAGTTGTATAACTTCATAAAACTAAGAGGAAGAAAGCCTCAGCCAGAGTATGTGCCTTTGCTCCCAAGCAGAAATGGAAGAAACAAAGTTGGCCTTGATATGCACTTGAACTTGAGAATGATAAATGTGGGATATCTTTGGCAGTGATGGAGGGACATTTTGGAGTAGGTGACCTTCCACTGGGAAGCCTGGCCTCGTCCGCCGCATGTTTGTTCTGAGCCTTTTGCTCCAAAAGCTTTAGTTAATGCTCACTGCTAAGGCATCCTGATGGGGAAGGGAGCAGTGCTGTCTAGTCAGGACCCAGGGCATGCAGCAAAGTTATGCGTTGAACACTGCAAATTTCATGTCAGCTCCGTTTTTGTTAAGAAACTGAGGGATGCATGAACAGAGGCCAAAAAGGGTGATAGTTGAGAGGGGACAACGAGGAAGAAAAATAAAAAGGAAACAAAAGCAGAGAAGTGACTGAAATGAGAAGAAACACTGGGGCAGGATAGCCTTGCTAGAGCTTTTTTTTTCCTGCTGAGTATCCAGAAGGCAAGAATGAACTTTTCCGGCTAGAGGTGTCTAATGGCCATGTTCTGTCCTTGATCTTCATGCCAACCTTCTGGTGACATCAGTGGGAGTACTGCTGCGGAGGATGATACATGGCTATTGTGCTGTAGTTAGAGCAAATTGATTGTAAGCAGGTCTATAGCACAGATATAGTGGGGGAAATGTCCTTACGGTTTTTGAAAGAAGGCCATGACATAAATTTTCACGTGATATAAAGTGTTAGTATCTAGCTCTCATTGATTACGGACAGCTGCTTACATGCAAAATGGATGCTAGTGGGAAAAGGAAACACTATCCAGCACTGTTTCATGCTGTCATGAAATGAAAGTGCTTCTTAACTGGAAGCAAGAATGCCCAGCCTTTTAGTGCTTTGGTATTGGTCTATGGCTTAGCTAATGTGGAAAATATGTCTTGTATCTTAGCCCTCATTTGAACCTTGTTCTTTTTAACCTTAGTCCAGAATTGACGAGTCTGTTTTAGGCCATTGCTGTTCTTCAGTGGTACATCAGTGACTGAGCAAAGGTTGCTGAGAACATGAAAGGATTATAATAAAACCTATTGTTTTGCTTTTAGTTTGAGATATCATATAGATAATTCTTAGCTGTAACAAAGCAGTACATTGAGTAGTTCTGGTACATGGGTTGTGGATTCTACAGTGATATTTTGATAAATAACACGTTACTGATTTGTTTTAGGTAGCTACTCTTTCTAATTTGCTCCATAACAGAGAAGATGGAGTTTCATGCTTAGATTCATTTTAAAGCAGATTTAGCTGTTCTTTTCAGCAGAAAGCAACAGAATACATGTTCTTAAATTGTGGTAATGAAACCTTCTTTCATGTGGAAAATAAATTTTCAGTATTGTTAAATAACTTACTTCCCTTCTCTCTAGCAACTTCTGTCTTTGGATTTTGAGCTTCAGTCAAGATTCAAGCATGCCTGACCTGACTCAGTTTGTGGAAAAATATTTAACTAATTTGTGACCTGCCACAGATTTGAAATACGGTTCTGCCATAGTACTTGCACTGTATTGCATAGCTTTGGTGCCATGTATGTTAGAAAACTCTGCAGTACAGTAGATGATGTGGAGAGACTCCCTTCTGAAATAAATACAGGTGTATCTGTTGGAGAAAAGCCTTCCAGAGATGTGAGACAGATGATCTTTTCCCTGCGTAAACAAACCCTTAGGTGATAAGATTTGGTGCATCTAGCAAGATGCAGAAAAACTGAAAGGCAAAATGTAGATGCACTGCTGCTGGTACTTGCAGACTACCTTAAGAAGCTCAGAATAAGACTAAATACGTCTAGAAAAAAAAGGCAACTAGTCATTTGGGAACCTGATGTGATGGTACCTTTCCACCTCTGTTAGGAGACAAATAACAATTGGATATTTTATGTTGTTTTAAACTTGAGTGAGAAAATTGGAAGTTTCAGTAGAAAATACTAATAGCAGCACAGGTGAAAAACTACTCTCCTTCCTATCACATGAACTGGTTTCTCGTACCATAGTCCATGTTCTCTACAGCAGTATAAATCACAGCTAAGCATTAATTCCAATGCTGTTAGTACTCTCTCCCTTTCTGTTTGGCAGAATATACTTTACAAGGCTTTATGTTGGTTCTTATTGTTCCTTTTGCTCCTTGTTTCGTAAAGGAACAAAAACCAAAAAATTATCTTTTAAAAAATAATAAAATCAAATATCTTTGCCCCTAAGGGAATCTCTCTTTACAGAGGACTCTTACTTCTAGCTGATTCACATAAACGAATGCAGAAACTTGGTACTGTGAAAGTAGTAAATGCACTTTTCATCTGAAGTGTCCAAAATATGTAGGCCTGAGGTACTCTTCATGGTTTTGACAGCATAACTATGTTTTGTTAAGATTCTGAAGAAATCTCCCTTAGTTGACATACAATACCCTTACACTAGATTCAGTTAGATACCACCAAAAATGTGCTTCTGCCAGTATAGCTTTTCTTTTACAGGGAACTGGTACTAGCTGTTCTGATGAAAGAACTTTTTTTTCCCCTGTGTAAACCACATCTCTACTAGGCAGATTTGCTAGTATAGCTATTTTAGCAAAGCCTTTCTACTGTAGAAAAGACCTTATTGATAATACTGTGAGGTTCCCACAGCAGATGAAAGGCACAATACAAAGGGCTTTACAAACATGAATTAAGCTTCACAACACCCTTGTAAAATAAGTCATTCTTCCAGCTTGCCAATGGCTAGTTTCTTTTAATATGAGACGTTTTGTGGGGCTGAGAGGGTCGGATGGAAGATTCAGAGTTGGGGGAATGAATATCTGGTAGCATGGATAAGTTAAACAAATTTCTAACCCACTGGAATCCCCTACTATCTCCACCTTTTGTTTAAAACGTCCTGGCAAAATCAGTATTAGATCATTAGATATTTGCTGATTGCTGATTTCATTTGATATTTGATAATACAAGGAACTCTATAATGTTTACTCATTGGCACTTGGTAATTGCATTTTCCCTGATAAACCTGGAGCTAGCTCTTGTGTATGTGGTGTTCTCATTAATGCTGCTCTTAACTAGTGTTCTCTCTGACTTATTTGTACTGAACTCCTGCAACAACTCTTATAGTTTATGTAGTTCAGGGTTATGAACAAGTTATACAGTTCAGAGATCTCAAAAGGAATGAAGAAAAACAAAACTATAGATTTGTGGACAAAGATTACTTTAAAGTCACTCAAAAGTTAGAACAGTCTGATATTCAGGTTGCCTCTTGGTCTTAGTTCAGCCATTGCTGTTTGTTAATTATCATGGAGTCTTTAATGACATGTTCATATTCGATTTATTTCCCTTCATCTGTTAGGCTACAACCTAGCAGGATGTAGGTTAATGTTCTCCTTTACCATTCACCAGCATCACTTCTGAATTCAGTCGGTAAACTCTTGGGACTGACCCTTGCATTTCTGCAGTTCTCTGTTAAACACCATGTCCAGGAGTCTGTATTAATAAACCTATCAAGAATTTAAGCAAGCTCTGCAATTTCTCCTCCTCCCAGCTCAAGGCCTTCATGGGGTGGTAATTGTTTTCTCCAACGAGATACCTTTTCTCATGGAGTGCAGTGAAGGACTCGCTTTTTGAAAAGCTGGCCCAGATCCAGTAAAATCTAGGAAGTGGTGGAGACATCTGGGCTGACTGTGCTCCCTGTCCTAGCCCTCCTCGCATGCCAGAGGAAGCTTCAGCAACTGCTCTGCAGTGCGCTTGATCCTCTGAGAGCTACTTGATCTATTAGCAGTGGTTTTGTGCTCTGTTTCCACAGCAACAGCACACACTTCCCCCCCCCCCTCCCCAGGTGGCTGTTGCTTTGAGAATTAGACCTGTGGAAAAAGCTTGGCCTTCTTGTCCCCTATTGAGTTTTCAGCTTGCAGAGGTCAAGAGTGAGAGGAGTAGGATGGGGAGAGTGTGACTACTGGCAGAGTCGATGTGATTATGAAGTGATGGTGGAAGGAACTAATCCTATTTAATTTTGTTTTTTGGTGTTAATAAAATGATTGTGTTGAAAATCTTGGCTCTCCCAAAGCTGTGTCTGCGAGTGAATGGCCTGGGACTGTGACATTAACAACTATCATCTTAGCTCTTTGCGTGCGCTCTTGTAATCACGTAGGACCCATGTCCGTTTTGTGCATGTGTTCATGCACAGCATGAAACCAGATGTACATTTTTATATTCTTCTGCTCATAGACCACTTTTTGTGTGTTGCACATGACTTTACAAAACTTAATCTTCTGTCACAACATCCATCCTAGTATTGTAGGAAGGGAAACGTTACATGTTTAATTGCTCCCCTGAAGTAAATAAATGTATGCCACTGCTTGGGCTGTGTTAAGCCATGATATGACTTGTGGATAGCAAGGCACTCCCCTTCAAATTGAAGTACATGTACCAGTCTCAACGTTTCCTGTTGCCTGGAGGACTAAGAAGCTTTCAGTCTTTAAAGTATTTGGATAGATCAGTACCTTGTCCCTTTTAGAGATGGGAGAGAATAGAAGCGTATGCTTTGATATCAATATCTTGCCTGGATTGACTTTTGTGATCCATAGCTAAGAAAGCATCTCTCCTTACGTGGGTGCTTAATGGAAGCCTAATTTGCAACTGTTTTATTTTGCTTCTTCCCCAGTCTCCTGATCTTAAGAAGTAAACTATTATACTTTCCTGCAAAGCAGATCATTTTTGGTACTGAGCTGTTCTCTCTGGGATGCTTTTTTATCTCCTTTATTCCTCTTCTTTTCTTAGGAATGTACACCTTTACATTGAAACTAGAGAACTTGGTAGTAAGTGCTATTCTGCTTTTAACAGATTCACTAACTATGTTATGGGAGAAGTTAAAATGCTGTGCTTTGCATTTAGATAAGTCAGTTATTAATAGTGGTTTCTGGAATCTCCCTCCCTTTAAGAGTGAATATCTAAAGCAGTATATATGACTATGTTATGCCTTTGCAGGAAAGGCCTCTGCTTGATGATAGTGTGATGGCTCTTCACCATCAATATTCTAGATTCTAGTAGTTCTGAGTCAGGATGCTAGAAGTACTAAATTTCTCTCTAACAGAATGATAAGCAGGTGTGTTGATTAGCAAAATCAATGGCTAATGGATGAAACCATATAACCTGCTTATCAGCAACAGGCACATCGTTTACAGCCGTCTTTGCAGTGCAAAGGACCGAAAGTAACTGATCCTTACCTGTATAAAATGTATAAAGCTGGTCGTGGTCAAACATCCAAGTTGGATATGTCACATGTGCCCAAAAGGTGGAAAATTAATAAAAATATCTTTTATAAATTTCTAGTTATAAACACATCTAGGTGTACTTCTTTGTTAAAGATTTCATATTTAGTTTCCCTGCTTCAAAAATGAAGAGCATTTCAATACTGAAGCTTTTTAATGGAAAATAAACTTTATGATTTCAAGTCTTGTATCACTTGAGTTCAACTCTTTCTGATTGTATCTAGCTCTTTTTGACTGCACATTGAAGAAATTGTAACTTTTAGTTTACTTGAGAACTTGTTTACTAAAAGACCAGAATATAAAATTCCATATCTGTGTAACATTCAGTAATTCACCATTAAGCTACTTGACAGAAGTTAAAATTTATGTTAATACTGTCTTGATTAAACAGCACTCATTATCGCTCACTGTGATTTGGCCAAATCAGTTTCCTGGCAGATGTCTCAATAAAGGAGCCATCCTACTATGGCATGTCCAAATTAAGATGAGCATATTGCATTAATGTTTTGCACTTATATAGCATCTTTCATTTCAAAGCACTTCATGCAATCATATATGATATTGGGAAAATGCATTAGGTAATGTAACAGCCAAAGCAAATTTATACCTCTGAAGAGCTACAGGGCATTTTATAACTTCAACATATGTCCTATATTACAATTTTTAATGTTTAGTACAGAACACTCATTTAGGGGTTTCTTCCATGGAACTCAGTTTATGTAGCTTGCAGAAGAAAATTTGAGTTAACCATCCCTAGGCTGGAACAGATGCTTCCATAGACAATAAATATTTCAAACCACAGCTTTAAACCACTTTTAAATAATTCTTTCCAGCCAGTCTTGGAATCTTTGGTGCTCTTTCAAGCCCCTCCTCTTTCATTTTCTTTTAAAATTGTTTTATTACCACAGAAAATACATGTGCTTTCCCATCGTCTATTTAAATCATTCCCTGGTACTTAGTAGGAGCATCACTCAAAATTCCTTTTATGCAGGTTTCGCTGAAGTAACTGAAAACTGAAGTGCAGAGCAGGGTTGGTTCCCCCCCCCCCCCCATGTGCAGTGTTAGCTTCATACCTATGAGATGAGGCATTCCTCCTTACATCTTCACAGTTTGTTTTCATGTACTTGGTTACTTCAGTTTACGTATGCAGGGAAAGCTGGTACAAGTCATAAGCGCGTATATGAAAATCTAAGGATTTTCTGTGTTCAGTTTTTGAAAAGCAACCTGGAAATGGTTGCTTTTCAGGCTGCTCTGGCATTCAAAAATTCTATTATAATCGTAATGTGGTACAAAGCAGATATCTGACATATGACACCAAACAAGTCACTGCATTATTTTTTCTATTTAAAAATTGAACTAATCATGTTTTGCATTTACTTAATGGTTAAGTTTATCGATCGTGTTTTACAGATAGCATAACTGAGAGCAGACATCGAAGGCAGTTTGCCCAAGATTCCTACTATTTCCTGTAACTCTGGTTGCATTTTCCTGATTTGATTTTGAATGATTCAATTAAGAACTCTATGTGATTTCATAGATGTGTGATATATCAAGTTTGTGGCTCATGTGATAACATTTAGACTCACCATTTCCCTCTCTCTGTGCATGCACCTGGCTGGATTTTCTTGCAACCGCAAATCATTTCCTCGCCAAGTTTTCCCAAACTTAACATGATGTGGTCCGTCTAGTAAAGTTAATGCCCATGTTATGTTTCAGGGTGAAAATAGTTCAGCTGGATTTCAGCCAGCCTTGAAAAAAAATAAAGGACTACTTTTCCAAATACTAAAAGTGTTTCTTGTATTTGTTAACTCTTTATGTAATCCAAAGGCAGCTGAAGGCATTTGATTTCAATGAAGCATGTCATCTTTCCACGCTGAAGGTAGAAGTTGCAGAAGCTCAGAAGTGACTGAGGGCAGGCAGCATGCTGGGTGGCTTGTCCTTACGTCTTTCCCTGCACATGTGATGTGTAATGTGGAAAGGCTGGACTCGTCAGAGCACTGTGAGTTCTAGGCTAACCGGGCATCTGCTGTCAATGCAAGTTGAAGCTCTGCGGTTAGTATCATGAGATACCAATTCGTAGGTAGAGTTTCCTAGGGGACGTTTTGCTTGGAGCATAGGACTGCAGAGGCAGCTGGCAGGTGCTGAGCCCAGCGGCGCAGCACAGGGAGCTGTGGGGCAGCTCGCCTCTTTGCCCTCTTCAGCTCCCGTGTCCCCCTAGGCCATCGGCTGTGCTCCTTGTGGGGAGGGGCGAGATGGGAGAGCTCTTCGGTTTGATTTAGTGCTGGTGCTGTAGCGTTTGAAGGAAGAAATCTAAGATACAGCAAGTGAGAAGTGGTGAGAGACCTAGTGAAGGGTTTTTGATCCGTTAATGGTGATCGTAGTGGAGTCCTCTTGCATTATTCATGCCCTTTGAGCTTTCAGCCAAGCGGAGCACTCTGCGCTGAAAGTGTGATACTAGCAGGTAAAAGGAAATTAACCCTGTAGTGATATATTACAAGTTTCTTGACAAAGTAATAATTTGTATGGTGTATTGAGGAGGGGATAGAAGCATGTCTTAAAGAGGGGAAAACGCAGATTTCAACCCTGAGCTGGTCTCAGAAGGTTTTCGGAGTACTCTGCAGTGAAGCAGCAGAGAGACCACTTGAACCTATGTGCAAGTCCCAGAGTCCCTCCCTACGTTATGCTTCCTCATCAGGTATGTGTTCTGGGTTTCAAAAGAAGATACGTTTTGCAGCTGCAGGATGAGCTAGTACTCAAAGATTTCCAGATGATGCTATGGAAAGCTTTGCTATACAAGGCTTCAGCATGCTAAGAATGACTGTAGTAGCTAAGACTTCCCAGTGGTTTGCAGATCAGGTACCTGAAATCTGTCTTCCCAGGTTGAATCTGTAGGTGTCTCATGTTTGTGGCACGTTTAGCTCTCCATACGTAAATCTCTCTTCATGTTTCAGATTCTTCTCTTCAGTTCCCTTGCCTTCTTGCTCTCCCTCCTACTGTTTCTAATTTATCCAATCGTTATGTTAGAGTAGGACTGTGTGCCTGAGGGGGCTTTTAGGAAGGGTTCAGAAACAGGAGGCCTTTAATGCAGTGGATCTATTTCAGTAATTGATCTGGGATATTTGTGCTGGAGTGGTGTCTTATACTCAGCTTTTCCTCCCTATCCATCTCCTAGCCCCTCTGAGATTTCCCAGGGAGTATCCAGACTGTAAAACAGATTATTGCAAACTGGTGGAGAAGCCTCACTCAGCAGCTGAATTACCTTAGGAAAGGAGCAGAGAAAGTGGCTGTAAAAAGAAGCCCTTTGCCAGTGCGTAAGCTGAAGGATGTCTGAACTTTCAGTTACCGCATGTACCTTTTGTAGGTAGGGCTAAAGTGTATTACTCTGGGGGGAGAAAAGAGAACTAATGATGGAAAACTCAGTACTTGTGCTGAGGACTGGTTAACTTCTGAACGTAAAACACAGACGCTTTAAATTCAGATTCCTTCTTTCTCTTTCCCACTTACAGAAAGTCATTTTCAAGGATAATATTTTAAAAAGCAATTTATTACTTAGAACTCTAAACTGTTTGGCTTTTAGGTGCAAGAAAATTCTGAAAATTTTACCCTAGAAAGTACATGTCTTCAAGGATTTTTGTTTTGTTTTGCTTTTAATCGGAAACAAGAATTGGATGCCTGATTTTCCATTTGACATAAACCTTAATAATAATTGGGTTAAAAGACTGTACCTTGGGAACCAGCAGACTCTGGAATAAAGGGCCTCTGTGAACAGTGTCTCTCTTCATGTGCTGATTTGCAGGAGCAAGTCGAGGTATATGAGCCGTAGCAGTAAGAACCAGAAGGAAAATGCTACACCAAGCATGGTGCTAAATATTAGCCTGGGTATCATAATTGCACCAGGACTCTTTGAGAGACAGAAGGGAGAAGAGTAAACATTGTTATTTTTGTGAAGCCCTGTGAAGATCGCCCCTGTAGGACTCCACTCTTGACCGTGCGGCCTCATAACTGCATCTTGAATGTGCTGTTGCAGTTTTGCTCCCTGGACATTTTTAAGGCCAATAAATGTTTCTTTTGCTAGCACCCATACCAGTGGTACAATACCACTGAATACTGTTGAGATACAATGGCAGTCTTTGATCAAGAGACTTTGTTGAAAGCTTGGTCTTAGTTTTTAAAGTATGCTAAGCATGTAATAGTTAAGCAGTTAAAGTCTTTTTAAGGTTAGTTCAGCTACAGCTATTCCTTAAAACCATTGCTGATGGCAGACAATTTTCTTAATGTGGTTTTTTTTTTTTTTTGGTACAGTGTCGATCAATATACTTGATCAGTAATAACTTGTGGAGAAAAAGATAATATAAGTTCCAGAAAGTCTCAATTGAAGGGCTTCATTAGCCTGGGCTTTTCCACCACTTGTCTATCTTCTTACAAGACCGAGCCTTTTATAGGATCCCTATTTGTGAATTTTCTGGATGACTGGAAGAAATTCCTTTATTGCTTTACGGGGATGTTTTATCCTTCTGTAGGTAATATTTGCAGATTCCTTGTATGCTACTTATTTAAAGAGACGAGATCTCTGCAGTGTTACAGTCTCTTTAAAACAGCAAAAGCAGGTGCAGTCAGACACGAAGCCCCGTGAGCACCCCCAGCTCAGTACGTGGTAGCTGGGGGTCTCCGTTCCCCTTCGCCGAGGGTGCAACGGGAGAGCGGCGCTTGGATTTCAGAGCAGCCGTCGGTTCCTCCTGCCGACAAACTGCGAAGGTGCCTGCCGAGCCGCTAGGGGTAAGGTGCAAGCCTGTGACTTTAAACAAAGAAGCTATGTGCTTAGTCTCCTCCGTTGCAGTTAGCAAAAAGGAGATGAGATTGAGAAATAAAAGGCAGTAGTCCAAGGATGTGAGAGAGCAGGGAGACACCACTCCTTTCCATCAGAAGGAGTGTGACAGGAAAGTCCTGCTCCAGATGGAGAACAGGTAAGCTTATCCTGGGAAATAAGGGGGAAAAACTGCACGCGCTGGCTTTCGCATAAAGCATGCTGGCTCCGTGGGAGTATTCAGCATGCCTGCTATGCGTAATAATGTCAGTATTTAAATAGTTCTACCCCGGCTTTGAAGTTAAAGCGGTGTTGAGTTAAGGTAGAGGTCAGTGTGTTGTAACTGTTGGCTGAACGTTGATAACAACTTTGTTTACTTACTGCATTTTTTAAAGCTATTTGACAATGAAGAAAACTTAGGAGTATGATTTTTAATTGAAAATTTAGTAGCTGTGACAGTTTTATGTGGCAAAAATTAACAGAAATTGTAAGAGACCTAATTAAATGGAGTCTGCTATATTTCTGCATCCATAATATTTTTCTTCATGGCCTAATTAGACATGTGAAATGAAACTCCTGGGCCTGGATTTTGCCTCCAACATATACAAGAAGTCTATATTTAAAATTAGGAACCGTGGTGGTGAGGCCTTTTAGAGCAAGGAAATCCCAGGCAGCAGGGAAACGCATGTCTCCAGCATATAATGGCTGTGCCTGGGAAAATGGTACAGAGCAGCACTTTACACTGCAACCCCTGCAGGCTCTGGCAGCAGTGAAACAGGAAATTTTAAAGAGCATCGGTGTAGACAAGACCAGCGCTGCTTTCATGGGAGGAATCGGTCCGGCAGATTTTATCTTCTGTTTAGGTTTGCTGTTCCCTGCCCATGTCACACCTCCTTGCTATTCTCTTTCCTTTTAACTTCCAGAAGTGCTTTCTCTCGTAGGTGAGGCTCCCTTCCCTTATCTTTGTTTGAAGAGGGTGTGAGAGAGACAATAGCAAAGCACTGAAAAAGCCTATGCAATTGTATTGCCTGTATTGTCAAGAATATTTTAGAGTATTTAGGAAGGTGATTGCTTGAGCTGCAGCACTGCTTCATACCTTTTAAGATGAAATCGATCTGGTTTAGAGAGGCCAGTATGGGTTGAAAGAGAAATTGCAGCAGGTACTCCAGTGCAGCTGAAATGGAAGGGGGAAAAAAAAAGTGTGCCACTCTTGGACAGGACTATATATACATAATTAATAGGGAAAACTGCTTTCAGATATGTATAATTTTGTGTATATTCCCTTGGGAATGGCAGACTGTGATTATATACCACCTTTGATACTGCACTCCTTTCTGCATCTATCTTTTCCTTCAGATGTACCCAGCCATGCAGTCAGAGGGTGAAGAAACCAGCCAAGGGTCAGGCCCCGAGGCCACTAATGGGCCTTAATTACCCTGAGGAGCCCCACTAGAGGCTCCCGCCTGGGCACCCTCTGCCTACCGGTCTCAGGGCTGTGCAAAAACTCTGATCTGGGCCCTCAGTCCTGGCCTGGGCAACATTGTGGGCTGAAGACAGCTTCAGCCCTGACCCCGGCCTCCTATCCTAGATGGACCTTGGTCCTACAAGGTCCTCGGACCTACAGTACAAGGTCCGACAAGCTACTACAAGTAGTTAGCTTGTCTCCTGTCTCTTCTCCTTTTGCTCCTGCCTGGACTCCGCAGCTCATCGCTCACCTTGCTTGGGGCTGTTGATGGACCCCATCAGCAGACCCAGCTCTGCCTGCGGTGTTCACGAATGGGAAGCCTGTGCCCCGTCAGCGAGGGGTCACAGCAGGGGTACCTGCGCTGAGGTCACCCCAGCTCATCCTCTCTCAGAGCAGCTACCCCTCACTGCACCCCAACGCTGAGAGACATTGGGCCAGCAGAGCCATTTCGGGTGAGAAAGGAGCCGTAAGAGGTGGAATAACTTATCTGTGAGATACCTGGCTCCTTTTGAAGGTGAAACAGCTGAAGAGATGAGAGCACATTTCTTTTTTTGATAATGGTGTTTTAGGGTTTTGTTTTTAAAGCTGTCCCTGCCTGACACCAGCTGCCCACAGTACTGGTAAACAACACGTGGCATGCAGCAAAAATCCTGGTCTCTATCTCCCCGTCCTCACTGCAGGATCAGCACTGGAGGCCACGGTGATGCTGTTGGTGGTGGTCATTGGTGGTGGTCGGTGCCTCTGTTGCTGACACAAGTAATGAACTGAAAGGGATTGCAGCATGAAGGGGACAGCTTATACAGCCATGAGCTCAAAGTCTCCAGGCAGAAGCTGTGAGAAATGTTTCCTGCCTGTTGGTTTTCTCTTTCTGCTGATGAGCTCCTTACATTAAGATTTCACAAACTCAAAACCTTTCTTGGCTGTCAGAGGAAAAACCTGTAAAAACAACCAAAACCTGAAAATGTATTCAGTGTACAATTCTTTGCTTTAAAAGTTGAGGGTTTTGCAGACGAGTGAGGTCTAAATCCCCGGTAAGCACAGTGGTCGTATAGATGGCAGCAGAAATGCAGGTTTCTATCAGAAACCTTAATTCTGAGGGAAAAGGATGGTAAGCTACCTTTTCCCACCATTCTCAGTAGCTTCTATTTTGGATCCTCCTGTAAAAGGAAAGCTTTACATTCTATTTTCAAACATATTACATGTGTTTATGTACATATACATACCCTCTTAGCTCCTCAAGCAGCTATTGCTGCACTCAAAGAGGCCAGACCTACTCTGGTACTAGCATCCAGATTGGCAGTTTTAAAGGTATCTCAGGTATGTCTGTCCTTACCCTTCAGTTACAGCAGAAATTTTAGGGTTTATGAATACAGGACTGAGGCAGTTAGGAAAAAATTATGGCTCCTAGATTGATATTACTTTTCTTAGGTGAGCATTTCAAGGAAATTTATATCGGTAATGCTCTCTGAAACACCTTTCATAATCTATCACTTTTTAATGCCTGGTGCTAGAAGGTCCAGAGGACTATGCAGAAACTGATTGCTGCTGAAGTTTTGCTGATTGTTTTCCAGCTTTGTTTAAATATTTAATATCTTAATAGTGGTAATGGAGAGACCCAGAATATAAATCTAAGTCTCTGACTCTGACCCCCTTCGCTGCTCAAGTATGTTCTGCATTCAGAGGTCATTTCTTTGCAGTAGAGTGGGATGGACATCGTACTGCTGGCGCTTCCACTTATCACTCTTTCGCCTTGTCAGATACGTGCTTAACATGAGTTATGCAATAACTGTTGTTACCTCTTATTAACTCTCTTGGGTATTTCTGGTGTCTAGTTGCTGTTCAGCATCTTAAATGCTAAATTCAAAATCACAATTTTGTGCTCATATATTGAGACTGCTGTTCAGTTCTTGTCTGAAAAACCTGTTGTCTGATTTTAATGTGTATATATATATGTTTAGATTTTTGTTTATTTTCACGCCTTCCCTACAAGGATTGAGGGAGGGTCTTTGTATTTTGACTCTTTTCCTTCCTGTATCACTATATGATCTTAATACCTACATCCATTGTCGCAGGGAAAACTTGCCCCAAAATGGTGGCTCCCACAGCGCGCTCTGGGAGCAGCGAGGCTCTCTGAGGACTCTCTCTTGACAGCCCCGTGACTTTTTATAGCTCAGGCCTTTCATTAGAGACCCCAACTGTTTGCTCTTCACATAGTAAGAAATAGATTTTGCTGTTGTTAGGAGTATCTTGGAGTTGTGAATCTGAAACTGTACTTTTTCCCATGTTTATGTGTAGTCTCATTTTCAGTACAGCTTAAAAGAAAAAAAGGCTTTCTCTTTGATCACCGCCCTTCACTCAAGCCCATAACCTGTCCCCAGTATTGAACTTTCTAAAAGTCTATATGTCTGGGTTGTATCTATTTTTCCCCTATGATATTTCTGAGAGGAAAAAATATTTGTCCAGGTCCTTATTTTCTTGTCTCAATAAACGCTGTGTTGCTGCTGTCATTGTCATCTGCAGAGCTGCTGCCAAGATTGCTTTCCTGACCCATTGTTTTGACCATATTGTCCCTTTTTGTGTATCCCCCCTGCTGCTCCTAGTCAGAAATAAGTAGTATGTCTTCCTTTATGTGGGACTATGTAGCTTATCTCCCACCTGAATGAGCAGTTCAAATTCAGTTTGGATACATAAATTTTTTTCTCAGGTCCGTGATAAGAGACTCCATCTCTCACTTAATAAATTATCCAAGTATCATCTGCGTGTTTTCCTTCCGTTCTGCCCCTCTTATTTAGGAATATCTCTCTAGACATATTCGCCATACCTACCAAAAACAATTTTTAAAATTTAGACCGCTATTGTTGACTGTTGTCTCACCTTCTGTTGCAGCTTTGCCTCTATGTCTTTGTGTTGTCTCCTTCTTATGCTTAAATTATAAGCTCTTTTTTGTTCTGTGTTTGTACAGCACCCTTCCTAACACTCTTCGTCACTACTAGTTCTACAAATTACAAACTTTTTCGTACAAAATAAACTGCTACTATTATATCTTCCCCGTTGCCAGTAGAGGATCAGAGCATCTGTCCATCCAGATTCAGTGTCCTTTCATTAGTGACAGTAGTTCCTGTTGTTCAAGAGCGAATTCTGTGGAAGGTGATTATGTTATGTTTCCTAGAAGATGTTTGTTGCTAATCTGCAGGAGCAGAAACATTTTGTGTCCTGGAACAGGAGTTTCTGACTTCTGTGATATTTCTTGTTTAATAGTTTAAATGTACTTATTATAAATATTAATGTTTCATACTTTTCTTGTTTCTTGACATGCAGTGTTATATTGTCATGGTAAGTACTACTGGCTAATTGTGTATGATATGAAACTATATAACCTCAAATCAACTAAATTTTTGCCACTGAGTTTCATTGTTTATTCCCTTGTTCTTATATTACGAAATCAAATTAATAGTTCTTAATCTGCCTGCTCTGTCCTCTTGACTGTTTTAGACTTTTACATGTCCCTTTTAAACCTATCGCCTGTCTGATTGGAAAAAAAAAGTTAGACTTCAGATGAGTTTCTTTATGTTTCTTTTTCTTTAGCAATCTCAAGGACTTCAATATTGTTCTATTATTTTAGGATAAAGTGGTGAGAACTGAACAGTGTTTCACAGTGGAGAGCATATATTAATATTTCTTGACCTATTTACCTTTACATTCCTTGTACATCTTAATGTTATTTACATTTTACTGCATTTTTGACTGTCACTTCTTACTCACCACATTGCATGCCTTCATGAAGGTGTCTATTAATAATTCATACATGACCCTTTTAAAAATAGTATGAGTGGTTACAGTTTTCACTGTTTATTACTTTGCATTTACTAACATTAAATATAATGTGCCGTCATATTTCTTCTGCTTAATTTGATTCTTCTGAAGGGAATATATATGTATCTATTGTTTGTGCTACGGTTTGTTTGTATTGCCAGAGTATTTAGGAACCTTGATCACAGGTCAGGTGCCAGCTGTTTTGGGTGCTCTGTGAGTGCTGGTTGCTTTGGGTGCTGTGCGTAGCACAAAAAAAAAATTCGCTGTTTCAATTCATTTGCAAGCTATAGGTGTCAGGCTTACTAGTCTAAAAATCAGTGTGCCACCATTTGTGCTTCTTTAGAGTCCAGTGTTTACTACTTCAGATCTTTAAAATCTTTCCCTGTTGTTACATTTGATTAGTTCAAATAGACATATTTGCTGTTCACCGCTGTTAGGATTTTATCAGATTTTATTGAGAGCTTGTTTTGTGTCAGTGTTATGTGCCATTTTTCCTGAATCTTTTTATTCTGTATTTTATACCATTTCTATAACTTGAAAGTTGTTTCCCTGCAGATTGGATTATGTTTTCCTCTTAATAGAAAATGTTATTAGACTCCTTTATATATAACATATCTTCTCCTACCTCATTAATGTAATGTAGTCTGGTTTGTAGCCCACTGTAATCATAACTGAGTGACTTTTGTCATTCCGTTTGCTTGTTAGGTTGTTCCCTTCTTCCATGGCAGAGTAATTTTCTCTTTCTTTACACCATTCTTCATCTTACATCTGCCTCTTTTGCCCCAGATGTTGCTGTTCTAAAAATGGGACAGAAATTTACCCTGAACTAAGTAGACCCCAAGTACTGTATTTGAACATCTTCATAGGCTACAGTATATGCATATGCTTTTGATGCCTCTCCTAAGGAGGAAGTTTTGAAAGATGCCTGAGCTAAATCACAGCCTCTGTCCTTTCCCCATCCCTCTGCTCTGGGGAATACCTGGGGTAACAACAGGCTGCTCAGATAAACCAGTTATCAGATCCAGATTTTCAAGCTGTTTCCCTCCCTTTAGCACCTAGGCATTATTCTACCTTGTCTTTAGCCAGCCTGCAACAACGGCTCTCTGTTAGGTACTCAGGGCGTTATCAGCCACTTGTCAGCAATCGTGCGTTATTTCCGTACCACGGCTTCAAAATTTATTCATGTCTTTTGAGCTCCGCAGAGGCCTTCGTTTCTGTTGTTGCCTAGGTTATAGCTGCCGTGTGGTACAAAGGGGATTGATGAATGGCGCAAAGGAATATCTTTCGGCAGAAGATTACTGAGAGACAAATCTAAGAGCAGAGTCCTTTCCTGGTAAACTGGAGGTCTGAGTTTCCACTTCTACCGATGTCTTCAGTTGTCAAAAATAACATGCTGTGTGTTGGGGAATTCCTGATACTTCCTGTAGCAAGGAGAAAATAGCATGGTTCCTCTCTTCAGCATAACACAATGTATGATACAATGTGTGAATACTTCCTTTTCTCCAGCGTTAGATGCCTGTGAGCCTTGTTTGTTAGCATAGCTGTGAATGCAGATGATTTGCTGTCCTCTTTAATTTATCTGTTTCAAAGAGTTGTCGCCTACTTCTCTGAACTTCTGTGGGGGGTCAATGAAAGCTTGGGAAATCAAGCCAAAGTAACTTTTATTTTTACTTACATGAGGGCTGGGGAAAGGATTGCCTGGTTTATGAGCACCTCATTGCTATGCATTAACTTTCCCCTTGAATGGAAAGCCATGGACAGTTGTAACTGAGAGTAGTGGGCCCAGCACCGAGGTGAGCACAGCGCAGCCTCCCCAGCGTGGTGAGCGTCTGAGTTTCCTTGTGCTTGCGTTTCCTGCTGGAACAAGCTCTCTCCCTCCTCCCAACTGCTCCAGGAGGTCACTAATGAACCTCAGTGGGAAAAGACAAAACGAAGTTCATGAATAGCTTTACAGTCCCCCTTGTCCCGCCTACCCCCCGCTTCTGTCCTGGGAATGTGCTGCCCACGCAGTGACCAGAGAGGAATTTGGAGGCATTTGCAAGACAATGCCATATCAAGTGTTCCACTCTTGCACTTTGTTCTGATATTTTCAAAACTGATTATATGTTTCCTTTTGATTTGCATGAATAAGCACATTGCTTTGAGCCTAAAAAGGCTAAAAAGGGGAAAACGCATTTGCAAATGTGTAAAGTCACATAACTGTAATAAATTGCTTTAATTATATATAGTGTGTATAGTTCCTGGAAGCCTGTTGTGCATGTCTATGTCCAGCAAGTAACCTCTGCTGTTTGCTTGCTGCGACCATCCTCCTGAAATAATCCACACCTGAATTCTGAGTTCCCCAGTTGACAGACCCTCATTGAGATCCTTCTTGACCCTCACATGCTCAGTGCCATCTTGGATGCTGTTCCAGTGGATAGTAAAAAGTAGACACAGTAGGTTTTCCTCCTTGGAACTTTCTTTCCTAGGAATAACGCATTTTTAAGTAATTTATTTTTAATCTGGTTTGTGAAGTTTTTAGAAAGATTGCAAAGTTAAAGCTCAGTGCAGAGTTGTCTCACCAGCGAATACAGTTTTAGTAAACTAGTCAGTACAGGTGGATGTCGTCTATACTACCCTCCTCGGGAAGTCACAGCTTCTGGACACTCGAACAGTGTTCTTGTATACTTTTCTACAGCTGCTGTTTTTCCTGGCAAGTGCCATGTTCCTTCTATTTTGTTTTCCTTTATTATCAGGAGGACTGGGAAGGGGTGCTGTCAAAGCACTTTGGCTTTTTTATTTTTGGATGACAAAAGCTGCAAAAATATAAGGTATTATTATGCTGTTTTTACTACTCGGTAAGTAATGTTTCTCATTCCCTTTTCTTGTCCACTGTTGTCTGTTCTTTACTTACTGGTTTTTGTTTCAGTCTAGAATACCAATGTGCTTTTTAACTCTTTCACCTTTTGTAAGATAGACAGTTTTGAAAATGCCTTAGTTCAAGTTGAAAATAAGGGGGCAAAGACTCAAGGAAAGCTCTTCTGCTTTCTGTTGGCGCTTCTCCGTATCTGCAGCGTGGGAAAGCAGTTCAGTACTGTTGAGATTAAATGTGGAAATGATACTGACAATGAGATTTTCTCTTCCTCTGGAAAGAAACGATTTTCAGACAGCTCAAAATCAATTTGGAGAGCCAAAACAACCGTTCATGACATGGCGGCCTGTCTGTGCTCATCACCCCCTCAGCTTTCTCAGAGGAGCTCCAGGAAAGACAGCCAAGCTGATCCTACGTACATAGAAATGACCTTTACGCAGCCCTTCCCAGAACTGGCAAACTGATAGCGTTCATTTATTCCGCTGCTCATAACTCTGCATGTGTGAAAAACAGAGATAGTTGTTCTTCCTTCCTTCCTGAAACTTTCTTTCTAGAAGTTGCTATGTTCTCAGGATGTGATGACCATACTAATGAATCCATCAGTCACAATAATCTGATTAAATTGATAGGGGAGAGGGAGCCAACAGATGATACAAATAGATTATTTTAAGATAAATGAGAGACTCAATTTGTGACTGACTCACTCAACATTTAAATGGAAGTGTTGCACGAGAGATTTATTGGTAACCAACGTAATAGATTACACTGTATGTTTTTTCAGCTGAGAGGAAGGCTTGTGTGCAGTAATAGGGAGCTGTTAAATAAAACAGTGGCAAAGTACTGCAGAAAAAATACCAGATATCTAATACTTTAATTTTACTTGTTTTTACATGGATATATGTGTGTATATGCATTTGCTTAGGACTGGGATAGACCTCAGACAGTACTAGAGATGGGGATTGCCATGGATTTTCAGTCTTGTGTCAGGCACTTTGGCCACGACCTGATGAAAGTGTGTTCAGGCGTCTAGGGAACTGAGACTTGAGTAGGAAGAGAGTCGCTTCATGTCCCTGAGGTTCCAGGGGTCAATACCCTGGAGTATGGGGATAATGGAAGGGAAGCTTTCTGTCAGGGAGCATATGTTTTTGTGAAGATTACACTGTGTATAGATTAGGACTTTGGGGAGGGAGGGAATGGAAAGATGTGCTTGGAACATAAGACCATCTGCCAGTACCTTGGCATAGTCATTTCATTAATGAGACACTTATTAGCTTGAGTCCAGCTGAGACAGACCAGAAAGGCTGCAAACAGGACAGAAAACTGTCACCCAGCCACAATTTAAAATGGGGAAGACACGGCTCTGATAACCTGTAAAATCTGATTTTGTTAAATGAACTATTTTTGTTCTGCTTAGTCGGAAGGTATCAGTCTTGTCATTGCTGAAAAATGTTTTCCATAATTTTGTGATGCAGTGTGGGACATCCTATGGTAGGGAAAAATACAGAACTGATTTTGAGCTGGAATTTACAAGAAGGTGCTAGAAGAAAGGAAAAACTGTGATTTTTACTGCAAAGCTGGTTTTTTTGCATCAAAAGACTGCCTGCTCCCTTTAGTTCCTGTTTGAAGGTGCTCTGTTTAACATTTTATCTTGTGGCGATGACGGATTGCACCTGGACGAGAGAACTGTGATAGAGCCACGCTCCAAGTGTCCTGGCTAGGCCAGGCACCTCAGAAAACGCAGCTCTCGCGCAGGTTACTTGCCCAGTCCGCCTCGTGCAAAACATCAGGGGTTTCTGAGCCGGCAGAAACTGAGCAGGGAGTTTCCCTCAGAGAAAAAAAAGCCAGCAGTTAGGAATCTAGGAACCTAAATTCCTGATTCTGCTGCTGACCAGGTCAGTGAATTTCCACGCTTGTGCTCTGTCCCTCAGTTTCCCTATTCTGTAAATCAGAAAAATGATACCTTCTGTAAGTGAGAGCTTTGCTATTGATTTGTGGACCAACGTCCTAAATGCTATTTTATTTAATCAGTTCCTTGTTTCTTTTGACATTTGAGTCACAGTTGAGTCTGGGTGAGGGTGAGATGGCAGAATCTTCGCTTGGACGAAACAGTGGTTAGAAGGGCCAAGTGGCTGGAGCACTGCTGTTTGGGAAATGATCTCCTGTCTGTCTCTTGTTATACTATAGTTCAGGTTGGACTGATGATTAAGCTGAAGGGAAACAACAAGCAAAGAAAGCGTTTCCCATGGAGAGTCCTGTAGTCTGCAACTGCCTAAATCTCCAGAAGCATGGATTTGTTCAGGGGCATGGTGCGAGGGTGGTGCACTTTACCAGGCTTGTATCTGATAAATAAGGCTGGATGAAGGCAATTTCTGTTTGTGCTGTTAGGATGAAAAAGGATTAGTTTCCCCTAATATTTTTGCTGATTTATGACATAACTCAGATGAGTTGCTGACTTTGTCTCTTGGAAATCTGTCGAAACAAAAGGAACGTGCATTTTCAAGAAATGAATAGAAAAATACCGTTTAGAAGTGTCAACACACCTACACAGAATGCGCCTTAACTGGAAGGAGTCCAGTTAGTTATTCACTTTACAAATTCTCTTTTTATATTGAGGAGGGGAGAAGATTAGTGAGATGATAATCTGTGTTATTACAGAGATAAGAATAGGTTTTGGTTGGTTCCCAAAGGAGAAAAGTTTTTTAACATTATAAAACAACTCCTTGCTGTAATTCATGTGTAATGCATAGGCAGTTCCATGCCAAAAAAATCATTATAATACTGTACATCATGGTGTTTATGCACTTAATGTGCACTTATATGTGCACGTACCTGCAAAACATAAACTTCAGTCCTGACGCTGTGCCTGTTGAATTAAGTGGAAATGCTTCTGGTTGTGATGCACATTAGATCAGATTCCCGTGCTGACATGTAAATGTTGTATAATGCTCCAGCTGAAGGTTTTTCTTCTGCGTAATTTTTTTCATTTGCCTTAAAATAGAAAGCATTTGATCAAAAGTCTTAAAAAAAAATTATCCTACACACTGGGTCCTGCTGTGTTTCATCTACTGAAACGCTGTTGGATAGTGTCCTACGGTGATAATATTCAACTGCTCTGTCATAGGCTTTTTAAATTGACAGTTCATGTGTTTTCTTTCTCAAGTAGTAGGAGAGTATCATTGGTCCCACAAGGGCACGGTAGGTCAGGGTTTTGGCTCAGTCTACGTGTCTAAAAGGCTTTGCACTTAGTGAAGCCATAAAGAAACCTCCAGCTGGCTGGATGCCTCTCTCAAAACACAAGCGTGGCCTTATTCAGAAATGATGCTGGGAGAGGGTTGTGTGTGCATCGATCTCGGGGGATAAGAGGAGCGGGAGGGGAGCCTTAGCCTTCGCTGATGTTCTAGAGAAGCCAGGAAAGTCAGATGTTTGCCTGAAAACACATGGAATTTAATCACTGATGGACTCGACTGAATCACTGTGAAAGGGTAGAATGAAAAGGGGGAAGAGAAAGCAGGAAGGCAGCAGAGAGCTTTTAACCTGAGATCTGAAGAGAAAGTAAGAAGGGAAGCAGATATTTTCATTTCATTTTAAGCACAAAAGCTCCCTTACTTGTTTATGTCAACTCTAAAATTGTGGAGCTCTCCGCGGTGTTTTCTTTCCAGCATCAGGGCGCAAAGCCGAGTGCCTGCATTAGGAGTGTTACGTGCCGCTTTGCTTTCGTGCCTTTCGGGGTCAATGATTTGCAAACAAAGCTGAGCTGCTTTAATTGTGCTTCCCCGAGTCAATCTCTAAGCGCTGACACTTCTCGCTGCTCGTAACCCAGTGTCTTGGAGAATCTGGAGGCTTTTTTGATTAGCTAATCTCAAAGCATTTATGGTGTTTCTTGAGCTCAGGTTGGTTGATCATGTGTACCTTTTCCAGATGCCATTCTTCCTGGCAATTCAACCACAGTCAAATTGTTGACTTCAAAAGACCAAGTAAAAGGATATGGCCAAGTCCTTGCACCTGTAGCATTAAAAGGATTGGTATTCCTTTCCTCTTCGCACTTTGTTCTTGCGCTATTCTTTCAGATGGCCACAATCTTTAAGAGTTGTCTCATGGAAAATAAGGGAAAAAACAAAGAGCTTTTCTAAGCAGTAATAAACAACAGGATCCAGCAGCTACAGCAGTTGCATCCTTTTAAAATAGATTTGTGTGCCATGTTGTTTTACCTCTGTGTCCCAGGAAATTTAAAGGAGGAAGGGAAGGTGGGAGACAGAGCTAAAACAGTGTACTTTTAAATGTGCTTCCAGACAAGCTCATATGGAGCAGACTCCTGTGGAAGGATCGGGTACATGTTTCCAATTGATTGCATGACAACGTTTGGCGAGGATTTGAGCATTTTTATAGCCAAGCCTGGTGGCAGTTAGGAGCCCCCCTGGGAGGAGGGAACAGGCTGTTCAGCATTTGTGCGCTCCTCACCAGCCGACGGCACCTGCAGCATTTGCCATCAGCAACTGGTACAGAGGCATTTTGGAAAGCAGTGGCAGTGAGGAGCAGGGCTTGAGAAAGCTGTGGGGGAAGAGCGAGCAAACTGTCATACCTCCAAGCGTGGGAAAGATCTAAAGATAGGTGTTTATGTCTGAGCATTGGCTGAGCTGAAACTAGGGCCGAACACTGGCTAAGCAGGTGAAAGGTAAATTGGGTAAAAAGTTTTGATTCCTTCTTTCCCCTCCTCCCTCTGAAAGCAGGAATTGTCTTT
This sequence comes from Struthio camelus, assembly GCF_040807025.1. NCBI lineage: Eukaryota > Metazoa > Chordata > Aves > Struthioniformes > Struthionidae > Struthio > Struthio camelus. The sequence goes on along the minus strand of NC_090948.1, from coordinate 24,975,609 downwards.
AGCTGTCTTCTGTGTTTCCGCATCTGCACATTTCCTTCCTCTCACCTGTTCAAAAAGGCAAAATGCACCTAATTAAGCAGGTGTGGATACAGCAAATCTGCTAACAAGCTTTATCCCTTTGTAATTTGGCTTCAAGACACAATATTTATTCTGTTTCCAGATTTGGAATTCGTTCAGCTTTGCCCTTTTGCATCCGAGAAGAAAGCCCATATCTGTCATTTTTATGGGGTTTCTTGGATGGAATATCTCTTTTCATTAAGTGTTATTTCTGTACAACCAGTTCTACTATGGCCACTTACTGGGCACCTTGGAAGTTATTACTGTGACTCTGAAGCTGCATACAAGGAAGGCTGTTTAAACCGTACACTTGTACTGAATTATGGGCACAACTCCCATTATCTGCACTGCAGTGTCCCTTTACACTTGTATCAAACTTGTGTTTTATGCCTTTTATTTTGGTACAGATTATTGGCTTTATTGGATTTTCACTTTTTATGAAAATGAACATTTTGAATTTTAATTAGCCCCTTGATGGGGGGTGAATCATAACTTGGGAACTGTCCATTTATAACATTGTAGGCTTTTCTGTGGGGTTAAGCGCGGAGATGTTTACAATCCATCGCGTTCTTTCCCCACCTTCTCAGACATTGGAGGAATCTCTCCTGTAACGCAGAGTGTACTTCACATTATGATAAAAGACAGAGATAAAAGGAAGCATAAGGAGCCTGAAGAGACAACACCATCCAGATCAAATATTGACAATGATAAATGAAAAACGTACAGATGGAATTACATGGACTTAAGGTCAGCAAGCCCCTGACTTTATCTGCGATATTTAAAGGAGGAATAAAATGAGGGAAATAATGACCCTCCTCTTGAAATTCTGCATGGTAGCTGTCAACTTCACTGTAAATTGAGGATCACCATGTAGGCACAAAGCCTTTATGTAATATTCTGTTGATATTAAATTAATTCCTGTGGGAATCTGACTCCTACGTGTTTTCAAGCTGGCTGTCTGGAAACGTACCATTTCATTGTCTTTCATCAATCTGATAATTTGTTTGCTAATTTTGTAAAAACATACTTCTTTTTTTTTTTTTTTTTTTTTTTTAAGATAACGACCACTTATTGACTGATACAGGGGAAACGAGGACTTGCTTTTTCAGTGTGACTCATGATTTATTAAGATGAGGGAAAGGCTAGCACCAAGTTAGGACCTCTAGTTCTTTGGGATGCTATTAATTGTGAGTGGCATGGGAAGGGGCAGCCTGAGCAAGCCACAAGCAGAGCTGTGTAAACGGTCTGAACAAAGGTGAAAGGTTCAAAGGCAGAGAACTCTGCTCCTTCAGCCCAGCGCCAGCATCTCAGTGGGAGTGTTGCTGTCGGAAAGCCATGGCTCTGAGGCAGGATGGGAACTGCCACTCTGTTGAGATGCATGCCTAATGCACAGATCCTGATTCTTCCTTCCACAAGACCAAAAAGAAGAGACCAGTATCAATGGACGTTCATCAGCTGAGAAAGCTATTTCCTTCCCACCTGCATCTTGAGAGCAATAAGAGAAAGAGAATAAGCAGAGATCTTTTTCTTAATATTTTGACTGTAGTCATTCCCCTTTTCCTCAGCTTTTCTTGTCTTATCGCAAAGTTGGCATGGTTTTAGTTGCTAGGCTGCAACATTGGGAAGATGGTTGTAGCCGATCCCTTTTTCCCAATTGGCCTTGATGGCAATTGGTTTGCTTTTTTACTTGTTGGGAGACATACAGCTACCTGCCACTGAAGGACAGAAGAGGACAGAGGCAAAGACAGATAGCGTTATGGTTTTAACCCTGGACTGCCTGCATTACCCATGTGGAAAATAGGACTGCTGGAGCCATCGGGGTCGTGGGCGTTTCAGAGCAGTGCAGGTGCAAACAAGCACAGCCATGCTGATGGCAAGCTGGGACCCTGCCACATGCTATCCGTGGTGTGAAAGGCTTAGAGGGAGGAAGGCTTATCTTTATTGTCTGCAGACAAGATGATGCCGCAGAAGGACATGCAAGATCTGTAGTAGTGCGTTGGCTGAACAAGGGACACGCGAAGCCGTTAGCTCTACGTTGTCTGATTGATGCTGCTCCTTTCTCGTAACTTTCTGTTTAAAAAGTTTCTTTAGTGTCTTACAGTGAAGGCAACCCATCATACGAGAGGGAAGGGAATAAGTTAAGAGATCATTTATAGAACTTTGAAAATAATCCTGCCTTCCCCTTACAAGATTACACATCCGTTTAACAGCTTCACTAGGTCTCACAAACCATTTCCCTTCTCAAACCAGTTCTGCTGGATGCACATAAAAGAGCCATAGAGGAGCTACATGTGTTAAATAATAATAATCCACTTGGATGGCAGGTATCCCTGATTAACTATTTCAGACATATCCTTGCTGCCTAGTTTCCTTCTCTCTCACTTCCTTGGAGATTGTGGCAAGGAATGCAGTTTTCTCCATGGTGCTCCTTTCTTGAGCACTTGCACTTCCCAACAGTGACTCTTCCTGGTAACGACTCCTTAATTTCACTTTCCCACATAGCTCTGCTCCTTTTTTCTCCTCTCTCTCTATGTATGTTTTCCCCTTTTTTTTCCTGTTTGGTTTTCCTGTTCCTTCCTTCCTCAACCCACCGTGTATCCCACCTGCCTTTGGCCTGTGTGGTCTTTGTGCAGCTTTGAGCTGTAAAGCCACACAACTCTTTCAGCAACCTTGTGAGGTATGTGCTATCCAGGAAGAAATGCAAACCTCATGTATTTTTCTTCCTGTGTTTCTTATTCTCAGCTTTATTCTTTTACGGAAATTAAGTAAAAATCTCTCCCATTTACTAAGCAGGGCTTTCTACTCTTTGTCCATGTCCTGTAAATCTTTTTATATTTAGACCGTATAGAGCTACTTTTTGTGTTTTCTCAATGTGTTGCTTTATCTTTATGTATTTTCACTGTGCTTCTGGGTTTTTTCTTCTTTTTTTTTTAATTCTTCTTGAACTAAGGTGCTCAGAACTGCCTTGTTTCTCTGATATAATTACTAAAAAGCCATATAAAGTAGAGTTGTTGTCCAGTGCTATTTGGAACGTTTGCCCAGACTGAGGATTAAATCTTTGTGGGAAAATAGTGCTACTTATGTTTGGGCTCCCATATGGATACTGTTCTTTTGACTAAGTGGGCCCTGTTGTATTTGATTAGTGCAAATATTAAGATTTCAGGGCTTAGGAAAACTAACCAACCTTCTCGTTCTTTAGAAAGCTGATTTATCTTGTAATAGTGAGGGGGACCACACACAGAGTCTCCTATGTGTCATGAGCACTCCAGACAGCATCTGTTACATTCAGGTTTGGCCTTTTTTCCAGAGTAGTAAATGAAACTTCCAGTTTGGCTGGTGTTTTAAGAAATAAAGTTGTCAGGAATACAAATGTCATTTCTTATCAAGTCTCCCCGTGGCACACCCCCTGACTAACAGGAGCTCCTTCAGGAGTCAACCTGGCCAGGTGCCTGCTTGCTACAACAGCTTTCTCACTCTATTGTTAGGACTGGTAAATTTTTTGACTAAATACAAACACAGGAAAAGATATGGTGCTCCTAGAGTTAATGACATCTTTCCAAGAGGTTCATTACATTAGTAAATGTTTTGATGCCTAGAGATGAAATATATCGTTCCCTTCCCAGCTGAGTGCTTGGAAGGTGTTGTCTAGCAGCTGTTGATAATAGTGGGAACGTGCACTTTGTGCTAGGGGCTTTCCAAGCATACACATTTGGTTGCTGCTCACAAGACAACATGGATAGATGAGTACGTATGGGGGAGGGAGATGGAAAATTGTTAGGCATTATTTTCACCGCTCAACTCAGCTTTCTGTGGAAATACAGCAGCGTCATCCCTTAGTTTTGCTTTAAACACCCCTTTGGCATAAGATCCTTTAAAATAATAGATCTTATAATGGTAGATTTGAAATGGTAAATCTTACAATCAGATTTGACCACTTCTAGCCATATACCAGTGGTGCAAAAATCTGTCTTTTGGGTAGTATCACTCTGTTCTGTGTATTTTGTCACTGGCTACTTATCCATTATTGCATTCAGTTTAAATTTCTCGTCACCCCATTCAACTGGTGTTTAATTTTGCCCTCTCCTCTTACCCTGCCCTGTTAACTTCTGCTTCTGTCAGTTGTGACATGCCTTAGCGGAAAACTGTGGGACTGAGAAGGACCAGAGTCATTTTTCCTCACTGACGCAACTTTTTCCAAGCTTCCATAAGTGTGGGGAAGTTGCGTTTTTAAAAGCTGAAGAAAAACTGATTTGTAACCCATGTTCCTCTTTGCATGTGTCCTCTGCATTTGTGATCTGCCATGTTACGTGCTGGGGTGCCTGTCTGCCGCTCTTCCGAGTTCATGGTCTTGGACTGTCATCTGCTTAGATTAGGTTGGTGCTTTTCGTTTTTTTCATGTCTGCTGTATTCTGCAGAGTAAAAACGGCTAGACCAGTGTGATACTCCATCTTAGTCCAAGTCCTCACCTTGGAAACAGTTGGCATCAGAAGGCACAAGACACTTTGTAGTGGAAAGTCAGGGGACAGCTTGCCCTGAGGGGAGCTTGGGTTAAATCCCATTAATTGGAAGTTGGTATGTCAGCTTGTCTGGGTCCTGCCCACTGCCCTGGGGGGCAGTAGACATGTAAGGGTCTTATGCAGTAGCACAGTATTAATAATAATAAACCTCCTAATTTGATTGTTTTGCTCAGTGGGTTCCATCAGATAGTCATGGTTCTGTGAAAAATATTTATTTGTTTATTTATTACAGTGACGACAAACATTCACCCCTTTTGTGGTTTGGTTGCAGTTGTTTCGCTGTCGTGTCTGACTCTCTTGATGTTTACCCTGATGTGTTAGGATTTGTAGAGGCCAGAGATGCAGGCTTTTTCTTTCTGCCTTCTTAAAACTCAGTCTGTCTTAAAACTCTTAAAACTTGTGAAGATACGTAACGATTCTGGATCAAAATAGGAGGAAGGTTGTATATGGAGGAAGGCTGAGGAAAAGCAGGTACATTTTTCTGAACTGATGCTTATGTGGTGCAACCATCATTCTGATTCTCCTGGAAAACAGTGAAGCTTGGCTCCTGCTGTAAATTTGCAGTTTAAGTAGGAAGAAACTGGGAAGATTTGGTTATATTTACTGACAGCACAAGTGTGCTTCTTATTTGTTTACTAATCGGCTGCAGAGGTATTAAAGATTATTGGTAAACTCAAAGGTCAGAGTTGTTGCTGAATCAAGGCCTCTGTGAGCGGGAGAGCTACAGCAGAGTGCTTGTGCATCTGAGAGAGAGCTGGTGCAGAAGAGCAGCCTTGAGAGGCTGTATGATAAAATTCGCCTTTCGGCCCCATCACTGTTCTACTCTGGCTCTCTGGGTTTCATCAGCTCGGTTGAAGGTTCTCATACTGGCACGCTGCTCTGTGTGTGTGTGTGTGTGTGCATACATACACTGGAGTTTCCTGAGCTTCAGTTAGCTTCACAGGGTGCCTTCATCTGTGTGATCACTAGCCAGGTAGAGGGGTGGAGGAAGGGTGTAGCTCTGGCCTTTGGTGGTTTGTTTTTGTTTCACAGGATGCCTAATGGTCCTGACTCTTTTATATGCTTTGGCACTAGTCTGCACAGACTTTGTCACACAGCTGAAGTTTTATTGAACCGACTAAGCTGTAGCAAAGAATAAAGAAGCAGCGTCTTGTAGTTTGCTTTGTTGGCTGTTTCAAAGGCAACAGTATTAATGAAGAGATGTGAGAAATCCCATTAGGACTCCGCTTGCTTGTTCAGTTCTCTCAGCTTGTACCACATGTGCTTGTTCTGTCAACTTTCTTTATTCTTTGTGGTTTACCTCTAAATCCAGGTTCCTGGTTTTCTTCTGCACTTGTCATTTCTCATCTCAGCCCACTCTTTCTCACTCTTGCACAATCCAGCCTGCTGAAGTGCAACTCTGCGTCACCGTCTGGTCAGTGCCAACAGGGCTGTTGTCGCGGCCCTGCTGTGTCCTCATGCCACCGTTAGTGTAATGTAATCATTACCTTGGTTCTGGAGAGCGAAGGTGCTCCTGCTAAGTAAATGTTTACAAACACTGATGGAGGCTAACTTGAGGGAAGGGAGAGAGAAGCACTGTTTAAAGTCTTGTTTCTTTTTTATTTATTTTAAAACAGAACGTTGCTCCTAAGAGAGAAGCAGCTGATAAATATTTTTCCTTCCCCTGATTGTGATCAGAGGTAAGTGCAGAATCTTTTTACTTTCTGTGGGCTGACGTCTCCAGATTTAGTGAGGGAAAAGCTCACTTAATTCTTTTTAAACGGTCTCATGTCAAAATAAGAAGCAAAGAGTCAGGTAGAGGAAGGAAGCTAGGTGTGTTTGCAACAATATAAAGCTATACTCCTCCTTCCCCGCGTAGGATGATTTGCAGAGGAAGCAACTCCACGCTGCTCGTCTTCAGTCACACAGTTGTCAGTATAAAGCGGCAACACAGTTAATTTGGATCAGGAGGGAATTTCTGATGCAATTCCTGAGTGAGATAGGAAGAGGTGTTTGCTTATTGCTAAATATTATTTTATTTAAATAGATTTACTACTTGCATAACTTGTGGGCAGTATTTGGGGCAATGTTGTTTGGTATCCATTAACTGACTTTGAAAAGGAATGGGAAGGAAGTAGGCTAAAAAGCTTTTAGTTTCACATTTTACATTTCACAGAATCTCTGACCCATGCATAACAGCTGTAAGTTCCCTTTGGGAATGACTATATTTATGTTACTCCCAGCATGCTGGAACTGCACTCATGAATTATGCCCACAGGGAATATCATAAATGTAATTAAAAATAGAAATATCGGATTGGTTTAAATTCTGTGCTGAGGGGAAGGAGTCCTACTTTTTTCCCTCAGTTCTATCTGGATGAATAGTGAGGGAAAGTAATTCTTACAGAGCACTGTTAGGTAATGAACTGACGTATACGCGAATACTGTACTCTAATGTATCAAAAAAGCACTGGTCCTGTCTGGGCGCCTAATGCAAAATTCAGAGATTCAAGCTTCTGTGACATTTATAGCTTTCAGCTGCTGCAATACTTTGAAAATGCCAATCCCGTCTTAAGAGTGGAAGTTTCTGCAGTCAGTGCTATAGAAGAAGGGTGATGTGGTTATGTCTTGCCTCAAATGAAAGGTACCTGCAGTCTTGGCTTGGAAACAGCAGAAATGATTTGGTTTTGTGTCCGTGCTGGAGAAGTCAGAATGAAATACCTTTTCACCAGGATGCCTAGAGTGTTCTCAGTTTTAAGGGTATCGCAGCTTGCTTCATATGAGCAAGGAACATGGAGCAGTGCATTTCTATGCAAGAAGGCTGGATTTTTAAAAAGGAAATCGCATAGAACTAGTATTTGATGCTGAAACTCAGGTAGTGAGGAAAGGTGGATATACTAAAAAAGGAATTGCGCCCTACTCATGCTGCAGCTCTTATGCTTTCTCTCAACCCAGAGCTGAACCCTAATCCTTATTTTCCTGGGAAGTCATAGACAAGTCTGCCACTGTTGCTCAGACAAAAGACTTCTCCCAGCGCAGGTCTCTATGCAGCCCCTGCTTTCCTTTGCCGGCCCTTTGCCAGCCCCACTCACACTGCAGCTCTACATTTTTCTCTTTCATTCAGCCCTAGCCCTGATTTTATTCTGGAGACGTATAGACAAGGACCTTCAGGCAGTGGTCAGATAAAAGACTTTCAGAGGGTCAGAAAAGAAGTAGGACCTGTGTAGTGTGCCCCTCTTTTCATAGCTTGCTCTGCCAATGTGATTCAAATAATAAATCTTGCCTCCTGTAACCTTGTTGATGTCAACTGTACAGCTACAATCTGCAGAGACTAGTAAAGGAGCAAAAATAACTTGAAACACATGGCAAAGATTGTTGTACTAGTAATAAAATATTATGGGGAATAGAATGGTAGTAGAAGCCAGGAGTACTTTTGCAAACTCAAGAGAAGAAGCAGATTAAATTATACAAAAATCTGTGATGAAGTAGAATGGGCATAATGACAAATTAGCATCCTGTCCAACTTGAATAGTTGTGTTATTTCATAGACACTTTGTGTGAGAAGTTAATAATTGAATATTTATGTTAAATGAAGGAATCAAGATACCATTAATGGTATGCTTTATGCATTCTACTAATGTCCGTGTATACGTGGCATCGAGGCTAGAACAGCAGAGGGAGACAAATGTTTGATTTCAAGTATGGCCACAATAAATCGGATACGTAGCTAACCTTCTGCCACTGCACCTTTGAGTTCATTGATACAAAGGCCAGGGAATGGGGAAAGAGACCAAAAATGTAGAAATGGTAGCAAAATTACAGAGTTGACAGGAAAAAAGTGGTATGAAATGAAAGCTCTCTTAATCACTGTGTCTAATTACCCAAGTACAGAAAAATTACTTAAAAGGGGACCATGAAGTAGAATATATAGCCAGGTAGGCCGTGCAGAACCCATTTGATTGTACATGAAAGTAAAGGTATTGGAAACTGTCAATTGTCTTTACTAATTTAACAGCAAATTTGGGACTTTCTTTGTGCTTACCCATGATTAATCCAGCCACTGTTTTAGCAATACTTTCATTTTGGTTAGTAGTATTTTAATGTTTCCTGCAGGGAGAGGCCTATGCCAAGAATATTCCACAGTTAAATTATTTTAAAAAAAAAAAAAAAAAAAGGGAGGGGAGAGCCACAAAATACCAGCAGCTTACTTTTCAGGAAGCCTTTACCTAAGCCTTTCCTTGCCTGAGCTAACATGTTCTTGCAGCGCTATTCAGTCATAGCTGAAACAGAGGGACAAATTATTTCTTTTCCATTATATCTTTTTCTCAGTTCCTACCTGTGTGTTGTTTTGTCCTGCCAGTTGGATCTGTTAAAGGCTTGTCTGCCAACATTTCTTTGCTCACTAGTTCTTCATCTCCTTGTCTGGGGCAGGGTATAGTAGCCAGTTCCTCTGAAACTTGTAGGATTGATTTAAGTTTATTAGTGAGGTGCTGTCATGCAGCATTTATGCAACAGAGAGAAATTCCAGTGCTCAAACAGGATCTGGTCTTAAACATCTTAATTTATTTAAACTTCAGTTTATTGGACTGAAGTTCAAGAGAACTGGCAAGTTAGAGTGGTGAATTTTTGCCAGTTATTATTTGCATCTTTTTCAAGACTTGTCTGTTCCTGAAGATGAGCCTGTTGAATTTTAAAGATGAATAGAAATATGTATATAACAGATATATATATATATATATATATATATATATATATATAAAGAGAAGTGTCTCGAATTGTAAACACTTGTAAGTGTAAGGCATAGATAAGGCTAGCCTGCATAACAACACCTACTAACGCTGTTATCCTTTCCTCCATACTAACTCGTTTTAACTCCAAATGTACTTTGAGGATCTTCTAGGAGGTGAAGAAATTAGAGCACTATTGAGCAGAGACAAGAAATTAATTACAAAACAGAAGGGCATGACATAGGGTGCTGTGAAAGGGACAGTTTCTATCTTTTAAATGCATCATCTATTTGTCAGTTGAATGGCCTATGTCTGGCCCTTGTCACCCTTTTTGCCATGCATTTTAAATGAATATAGTCTTGTGGTTGGGGAATGGTGTGTTCAATACATCAAGAGCTTTTTTCTACTTTAATGTGGAAAAGTAACGTGTTATCATTAAGTTTTCTCCTGTAAATGCGAGCACATGTTCCTCCTTTCTTTCACCTTCTTCAGCAAAATGAAACCCAGCTCATGATTCATGTGCTATATATTACAAAACAGTATTAGTCTCTCAGATTATATTTTCTGTGTCTGGCATTAAAGTTATTGATGCATTACTGGGCTAAGGCACTGACGAAGCTGCCAAGACTTGTCCTAAGACCATACTTAAAGGCTTGGAAATCAACTTAGGTTGTGATTATGGAAAACTGGGAAGGCTTCCCAGAAAGGACTTGTCCCTTCACCAGTCAGAGGAGATGAATATTGTTTCCATTGATATTTAAATCTATTCCTTCAGTTGCTATGCACCAGTGGTGAAGACTGGCTGTCCCTGAGGGAAGGTAATCCGGAGGCTGGGGGCGACCCCAGTGTGGGCAGTGCCTGCACTGACAGGCGCAGTCCCCTGTGGGCTGAACACAGTGGGCAGAGCCAGGTGCTGGTAGCAGGGTCCATCAACAACCCCATGCAAGGCGAGTGATGAACCAGGTTCAGAGGCCATCCAGGGAGTTGATCACAAGGAGTCGGAGCCAGAGACAAGGCTACAGAGCCCAAATGGAGGGTCTTTCCGGGAGACAAGCTACGTACAGCGTAGGTCCAAGGTCCACCCAGGAGGCAGGGCTGGAGCAGGACTGCAGGCAGGCACATGTACAACACAGCTTGGAGGTGACCAAAGGCCCAAGGCTGAGCTGAAATGGGGCTCCTGGGCCATGGACAGGGAGTGGTGGAGGCCCCAAGGGGAGCCTGGTCAGGGCCATAAGGGCCGCTGGTGCCCTCAGGGCCCTGACACCTCCAGCTTCCTAATAAGACAGATGTAAGAAAGGGGAGGCTGCTTGCTCTATATCCTGTCATCCCTCAAATTCTGATGCTGCTATAGCTGGTGCCCATGACATAGCCTCCTTGCTTCTCCAAAAGAGGAAGAAAGGAGGTGCCCATCACCTGGTTCTCTTAAGTCCCAGAAACTGTTGCCATCTCAAAAAGGCACTTCATTCCAAACAGGATGAATGATGGTTCACTTGTCAACTGATCTATGCGACAGAGGTATATTTTTAGGATCACAAACCTTTAACATTTTCTTCCCTTAATCCAATAGTCAGCTACATCTAGACCTTCTGAAGATCCACTCTGTTTTCTGTTTCAGTGGCCGGCCAAAAAAGTTCATATGACATAGTTGTCTTTGACTTGAATTTCAGGTAGGGTAGATTTCACTATTGACAACATAAACGTTCAAACCAGCTAGAAATCTACCAAAATCTACTGCAAAGAAAATTTGCTTTTTAGGTTGGAACAGATCATACATACCTTCAACTGCCTGAAGGGTGCATCCTTCCCCCACCCCCCACTCAACTGTGACAGCATTTGTATGGCTTGTTATGTCAATAAGCTGTTTTTTGGGTTTATATGTAGTCTTCCCCACGCTATGGAGTGGATCTCTGTTTACCTCACTTAAAGGGGAAATTCAGACCAGGAAGGATATTGAAGGTTCTTGGGATAAATGCTTCCTTCAGCCTTCTCCTGTCCCTCCTATGGCTGCTAAAAAGGATGAGAATTTTTCCCTCTTCCCTCATTAATCCCCAGAAAAGTTCTTTTGTATCCAAGTATCTTTTTGAGAGGAACTAAGGTTATCTAGATTCCTGGTACCAATATTTGGTGAAGGAAAGACAGAAGGAACTCAAAAGAAATCTAATTTTTGGGGGTGCTTAGTGCAGGGTTGGAATACTTCAATAGCGATGTATACCAGAAGAAGGCTAGGAGAGAGATAATCCTTTAATGTTGCTAGAAACATACATCTTTGGTTAAAATTGTATGGGGGCTGAAAGGGGGACGGATGAAACAAGCTCAGGGAGAATGTAGGAAGAGGTGATCTCCTTCAGACTTCTGTACCATTTTAAAAATCAAATTGGTGTTTATTAATGTAATTTAACATTTATCATGTAGGCAGTGATGCAGGTATTAAACTGAGCTTCAGCTTTATCTGTGTTTTCCCTTTCCTAGTATTTTTCGAAATAAATTTGCACACAAACATGTTTGCTGTTTACTGTCCCCAGAGAGAGATGCAAGATCTATGGCACTGGCTACAGCATATCCTATTTGTTATCTCTACCTGCACAATGCTGTAAAACAAAGTGAATCAATGAAACAGTGGGCAAAGAATTGGGAGGAGGATTCTGTGCACAGAGGAGGCTTGTGTGTAATTGAGACTAAAGAGCTGGGTGAGAAATTCTTGTCTGGCACGTTGCTGTAAATTGTGCTAGATTTGTTATGTGTTTCTGTCTGGAGGTTACAGATTGTTCAGGGATAGCACTATCAGCGCTATTATGCCGCTGTGGTTTACAAATAAGAATCCAGACTTGATCAAGAAAAATGTTCAAAGAACGTAAACTAAATGGGTGCCTTGCTATATCTTGGTAGTGCGAGAACCCTTTAGGCCTGTTCATGTCTCATATGTAATCAACGTTAATATGGTCTTAAAAATGAGGAATTGTGAAAATTGTGCAACAGAAAAGCTTGTGTCTAGCCATCTGGTGTGGCATGTTTATGGTATGATAGTGTGGCACGGCACGGCACGGTGCGTTTTGCTTATCCATTTGAAGTCATGTTAAAGGTCCAAGTGAACATTTTGCAGTACAGCCCAATAAATGTCGCAGACATCTAGGAGAGGATTAACAGGTCTGTATGGGGTAGGAAGTCAGGATTCCAATATAGATCTCTTAAGAGATTTTCTTGGAAAGATGGGATTTTGTTCCTTTTTTATTTAACTTTTCAAGATCGGATTATCTAGAAACTAAGGCTATTTACTTTGAACGTTATTTACCTTGTTGCTCATGTACCCTTTTAAGCTACTGAAGTAAAGCATGGTGAGAAGTTTGGATCTGAGTAACCTCTGAGGAATTATGCCATTAAACAGTGTGACCCTGGTCAGGAGGATATATTGCAAACACTTTTAATATTTTTGTAGCAACCACCACTCTTGGTTTAGGTATAGAGACTCTTAAAAGACGTTTGCTTTCTTCTAACAGTTGGTTCTGGTTTTCAGCTGGATTTTGTAGTGCCTACAAAGCAATTGTGAGTATTAGAAATAGAGGAAAGAAAGATACAGGCTGGTCCAGAAATGCCACAGTGTGAACATGATTTCAGGGCAGTGACAGAAGAGAGACTTCTGTCTGAATCATGATTAGATATTTTGTGTTTACTTTCATTTTCTTGGACATTACCCTAATGAAAGTTATTTTCTGAGTCTGTGTTAATTCTTAGATCTACAAAAATTTTCTAATAAAGATGTTGATACCTGTACAATGAGTTAAAGCTGCTGCTGATTGGCTTGATTTTCTTGGTAACCTTTCATTGAACCCCTTACAATGATTAAAGTACATTGAATATTGAACACGAAGATCTTGTAGTGGTGTCAGAAAGGCCTATCTTTTACATCGCAGCCTGCTAAGGGAACATTACAGAGAAACCTCATGGTTATCCGAATCTTCATGACAGAGGAAGGGGAGGATGTGCTTACCACATGCAGTAGAAAAACCTGTGTTTTAATTGGTAGTAACCTGCAGAATTTTCCCCTTTATCTTCAGGGCTCTGTAAAGGGAATCCCCGCTGGGTGAAGTTAAGCTGTGCTAGGGCTTGTGTCCTGGATAGTTAGGACTAACTGTTTGGGAAAATGTTGCCCAAATCTCACTATACCTACCTGCTGGTATGAGAGGGTAGCTACTGTACATGCCTCTCAGTGACACTTAACAGGGAGGAGGCTGGTGGCCTAATTTTTTCTCTGCTTGCCGTAGATCTGGGGGACAGCATGGAGTAGTTCTGGAAGGAGAGTTAGGGGGGGGATTCTTTCTAATTTTTTTTTTTTTTTTTGAGGGGAGAAGGGAAGGCGGGGAAGGTTTGAACAGGGAGGATGGAGGAGAAGAGATCTAGCCTTTGAGAGAGATACTGAAGTTTGACTTTAGGCAGTGAGCAAAAGTTAATTGTCTTCCTCTACGTGGAACAACAGGAATTCTGTCTCGTGTTTTCCAGCTGAGTGCATTTGATAAGACTATCAGCGAATGTCCAAAAAGTCCGAAACCTCTGTAGAACTCTGGAGATTGGAGGAAAATGTATTTTGTGTTCAATGAAAACTAGTCAAGAAAATCTTGTTTATTCTAAAAATTAGTCCTGTGTTGTGGACAGTCAGGAGTTTCTGGAGGTTTCTTTGTGATTAGTGGAGTATTGAGAGGTTTCCAAAATCTGCTTTTTGCATACAGCAGCTTGAATGGAAATGATTTGTTTACTGGCATAGATGATAGCCAGAAACTAAACATTTAAATGGTTTTAGGTTAAGTGTAAACAAAAAATGTTGTCATCAGAAGCTTGGAGCCTTGCAGTGCTGCATTGTAGCGTGACTTGTCTGTGAGAACTTTTTTTTTTTTTTTTTTTTAAGAGGCAGAATAAAGAGTTGTCTCTTCTATTGGGTGTGGAACCCACATTTTTAGGAGATATTCCATTTCACTTTTGGAGGACAGCAGCACTGGTTCCTTGCAAGTAATCTTTATCCCTCAGCAAATTGTCTTTTATTCACTGCTTAGCAATAAATACCTTAAAGTATATGTGCTTTTCTTTCTGAAAGACTTCATTGCTCTTTTTAGTTTTAATATTAAATACAGGAATACCTTGTTTTGTTTCAGAAATGTATTTTCTGGAATGAAACAGCATTGAGCAAAACATTATACTGTAACAGGAGAGGAAGAATAACAGCATACCCGTTCTAGGTTGGTCTTATTGTTAATTTAGTAGGAGAATGATCTGATCATAATAAACAATTTAAACCATTTTTTCCCTTAGCTTTAGGGTGTTGTTCTTGTCCTGTCAGCAGTGAGGCGGAGAGAAGAAACATTTTTAAGACAGGCAGACGAGACTTACTGCAGCTACCTGGTCAATTTGACTGTGAGATGCTAGGCATACTGAAAAGCAGGTAAACCAAGAGGCTGATAATTGGTCCTTGTTTCTGTTGTTCTTTTTAGCTTGTTACTGTCAGGAAAATATTTTTAAAAGGTATTTTCTTTGCCTTGTATTAGAGGTAGCAACTAAATCAATCAGGTTCAGGCTTCTTTCAAAGCTCTTTAATATCCTGTAACATTCCATTGCATTAAGTTTTCAATGTCTTATTGCAGAAGTGTTTGCAGTGCGCTGTCAGCTCCTGTTAAAATAACTTCTGTAGAAATGTGTGCTAGTGTGTCATCCTGTCTGAAAACCCACTTCTCCCAAACACTGACTGCAGGAAGGAATACAGCTTTGAGCACGCCTAGCACTTCGCATCTTCAAAGAGCAGAGCACGCTGCCGTGGCAGAGCCTCCTTGTCGCCTCCAGCGCGTCCTGCCTGCCTCCTCTCTTCTGCAATGCCCTTTCCTATCACATTTCAGCATAGAGAACCCTCCTTCTACCAGTGTTTCAGGGGTTCAGACAGGTCAGCTGCCCACTGCTGCCAAACTCATTTAGTACATATTCTCAGATTCATGTATGTATTGTTCTAACATGTTAATATTTTAATTTTGGTGCACAAGATAGTGATTTTTCTGTGTCCACATGCAGATTTATGCCTGTTTCAAGATTCCACTAACAGTACCTCAGTATGCTTAGCTGATACGCTTTTGGTTTGGTTTGGCTTTTTTTCCTGATAATGAGATCAGTTCCTGGAGTGAAACTGTGAGCCGCATCAGGGCAAGAAAAGCAATTTACTGCTGCTGAATACATTTGCTGAGGGTAGTTTCCCTCGTCTTGTAAGCTTCATGTCTGAAGGCGACCATAAACCTGTGACAGCTTCAAAAGACAGACTCTGGCAGCGAGTTGTCAGGGTGCCCAGGAGCGGCAGGCACCGTCTGCATGGACTCACTCCTTCCTCCCCTCTCCCGCCTGCCCTCCCTCTGCCTGCCTCCCTCCTGCTCTCTCTCTCTCCCCTTCCGTCGCTCTCCCCCCACCTCCCTCTACCTTGTTGATGTGGTTTTCCGTGCTGTACTTCTCCCTCTCTGGTTTTCTTCTTGATCCTCTTGGCAAAAGGAGACCTTGTTGCCCGTGGTGCAGCACCTGCCCGTGTTGTCGCGGGAGGGCAGGGGAGGAAAGCAGGGGACTCCGCATCCCGTCTCTGCCCAAACCGGCAGTGAGCTGGTTCAGTCACTTCACTGGAAATGCCTTTGAACTGCTGCCAGAGCCCATTGTCTGCTGTGCAAATGGAGCTCAACGCCCTGCTGTGATGAGAGGCACAGTGTGTACGGCGGGGAAGGAACGGATCAGATCGGTGAATTCCCACCCTGAAGGAGCATCACAAATCTACTCTGTGCCATGATTGTCTTGAGTACTGGACCATGGTTTTCTGGCTTCCTCTGCACACTGTTATCCGTTCTTTCCTTTCGTTGTTCCTGGGATTTCCAAGAGTGACATGGAAGCTTTTCCGAGAGGAGCTGCAGGACAAGGTAGTTCCTGGGAAGAAGAGGGCTGTGGTTTTGGACTGTCTGTGTGGGACCGTACTTTGCCCACCACCCACCTGTAGCTGCAGTGTGATATACTAGTTAGTGGTTAATGCTGCTTATTATGCTCAGCAGTGATGTCCTCTCTTTAGTGTGGAATTTATTTACATTTTTCCGTTTGTCTGCACCTAAAATTCCAACATCCTTAGGTTCACAAAGTGATCTGAGAGATTTTGGTGACACTGAGGGAAGCGAAGGCAGCCCCTGCTGCTTGTAATGGTTCAGCCATCTACCGACTGTGCAGCCCAGCTGCCCTTTTCAGGAAAGGCCAGCTCCTGTAATATATGATTTTTGTGAAGAGCAGCTCTCAGGCTTTTTATTCTTCCTTGCTTTCCCTTTGGCTCCAGGTATTTCCTTGGATTGCTGACTGTATCTGTGTGTTTATCTGTGCTATTCCTTACCTAATTGCTACCCTTAGGTAGTACAAGGAAACATAATTTTTTTCGTGCATTGGTATTTGACTGTTTGTTTAACAAGTCGTCATCTGCAAGGACAGTGCTTTGAGAGGCGGATGGAGGGGCTGCTCCTCAATGATTGCATTAGGCAGCGCACTAAGTGGACTTGGCAGGGCTTGTGTCTAGTACTGATATGCCTGCTACCTTCCTTGGTCGTTAAGCTCTGTGTTAGTTCCCTCTCCTCTTCCTCCTCCCTCTGCTCTCCCTTTTCCTCCCTGATAGGATGTCTCTGCATCTAACCTTGCTGCTGGGTTAAATTCAGCTTCTAAAATGTGCTGGAGGAAAGAAGAAATCCGGCCTTGAGGAGCTGGTGGCTCACAAACGCTCTTGAATAGTACAAGGAAGCTGGCTATAACGGCATGCCTTCTTGTAGGCTACTGCTCATGCTGCACTATAAATAGATGCTCCCTTGACCCTTCTTAGTCTGTCACTTTATTTCTTAGATATCCGATTGTTTGGATGATGAACAGATATCAGCACTATTGGTAACTGATGAAATCATTGCGAAGATTAGAGCTGTTACAGATGGAAAAGTAAAAAATCGGATCATATGTTTTCTGTTCCCTGAGTACTAATACAGCTATATTTTCTAGTATCTTGTCTTCCAGCAATCTAACATGTTAAGAACAAAGCTAGTTCTGTTAATTTAGTATTTAGCAGCTTGAAAGCTTAGAAATAGATTTTTTTTTTAAGTATTCTTTTTTTTTCCACCACAAACTAGTAAAAGAGCCTTTGGGTGACAATGCATTGGAAGTACA
Organism: Struthio camelus; assembly: GCF_040807025.1. Classification (NCBI taxonomy): domain Eukaryota; kingdom Metazoa; phylum Chordata; class Aves; order Struthioniformes; family Struthionidae; genus Struthio; species Struthio camelus. Next base: position 24,958,140 of record NC_090948.1, on the reverse strand, counting down.
GTTTTGAGGTTCTTGGAAAATAAGATTCACTTGGAACATTTTTTGGTCATTAAGAAATTTCTTAATCCTCGATCTGTGATGCAGCTGCCATTTTCTCCTCGTCAGGACACCTTAAACAGAATTTTGGGCCTTAAAAATGTTCTTTAATTAATGAGTCAAGTTTATGCAGATAGTACTGATGCTTCTGCGATGTAGCCAAACACTGCGGATGTATGAAGCAAGAGCATGGCTTGGAGCACATATCAGAAACTTCTCAAATGGCCTCCTCTCTTAAGAGGCTGGATTTTTTTCCTCTTATTGTAACAAAAGCACTCAGATGGATATCTCGTTTTGTAAATAACTGTGGAAATGTAGCTCCTGCTGTCTAAAACTTTCCCTCTACAATGTGGCTATATGGAAGGGGAGATGTGATTTTTCAGTTCCCTCCTCTGTCCTTCACTCTCCAGCTTCGGCTGTTAAAGGATGAGGAAAGGTGCTGTTCTCTGCTAAGTGATGTGATATGTTTTGGGGTATCTAAAATTGCAGTGAAATTTCTTCCCTGTTATCACAGTAACATTAAGACCTATCCTTTCTATAGGCCATTAAATTCAAGAATCTCGGCGATAATGAGGAGGTACATGTTACCAGTTTTTTTTCACTGACACACAGAGCTTAGGTAATGTGTCAAAGGCAATACGCTGATAACTCCAGGAATCTTGAGTCTTTATTCACTGTTGTAATTTTCAGTCAACCCCTTAGATGGCTTACCTTTGATTATTTGAAAGAAATGACTATAAAAATACAAATAATCTTTCAATGCAAATGTTCTCCATTGTTTTAAACCATCCAGAAATGATATATCAGGCCTGTTTGTCTTCCATGGCTTCTCAGAAACGTAGTGAAAGGAAGACCTCTGTAGAGCTAGCATCATTAACCCCACTGCTGTCCTTCATACTAAAACAACCATTTTATGCACTCAGTAAAGTGTTATGGCACATCAGAGGCATTTCATGAACGGATGCAGCCATTTGTCTGAAACCACAGTGAAGGTCTGGTTGCGTGATGCTGCCTGATGTTACTGCTTCAGTGCGTGTGGCTGTGTCTGTGCAGTTGCACCTCTTTCTGCACAGCCATCCCCTGCTAGCAGTGCAGCACGTGCCACCTGTAGCGTGGTGCAGGATGAGAGCGGGTACCTCGATGGCTGTCCTCTGTGGGGTGCCTGCCTTCCGATGATGCTTCGCGACAGTCACCCCGATCAGTTGAAACAGTCAGGTCTATTTGAAAGCTAGGATGCTCATTTTAGTCTCTGGAGCAGACTCTAAATCAGGGGATAGATTCAATAAGCCTGTTTCAAGAGACGCAATTGGTAGTGCTCATTTATTAAAAATGTTGCTGGGTTACTGGAAAAGAGGGAGAAGCAGTTGAGAAGGAAAGTCTGCAAACTAAGCTTACTTACACGCATTAGGATGAGCCCAGGCATGAAGCAAAAGGAAAACTCGGAGCTCTTCGTTATCTAATACTCCCTTAGGGCAATGACAAACTCGCTATAGAGCCAGCAAGCCAGGCACAAGGGCTGGCAGAGAGCAAGCACACACTTTGTTGTTCTCGGAGTACCACCGGTATGAGAATGTTTCACTCTGTATTGCAGCCGTCTTTAATACAAAATATTCCTCTAAGGGATTTGTTTTTGTTGCTTACTATTTCAGAAGCTGCTTTACATCCATTGTGGTGCCTTCTTTCAAACAAACTGTTGTAAGGTTAGGTATCGTACAATGAAGGAAGGAGGGGCACGCTTTTTCACATCCCTTCTGTATGAGCTGAGATCATATAGGGACCCTCCTTTTCAGAACTGGAAAAGACAAAAACAGAGAGGCTGGCTTCTTTTTTTGCTTTAGTTGTTTGTGGCTTTCAGCCTTTCTCTGGTACTTGGTGGCCGCTGCACGTTGTGTGCTTCGTTTAAAGTAGGTCATCATTTTTACACTGAAAATTGAAGTGCAGACTGTATTTGTCTGAAGGCCAAATGTTTATTCCTAGGGGGAAAAGGGAGAGCAGGTAGGACAGACCTCCGGTGCCCCCACTGATATTTGTACAACTGTTTTGTTTTGTATTGCCACAAGGAACAGGGTGGGGGGTACCCAAGGTTAGGAGACTCTTCTCAGAGGGTAGGGTATTTTGGGATTGAAGGTGTTAGTTCGGTGTGTATACAGAAAATTGGTCAATTGACATCAATCTGCTTAGGATCATGAAGGAAAGCAGGCTCCTCTCTCTAAAAAGGTAGAGGACTCAAATATCTCCTCTTGTTTGGACTTTGCAAATGCTAGGAATACAAAGTGATTCTTCATATAGGCAGTTTGACCTAGAATAAATGCACTCTTCTTCCTGCTTCACAATAATTTAAATGCCATTGCCAGTAGTTTAACCTCTGAGATGGCCCTAGTTGAATGAGCACAGTTCTAGTGCTTGATACAAATAGAGGCAGTGAAGGAAGAAATAAAGAACAAAATGTATGAGAGCTTGGCAAATACAGTGGAGGGGAAAAGAATTGTCACCATTTTCATGGAATGTCTTCTATGCTGTGAGCAAATAAAAGTCAAGTTACAATCGTTCTTTTAGTTGAGAACTGCTAGAGGATTTTTCACCTTTTCTCAGACAAGGTGTCTGTCTGCCTCCGATCTCATTGTCTAGAGGGTTTACAGTAGAGCAGTAAGCGATGGCAGTCTCACCTTTATCACTGTTCTGAAGTTTGTGCTTTCCACAGGTAACATTAGGGTAACAATCCTTTCTGATACAGCCCCGGGCATCTCCAAGTGCTGTTGAGGCATCACTGCTCATAGTTGTTCTGTGTAACATTGTTTGCATTTTACAAGTGGGATTCAGGAAATACGTAAACGCATCAAGGTGAAAGTGGATGTTTCTGGACCGAGGAGCGAAGGGGAAGCTGAAGATTTTAATATTCCACCCTGTCTTGTCTTGTCTGCTGTGATAATGCTGCTCTTCCTTCTCTCTCTTCTGTAACTTCCAGGGGAGAGAGAAGCCAAAATCTGCCCTGAAGTTCCTCTGGAAGGCACTTTCAGATGTTGGTCTCCTGAAACCGGAGCCCTTACTTCTGACTCTGAGGTGGAGTCTCCCTCTCTGTATATGCAGGAATACCTGTGCCTGGACGAGAGAATGAAATTGGGGCCTCAGTGTGTGTGCGCGCAGGAAGGAGTTAGAAAGCAGATCCCCCAGTCTTCTGGGAGGAGCTGACTGAGAGGAGCATATGGCTTGATAACCCCTTCACACGCCTCTTGGCACTGCTTGGATAGAGTTATCGGCTCCTGCTGCCAAAGGGCTGCCCCTCTGAGCCGGGGGAGGCAAGGGGCTGAAAATGAGAGCTGCAGCGGTAGGTTTCCTGGAGAGGGAATTACCGATGCATTTGTCAAATTGACAGCCCAGGGTGGCCGAGGAGGAGGGGGATGCACGCATCTGTTCTCGTGCCGCTAAGGGATGCTGGCGAACGCGTGTGTTCGCCCGTGCCCCCCCCCCCCCCCCGCTGCGAGGGGAGCCAGGCGGGAGGGAGCGCAGGCGATCCTCCCGCGCCCAGCAGGCGCTCCCGAGCGCTGAGCCAGGCTGCCTTGCACTGCAGCGGCGGGCAGCCGCCTCTGCAACGCTAGTCCCTCGTGCCAGATGGGTTGGTTCAGAAAGTACAGGCAGGCAAAGTGGATTTTGGGCAGAAGCGAGCAAAAAAAGCAATAGATAAGATTCCTGCTACAGGTATCCGGATTCCAGCTGGTTTTTTGAATGAAGACCATGAACCTTCCTTAACTCTTCCTATCACAGATATTTGGCAAGGCAGTTAATGCTTTGGAGGAAAGGGATATAGACCCTGTGAGGACAGTCAGAGCTTTTCAGATTATTACAAAAACACACATCCAGTTCCATGATGAAGACTGAATTTTACAATTCAAATAGAGGCTTCATTTCTTTGTTGTGTGTGAAAACAGCTTATAGCTTCCAAAAAGCTGTAGTGCTTACATTCCAGCTACCAAATTAATTATGTGAGAATTAAGTAGATCAAGTAATTAGAGTTTCAATTAGTTTGTGCGTTTAATTTTAAAATTGTTTAAAATTTTAAAATTGCTTAGCATTGGGTATTTTTTAGTAACGTATTTATAGGTTCTTCAAAGTTGCTGTCTAGCTCAAAATTTATTTAATTCTTGTCTTTTGCCTGCGCTGAAGAAGAAGAGAAAATTTAGAGTTTGGCCATTCACGCTACCTTTACTCTCCTCTTTGCAGCAATGTGGAGTAGAAAACAAAGGAAAAATCTTGTCTGAAAGTATAGCATTAATGTAATCTGGGGCTACTAAAAAGCAATAATTATTTATTTATAGTGTTGCTGTAAAGTCAAGTTTGTATTACTTGAGTGCCCTAGATGTGATTATTTGCCTCCCGTCATAACTGTGCACAAGACTTTAGTCTTAAGTGATCTGAGAACTACAAAGTGTCTGTTATCTCACAGAGATCAGTTCCACCCTGTGAGCACATTTGGACTTCAGATTTCAACATTAATCATGAAATGCAAGCATTTATAACATTTTATTGTGGGTATTCTCTAGCTTAGGTGACCCACACTCTCAACTTCTGCGCCTATCTAATACTACTTCTCACTGTGGGAAGTGACCTACAGTTGAAAGGGCAGAAAGCACCGTAACAGCATGGTGAAGGCAACTTTCCTGCCTGCTGCAGAGTCTTTGACTTCCTTTTTCCCCAAATGCCCCTCTCTGGATAAAGGAAAGTGGTGAATGTAGTTAGACAGTCCTGCAAGCGTATTAGTTTTTTGCAACCTAACCAGCAGTGACTTTAGTCAGGATACGGATGAAATATTCCTATGGTGCGTCCAGAATATTTTAAGATACAGCGAATGTTAGATTTGCAGGCTATATGAGCCGCTCTTCCATCAGCATTAAATACATAAGCTCTAAGCATGCTAGTGTGCTTCTGCTGGAAACTCATCTTTGAAGATGAGATGTTAAGCCTTTTAGTTCCTGCTTCTTTTGATTATTAAATAACCTGTGCTTTTTAAAAGTAGGCATGCTAGACCTAATGTCTCAGGCAAATTCTGTCTTCAGGCACTATGTTTCTGCCTCCTTAAGCGATGTGAGCTGTCATTTTCTCTTACTCCCCTCTGACTCCCTGTGCACTACTCCCTTTATCTCTTCCTCCTTCTCTCAGCTTTGCATTTGGTTTCATGCTGCCTCCTATTCCTGGAACAGTCTCCCAGTCTCTGCTGCCAGATTCACCCTCCCTCTCTCTTCTCTTGCGAACCTGTTTCTTCCAGCAATCATTTCTAGGTTGTTTACTTGACTGATTGTCTGTACGCTTTCTTTCGTGTATTTGTTGTTCTGGATCGTGTTTCTTATGTGAGATGGTGCATATTGCAGGATAAGTAGTATATTTGTCAGTGTTGTGTCGAGCATTGTTTGCATTAGCTCTTTATACAATGATTAGTAATCAATTCTCCTTACCGTTTTGAGTGCAGACTTTCTCATTACGTTAATTGTTCACTGTTTTCTGTATGCTGTTAAAGAGCAGCCGTGTTTTATCTTAAGGTATGTCAGTATAGGCAGAGTGCAGTAGTTTTTATCAATTTGTGTGATATGGTGGTAGAAAACACATGGCTCTGGGCAAATTTGGTACTTGGTAATATTACTGTCATTGCACAGCTTCACTGCTGGTGGTAATTGTGGTTGCATGACTCTTGTTTTTCAGCATAGATTGGCACTTGGTGGCATATGTGGAGGTGTATCTGCTTACCATTTATAAAGCACTTCGGTGTCCGTGTTTGTGGAATAGCTCTTACCATGAAAACACTTGCAGAAAAGCACAGGCTCCACCGCGTTAGTATACATACATGTTGGTGAGTGGTAGTGTTGCTGTATGCAAGTGGTGGATGAAGTCATCAGCTTTTGCAGTGCCTCCTGTAGGCTGAATACCTTGTAATACCATCTACCCAGGCTAGACTAGGAGAAAAGGGTTCTGCTTCCCTTGGTGGGATTGAACACCATGGCCCCGGCTGATGCCCCATTCTGCCTGGGGAGGATTTCACTTTTATGGCAATTCTGTTCTTTCCATTCCAACTGAGTGCAAGGCAGTTTGACCATTGATTTGAAAAACGGGTTTGGAGATTTTCTGTTTTCAATTCAATTATTTGAACCCAGTTAAAGATTTATTTAAAATATATATTTTTTTTGTTGCTTTAAATTAAGTTTCATAATAAACTGTATTCCAAAGGCATTCATTGTCTTAAATGCCACTTCTGATAATAGCTTACCTAATATCTTACTGCTGTACTTGAAACAGTAATACTTTCATAACTAAGTTTATCCTATTGATATTTAATAAAAGCTTGCAAGCTGGCTCACAAGAGTGACACAATTAATTTTGACATGGAGGTTAAGGCTATGTTTTTTCATCACCAGAATCTAAAATCAAACTTTAAATTTCTTCATGGAAAAAACAATCTGTTGCTTCAAAAACAAAATTGTTTCTATATTGCCAGTGAAAAATGAATCAGACTTTCAGTAGTTTAGTTTTATTGTGAAGTTTATTACCTATATGCATTAGAAAAAAATCTTGAAAACAGCTGATTTAGTCCCCACAATGCATATTTGGGCACCTGACAGTTTTCAGCATCCAGCTCCTTTTGTCTTCAGCTGTAGTCCCTGACGGAAATGTGCAGTCTGCTCAAAATGCTTGAGCTTTCCTGACTTAAAAAAACTTCAGTATTATCAGAGGGTTGATTCGATTGCAAATATGACTGCGTTTGTTCCTGAGTTTGTCTGTTAATTAGGAGGTTAATGAGGTCCTAGGCTTATCCTTCCCTGCCTAAGGGAATATTTAAAAGATGCAACTTCATAGTGGAAAAAAATCCTAGTTGTAATCAGTTGACTAATTAAAAATGCAAGAATGTAGCATCCACTTTAGAAATTAAGCCTATAAGATGAGAAGAAAGTGAAGAACTAGTGACTTGTAATTGCAGTAGCAGTTTTAAATGAATTAATATATTTGAGAGGTATGTATTTTGAAATCATGGGTTTTATGTGCCCTTGTTGATTGTCTAAATGGTCTCTTCAAGGGGGAAGAGAAGGTAGGATGTTGGAACTCCTGTTTAAAAATGGTAGAGAATATGGCACAGTGCAAGCTGTGGTGTGGAAATAAGTGTGCGTTGGCCTGTGTCGCTCTACTTTTGTAACAATTACAAACACAGATGGTCTGAGAAAAAAATAAATAAATTCCACCCACGTTGAGACAGGGAAACCTAACAATAGCTAACAACTCTTTACCACCCTGTTCCTCTAGCACACTCTTTCCTGCTGTCTCTTACGTACCCCTGCATGCGTGGAAAACTCCGACTAGCGTGTGAAGCTGCTGTGGGGTCTGTCAGGGCCATAAGTATCCCCACAGGGTCTGGTTGCCCTGACCTTGTCTGGGGCTTTCTCCTACCCACCTCCTCCTCCTCCTCCTCCCGTCCTGCTTCTGGGTTGAGGACAGGCCCCCTCCAGCTTCCTTGGGCACCCCCTCTCTCCCCTCTCTGGGTGACGCTGGCCCCAGCTCAGGGGCAAGTTGGCCGTGGGGGCCTTGGTCACCCCAACCTGCGGCAGCTCCTTCCCGAGCCCCACGGCTCCAGCATGGCAGAGCGGCTTCTGCCGTGCTCCCGCAGCCCCCAGGAGCTGCCCTGGAGCCGCTCTGGAGCCCTCTCCTTCCCCTTGTTTGTTTACTCATGTTGCCTTGGCTAAGCCAAGCTTACCGCTTTCTGAAATCACTTTTTCTACTCTTTCTGAAGTGAGTTTGTAAGGTGTTAAAAGCTGTCTTGCAATAGCCAAGCCTGCAAAAATGTGAATATTTTGTTTTTCAAGTCTAGAAAACTTACTTATTTCAGTTGCACCAGGGTAATAGAGAACTGAATATTAGAAACTAAAAAGAGTGGGAGGATAGGGCTTTAACGTCACACTGGATTGAGGTCTTTTGAGTAGACCTAAGCTGAAGGCAGGCAGGCAGGGAGTTGCTGTGCACAGCTGGGGAACGTGTTCCTTTACAAGCCCAACAAATTCAGACCATGTGAATCTTAGGTTCAAATACACGATAACAGGTAAGCACAACCTTTTCTGAGGTTTTACACTTTGGTAGAGCATACTTACAGCTTTCTTCTGATGCCAGCTTGGACAAGCTCTCAGTGTAACAGTGTAACCTGTTAGAGTTGGTCTTATTGTCTTATGTTCCTGGATAAAATAGATTTGAAAAAAAAGATAAGCTCCTATGGGTTACCTGCCAGGAGGAAGCAGTTGAATATATGAGATCAGCCTCTTGCTAACTGAGGTGAAATGTTTAAAGCATAACTCAAAGGGAGGAATGGTTGGAGTACTCTCATAGCTAATACAGATGAAGTGTCATACCTTGCATTTCTATATTAAGACACTTCAACTCTGACTTGACACCAAGTTGTTCGTGTTTTTGCTGCAATTTGACTTTATTTCCCTACTTGATTAAATTACTTAGGAGAAGACAGCAGAGGAGACATTTGTTCTCTACAACAGAATCATTTATCTGAATTGTGATAGCAGGGTGCATGAGGGAATGGAAATTAGATCCTTGTCCATATCTAGTGTGGAAGGAACTGCATTTATTTCCTGTTCTCACAGCTGAGTTGGAGATGTTTTGCCATGATGAAGCATACTTGTTGATTACTGATGTAGGGAGAAGGCTGAAGATGGCATGTTCCCACAATTTGGGGTGACTGAGGTATTCGCTTATCACCTGGGTGGGACTGGAGAGCATCTTGGAGGCTCCCCGTGTGGCAGGCTCCAAACCTGCGCTGCTGCTAATTCTTCATCCCACGGCTCCTAGTGGCTGCAGTTGGGTGCCGACGTCTCCTGTGCAGATACCTGGTTTTGGTAAACGGTTTGGGTCTGAGCGTGCATAGGCATAAATGTCAGGGGAGGCAGAAAACAGAAGGAAAGATAATTCCAGAATAAAATTATGAAGTTTTTGTGGCAGGCTGATATCTGATATTAGGGTTTAAGCAGCATATGAAATAAAGAAGTGGAGATATCCCTTTGGGTATCTGTGAGGAAGGTGCCCCCTTTCTCTCATGCGAACAGTAGCATTAGAGAGGCCCGTGCAGCTGCAGAGTGGTGATGTCCCCTCGACTGGTGGAGAGCATTGCCCTCCGTGAGCCCTCCCTGTGCCAGCATCCATGCCCGCTTTCCTTTTCATTCCAGCAAATGTGTGCAGCTGACAAGCTGCATGTTATTTTTATTAAGCAGGTAGCATCAGCGACCGCTGAATGCTGAAGAGTTGTGTGTTGTTGTTTTTGTTTGTTTGTTTTACATTTCTTACATTTTGTTGTTTGCACATCTGATCTTTAGGCAGGCTGAAGAGCGAGCGAGCAACTGCTTTCTCTCCCTAAACTTGTCCTGTGCCAGGACAGTGAAGCAGGCAGGGGCTTGTGGTGCTGACATTCAGTTTGAGGAAATACGTCAGTGCAAAAGTTTGAAGTTCTCCTGCTTTTGAAGATTAGTCAGGTTAGTTGCAGTGACTGTGGTATGATGGGGAGGAGGCAGGGAGCTGAAAACCACATTGCCTGGAATCTTTTATCAGAAAGACTTTTTGTGGGTCAGAGGAAAGGCTTGGTTTCACATTGTTAGCAGGTTACGGTGGGCCTTGCCCCTGTCATTTGCAGGGGAAGGACTAAACCTGTTTCTTTTTTATACTGTGAAGGAGTAAGAAAAGAGGGATCTACTGCAAATGAGGTTGTTGGTGGAAGGGATATGCTTGACTTGATGTATCCAAATAGCGCGAACCTTGCAGGAACCGTGAGACTCCAGAGCAGTCCCCCTTGGAGCTGGCCTGGGCTGCGTGCGCACGCTTCTCCAGGATCTGTGCCTTAGCAATGCCCTCAACTTCGTTATGCTGGCATGAGCATAAATTCAAGTCTGCAATTGTATTTCCTTTGCGCTGGGCTGAGAGGAGGTCACACAGGCCTGTTTAGCATGGATTGTAGTTTAGTGCTCTTGCAGAAGGTATGAAGTCACACACCTGTCTGCAGGGGGAAAAAAAAGTAATGACTACTTCATCGTACAGCTCTTCTCCTCCTATTTCAGGCTGACACGTTCTGAACCTACTGGCCCGCTGGCAGCTTTTGTGCTTACCACAGATCTGTGCTGAAAAAGGCCTGTCCTTGCCTGGGGACTTGCCTGAGCAGAGCACAGAGCTGGCTGGAGTCTGCAGGAGTATCTGTCGGGGCAGGGTAGGCACCATTAGTTTTTCTTACCTCTTTGATCTGCGTTCTGTATTCTTTGGGTAGTCTCTCACCACAGGGTTTGACCTGCAATGGGTGGTAGCTGAAACACATGCCCAGAGCCCAAAAATGAGTTTGGTTGGCAGTTATAGTACAATATGGCTGTAAATCCCACAGTATTTTTTTTAATTTATATTTTTTATCCAGGATGTGGACTGCAACCAGCATTCGTTCTTTTGCAGGCTTACTGCTTCTTTTGTAGCGTGGCTAAGTGTGCTCTGCTGCTGCTACTTAACATATTCTTCACATTCACAAGAGCGGAGTTGCACTTTGGAGGCCTGGCACATAGCTATCACCGCCGACAGGGGAGAGGTTGCCGTGTCTCTCAGTGAAGCAGACAAACGAGGAATTTTGTGTCATGATGACACCATTAAAATGGAATGGGTTGGAAAATCAATCAGATTCCTTCTCTGATTACTGTGCAACTCAATTACTGCATCCCTCTGGGGCCCAAAGCAGCAACCGTTGCACAGAAGTATAGAAGAGCGAGCTGTGAACTAGAGCTGTTGTAGGCAAAGGACGAGATCCTGCCACTGTGCATTCCAGAAAGATGGGTTATATTATGACTAGTAAAAGAGCTGGAGAAGTGTACTCATGATACTGTTTTTTAGGATGATAAGACCTTCTGTGGCATGGCTGAAAGAGAGCAAGTATGACAAATTCTTGATAATGGTGTCAAGTGACATCCATTATCTTCTGTATCCCTGGGCACAAACATTACCGTCAGCCCCAAATATATATATACACACACATACACATACATACCCGCAGACATATATATATGTGTATACATTTTTTTTTTTTTTTCCGGTCACTGGTTTTGGACAAGTGCTTATCTTAAGCATTTGTAATGATTTCCCGCAATAATTTCCAAGCATGGGAGATTTCTGGCTATCAAACACTAAAACTACACAATTCTGATTATTATCTTGCTTTCTTACCATATCATTTGCCATGTGCTTTTAGCAGCTGATAATTCACAAAACGGTTTATGTTTCACATTAACACTGTATATCACTAGGAAACAGAACATCTAAGTTATATAAAGCATGCATCTGAATGTCGGTGATTTGTGAGATAGCTAGCTGACCTTAGAAGTGGTGTTCTGACGCAGCGATGCTTTCCTGGCAGGACAGGAGCCCACTGCACCGGGGTCCTTGCAGCAGTGTAATACTTCATCCTTGCTGTGCCTTCTGACACCCTCCTCCTACAGTTTGCACTCAGGTAATCCTGGCAAATTTGCGGTAAAGGAGTTTGGAATAGATCTTAATTTATTTATAAACTTGAGTTTTTTCAAGTGTTAGTTTCCAAGGAGTTTGATCTCAAACGAGGAGCCGGGTACTTCCGTCTTCTTTAGGAGAGAGCAATTTTCCGTGTGTGTATGTGTGGGGTTTTTTTAAGTGCAGATCTTTCTGGGATTTGCGTTTTGGCTATGAGTGGTTTCTGACAGCTCTCACCTTGTAATATAAACTTTGGTTGGCGTTTTTGTTGTGTTGCCCTTTTTATTTATTTATTTTTTTAACCAGCTGATGCAGTCCCCAAAGAGCTTAATGCATACTATGCCAGCTGGCATGCCCTCTGGCTGTGAAGCCTTGTTAAAGAGATCGGAGCTGACAGATTCTTGAGCAGCAATCTGATACAGGCCTTTTTTTTATTTGTTTTTTTGAGCTCACCCATGTAACAAATGGGGGCTTGTTTGGGAACTTCGCTAGAGGGCTGAATGGAGTCATTGTTATCCAAACACTGCTGTGATTCAAAAGTGTCCAGCAAAGGGGATTCCTCTCCCTCTTGCCCCTCAGCTGGGCACTGCAGGTGTGGCAGCCCAGCTTAAACTCTGGTTTCATTCTTATTCTGCAGAATAATCCGGTTGTCCTGTGATTTTCGTCTTTCAAATGATAACCAGGAGGCTGAAGCTACAGCTCTTTGCAAAATAGAGACTCAGTTCAGCACTGAAAATGAAGTTGAAGAGGTGAGTGAGTGGAAGCAGGGAACAGAAGTGTTTCCCAGGGTGCTGTTTTGGGGGTGGAGAGTTGCAAAAGTAATATAATACTTTGCCAGGCTTTCCAAAGGATCAGTATGCTTTATGTTTTCTTGCTGTTACAGTGATGTTTAGATTACAAACTCCATCAAGTAAACGCTTACTTGGAAATCTCTGTGGGCAACCCATGGGCTCCTGAGCTGATAAGTCCCTCTTTAACTATTTTCTCCTGCAAGAACCACTGCTAGCGTGGTACCTCTGAAGATAGTGAGTGTTTCAGAATAATCTAATTATTCTATTTTAGCCAATGGGATTAGAAAAAAAAAAGTACATGAGCTACTAAGGAAGATATTGACTTGCAAATCTCAGCCTTCTCAGTCAAGACTGAGTATGAGGAATCTGAGTGGAGTGTTTTATATGAATTTGTAATATGGTAATAGAATGAAGACCGCATCTCATTGCAGCTGAGCTCCATCTCATGCATGGAGCTGTGTATATTGTGTGTCTTACAGGGAACTCACCTCGTACAAAAGATACAGCGTTTATTAGATGTTTCTACCCGACCTTTATCTTTCCACCTGAACTGTGGCTCCATTTACTACTGTCTCTCTGCAGTTCAACATGACTTCAGCGCTCAGGGCCGTGTAGGGCCAATGCAATGGGAAAGGCCTGGTGTGGGTGTGGGAAGGTTATTCTCCTGCTTGCTTTTGAACAGTGGCACGAGTTTTTGGATACTAAGCTGGTACGCTGGCAGTCCCCGTTGACTTGAACTGAAATAATGAACCATATCCTGCAGTCAGTCCAAAGGGTCAGGCATTCAAAACAGTTGTGACTTCAGTAACAAAAAAGGGAAAAAAAATCAATCTGAACTCCAGTTCTTACATCCTACCAGGGTTATTTCTCCCCCTCTCACGTGCGTTTTCCAATAAAAGGTTAATAGTGTGTAGAGAGAGAAAGATGATCAGTCCTCTGTGTTGAAGAAAATGTTGCATCTTGTCACTGGCTGAGCTGAATTTCCAAAGCCAGCTCTCAGTAGAGAGGGGCATTTGGGGATGGAGAGAGACAGGATCCAGGTGGAATCTGAGGAACAGAGTTTTTTCAATCTTCATTCTTCTGCAGCCTGCCAGTGTGACCTTAAATTGGGTTTCCTGTGTCTCACTTTCTCCAGTGGAAAGTTATTGGTGTAATGTACTTTACATTTATACTCTACAGCTATTCTGAGGATCTCATCAGGGCTAAGGTTTCATTGTGCGCTGCACAAACCAGCCCCTGCCCTGCTGAGCTTACAGGATAGAAGTTATGTAGATAATACTTATTGATCATGCTTGTGTAAAGAGCGTTCTGACCCTTTTCTCTCCTCCGACACAAAGATACTGTATCTGTTCTTATGAAGTTTGCTTCTCTTTTTGTCTGTGCTTCAAGCTGTACCAAGAGCTTGGAAAAGAGCCTGGTGGGAATCTTTAGAGTTTGACTTCTGGCCTCATCTGTGAAATGATCTTTTCCCTGACTCAGAGGGATTTTTTTCTGTTTAGTAATACACATTACCAAATGAGCATCTGTCTCAAACAAGCAGTTTCTTTTCTTTGCTGGTGTAGATAGTTGTTAAAACCCTGACTTACTATATACAAACCTAATGCCTGTTTTTCCCCTGTGGACAAATAGGTCTTCTAATATTATTTCTGTATCAGAGTGGTTGTGACAAAAAGTCTTTTTAAAGGGACGAATGGAGAAAGGAAGATGAACTATCTGTTCTGGTAGTACTACCTTTTGATATTGTTGCTCCTGTGCTTCCTGGCATTGTAAGCTATGCCAGTCGAGTAGGTGGGTAGAAGGACTGTATGTGGTGGAGCACGTGTCTGCAGGAGTGTGGGTGTGTGAGTGAGAAAAGTTCTTGAGAGAGAGAGAAGTTTGGGGTTTTTAAAAAAAAAAAAAAAAACACAAAAAAACACTTTTACAGAGAGCTTATTGTGAGCATGACTCACTTGTTGAGCAACATCTGGCATTTGGGGTGTCTGCACCAGCTTCAGATCAGCCTATGTTGGGAGGGGACAACAGGTGCTCCCTAAAAATGTGCCTGTATCCCAACACCTGGGAGTTATTCATGTGTTTACAGTAGGTAGTCACATTTCTGGTAAGGGAGAGAAAACTACACCGTGATTTGTTTTTATTTTTAAAGTAAGGGTAGTTTAGTTACTTTCCCTGGTGTTTACATTTAGACGGCTTGGTGTTTGTTGGCTTTGCTGAGCATTTTATACTGGAAAAATAACAACATATGGTGAAATAGTCTGCTGTCATAAATGCAAAGCAGGAGGTAAGAGAGCTTCGCAATGAGAGGTGCTTTCACGTGTATGAGAGTAGCCCAAATTCACTTTGTGCTGCTAGTGATTTAAAACTGGCTCTTCAGCGGCATATGAGAAAAGGCGAGGAAGGTTTCAGGAGGTGTTTCCTCTCCCACTGCTGCTGAACCACTTGACAGTGATTAGTCTTGCAGCTTATGGGCAGCCTGTGTCCCCTGCTACTGATTCCTAAGGGAGGAGGCTTCCCCAAGAGTGGTGTTTTGAGAGCCCCAGAAGAACATGGGTTCACAGGATAAGTGAGGCAGCCTCATAAAATGGGTGGGAATCATGGAAATGAGGAGCTGTGGGGCAAGAGGGCCAGTTTGAATTTGAGGCATCCTACTTGATTCTGGACAGTAGTATCCCAAGGGCCCAGGAAGTCACCTGGCAAGGACTCGCACATCATCATTAGTATGAGAACAAGTCAAGAAAGAGAACGCAATGTCCATCTCCTACTCCTGTTAATCTTGAAATATAAGTAGGAATAAAAGTGGTCCATATCTTGTGTTCAGTGGCATAAGGAGAAGTGGGAGAAGGCCAGGTACACTAGCTCTATGTACTGTAGGGTGTTCAAATCCCACCCAAGGTGAATGCCGAGTCTCTGTGCGCTGCCTGGACCTTTCCTACAAAGGGCACTGCAGTTGTTCTGCAGCTCTGCCAAGCTCCTGTACAAAATGGTGTGTGTCACTTCCCAGGGAACAAGTCTGCCTACTGACAGGCAAGTAATGCTGCCCACCTTGCACCTGCTGATCCTGCCATTTTACACCTGTTAAATACCATGAATGCATACTGAGAACTGACTTGTTCTTTTTAAATTGCAGGATGCAAAAAGAAGCTGCCATCATGTGAATGGGAAGCAGCTGGCTGAGAAACAGGACGCCTGGGAAGGCTGAGCTGAAAGTCCCTGTGCACAAGATGACAGACTGATTTGCTCTGGGAGGCAAGGGATTCAGAAACCCCCTCCTCCAAAGGATTTTGCTGAGCGAGAGGAGAGGAATAGGAGCCAGTACACAAAAGAGCAATGGGAATTGAGGGCCATGGTTACTTGAGATAAATGGCAGATCCCTGGGTGTCTAGCCTTGTAGCTGTTCGCTTTAGCTTTGTCTCTCTCTGCAGCTACTGCTTCTTTTTTGCGAGCTGCTGCTGGGTGCTGCCGCGGTGGCGCTGGAGATTTCAAGGGCGACGTGGGAGCAGAGCGTGAGGAGGGGGTGGGCAGCCCGCCTCACCATGATTCAGCTGTGGAAAGTAGTGCGGCACGTGCGACAGCTGGAGCTCCACAGGTTGATCCTGCTGCTCATTGCCTTCAGCCTGATCTCCATGTGCATCCTGGCTTACTACGTCACTAACAGCCCCAAAATCAAGGAGCCACCTCCCCTGCCCTTCAGTGACTGCAGCAACCAGCACCGCATCTTGATCCCACCGCAAGCCAGCTGGAGGCTTACAAAGACTGTGGACACCTCACGCACGGATCCTGTGGTGCTAGTCTTTGTGGAAAGCATTTACTCCCAGCTGGGGCAGGAAATTGTGGCCATCCTAGAATCTAGCCGGTTTAAATACAGGACAGAGATTGCCCCTGGCAAGGGGGATATGCCCACCCTGACAGACAAAGACAGGGGACGCTACGCTCTTATTATCTACGAGAATATCCTTAAATATGTGAACCTAGATGCCTGGAACCGAGAGCTGCTGGACAAATACTGCGTAGAGTATGGAGTGGGGATTATAGGCTTTTTCAAAGCCAACGAGAACAGCCTACTCAGTGCGCAGCTCAAGGGTTTCCCCCTTTTCCTCCATTCCAACTTAGGGCTGCGGGACTATCACATCAATCCCAGTGCTCCCCTGCTCTATGTCACGCGAGCTAATGAGGTGGAGCAGGGTCCCCTGCCCGGTGACGACTGGACTGTGTTCCAGTCGAACCACAGCACGTATGAGCCAGTGCTGTTGGCCAGCACGAAGTCCTCAGAGTCCATTCCTCACCTGGCTACCCACAAAGCATTGCATGCCACCGTGATGCAGGACCTGGGTCTGCATGATGGGATCCAGCGAGTTCTTTTTGGCAATAACCTCAATTTTTGGCTGCACAAACTCATTTTCGTGGATGCTATTGCCTACCTGACCGGCAAGCGCCTTTGTCTCACACTTGATCGCTATATCCTCGTCGACATCGATGATATATTTGTGGGCAAAGAGGGCACTCGCATGAAGGTGTCTGATGTAGAGGTAAAGTCCACAGGATAACTGCAGGCCCCAGACAAAATTCCAGTATGTGTGGTATGCCAGGAACATCAAGGCTGAGTTTAATTTATGTGAAACAGTTGATTGCTCCAGGTGTTCTCATCTTAAACACAGAGAAGCAGCCTGTAAGGATGGTGAGGCACAGTATGTGACGCTCGCAACAGTTTTCAGGTTTAGATGGAGCATTTTGCGTTCTGGGACCTGCAGCTTGCGTATAGCTGCATCTCTCGGTTTAAGAGGAGGATGCCTGTGGTGGTCTGTCTTGTCTCCTCTTTAACATAGGGAATAAGCATATGCAGATTTCCTTTTGTAAACCTATTGGTACCCATAAACTACCTGTCCAAGGGAAAGGCAGGTTGTGTTGTAAAACTGCAGGCCAATCCATGCAGTGTAAACTGCTACGGTCTACATGTTAGCCCTCCTGTAGTCTTTCAGGACATAACTGAATTGGGAATAAGAAGTGTTTTCTTTCACCCTTCATTACGCTCCCCTCATCTTTCCATCTCCTCCACCAACGCTCCCCCTCTCTGTGCAAGAAATGCCCCAAAATCTGCTGGGGAAACATGCTGAGACCAGGCCATCATGAGAACCATCTCTGTGGCCTCGTGACTGGAGAAAAAGAGATGGCATCTTTGGCGATTGCTTTCCTTGGCGAATCTTTGGTAATGCAGTGACCAAGTAGGGGAAAGATATGTGAAAGGCCAGGCACAGAAAAAGAGATTTTGTGGAGGAGAGGGAAGTGAAAAGGAAGGCAAAGGAAGAAATGAGTAGAAGGAAGGTAGGAAGCTAAAAGCCCCTTCCAATTGCTTGAAAACACGTGGTAAAGTATTCTCCTTCCAAGTCTATGATGTGTGTATATATGTTGCCTTGTTAAGCCAAGGGCTTGCTTTTATACCTTCCCTCTCAGTCCTGGTTTATGGCCCTTGAGGCAGGTGCTCGGCTCCTTTCTCCGGGCACACTGAGGTTGCTCCCGGAGGTGTGAGGCTCCAGCCCTTTCCTTCTCCTGGGGTGGATTTCCATTTAGCTCTTGCTCTCAGATCTGGTCCTGGATCAAGTTCCCTGGGTACCAGCCCTGATGGCGTTAAGCGCGTGACAGCAGGTGCCTTAACATTTTTCCAAAACGACTTCAAGATGAAGCCAAGGGCACAGAACATTTAGGGGCAAAGGTATGAAGCAAAATAATATTCTACATGTGTATGTCTTTACCTGCGCTGAACCTCATCCTTTACTCGTTCCTGAGAGCACTCTTCCATCTCACTAGTAGTCTTCGCACCTTCCCTGCATTTTTCCACGTCCCCGACAGGCATATCTCCCAGCTCACCTCCTTTTTTTCAGGTCTTTGAGGTTTTAAGTTCTTCTTTTGATCCCATGTTCAGCTTGGGGAAGAGGAAACTCTTTTAACCTGTTTTGGTCTAGCTTTATCTCCTCAATTCATTTGGCACTGCATACCTGAAGCAGCCCTAATTGCATGCCATTATTTTTCTTTTTATTCATTATTACTGTTTTCATTCGTTATTCTTCTTCTTTGCTCAGTTCTTTAATAACTCTTTACGGCTACATTTGACCATTGCTTTTTGCTTGCAAGCAAGCAGGTACAGAAAAATGAACAGTTATGTGCAATACTTATTTGAAGAAAATGCTAAAATTTTCATCATTTCGCTGCAATGTCCCTGTGTTTTGAGATGCTGAAATGCTCTGAAAGCTGTTTTTGAAGGATCATAGTTTTGTCTTGGTCCTAAGCAGACCCTGGTCCCTCTTGTCCAGTCTGGCAGAGATTCCCATCTCTGTGGTGTTTGTGGAGAAAGCAGAAGATAGTTTGCCAAGCTCTTGGGGACAAAGGCTGCTTTAGTGATGTTAAAAACAACCCCAGACAAGATAATTCCAGAAGACATTTTGTTTGGGTTTTAACAGGGTGAAATGGAAGAGTAATCTGTGATCAGTAAGCAGAGAATCTCAGGCAAAGCAGATAAAACCCAGATTTATCCATTTAAAAGAAGCTCTCTGACTGCAGAGCCACGAGAGGTTAATGAATTTTTATTTTTTGAAAGCGAGAAATAACTACGTGGATTTGTTGATAGCCTCTCGCTGTGGGGAGGGAAGGGAATATAATAGTGACAAAACAGCTGGCATTTTCTTTGGCCTTTTATATGAAAGCTCTGTTTCAGGGCTGTTATCTCCACACACAGCTCCTTATCTTAAAGCTTAGATTACAGTGGTCAGGGTACAGTTCTGAAGATTGGATGTTGTGTGAAGGTATAAAATTGACTCTGCTGTCCCAGTGAGGCCGCTTGCCATATGCAGGTCCACGTTCAAAGAGCTTCCCAGACAAAATAACTCATAAAAGAAAATGCTGAATATAATTTCATCAGTGCATGTCCATGGTAGGTGTCTTGTAGGAGAGGAGGAGTGTTTTTATTTGTGATGCTCAAAGAAGGGCTGAATAGCTTTCCTGTTGAAAAAGAAAATAAAGGAACCATTGCTTACTTTTACGTTAAAAATGATAACCCCTGAGTTCCTGTTCCTGCCGAAGGGCTGGAGCAGGTACTTGCAGCTCTCAACTGAAGTGAAGCAGTTGGAACTTTCACAAATAAATTGTTTTTTCCTCCATAAAGTTCTCAAGGAATTTGAGCTACACGTAATTAACAAAACAAAATCTCAGAGGATCCTTTCTCATCTCAGTTAGTCTCTTGTTGAAATCATAATCCCCAGAACTTTCCAAACCTTCACAGGCCCAGCCAACAAGGAACAGCTGTTTCTAATGCAAAAATATCTGGCTTTTCTCATTCTTCCTGGTTATCTTTAGGTATGAGGAATGAAGATGAAGTAGACTAGTTTTTGCCTCTTTGCTGGTAATCTTAACAAGGGCATAAATAGTGGCAATTTTTAGTGAATCTGGGAGCAAGCTACATGATGATCAAGGACGGTCATTTCATTTTGGGTGAAGGCGATCAACCAGCTCTTGCCTCCCTAAATTGTAGAGGATGATCTTACCTGAAATGAAAATATTTAGCAGTTTCTAATCCCTTATCCTGGCATTACAGGGGAGATAGAAATGCCAGCATTATGAATATTTTCTCTTTTGACGGCACTATTCTGAGCTGTGCCAGTGCTACAGTACTGTGAGAAAACTGTGGAAAATCCTCTGAAAAATGTGCCCTCCAGTTTCCCTGGGGGCCGTTCCTATGAAGAAGGTGCTTGCTACAGCAAGCTCCTAGTATGCTTTGCACAAGTATTTGGGAAAGGGCTGTCAAAATACTCTACTTTCTTCCTCCTTTTTGTATTACCTTTCTATCTTCATCTGTCCATGTGTTGTTTTCCTAAATTCATGGTCGTCTTTTCTCCCCAACATGGTCGTCTTGTTTTCCCGCTGTCTTTGGCATCTTTTTAGAGAGACATGGGTGAGGGGAGGCAATATTCAGGGTTTGTATGAAATAGCTAAGGTCACTGCAAGCACTCTTGGGAGTTAAACATTTCATAACTAGAAAAGTAAAGTTGCATGGGGATGGTTGAGCTCTGTATGACTGTGATGCCAAGGACACAGTGCTGTCTTGACACCTGGATGGCACCAAGAGTTTGTAGTGACCATTGATTAAATCTTTGTAGATCCATCGGTAAGACCATATTAAGTTTTTTAGTTGTGCTGCAACAAATGGCATCATTTTAACCTTTTTCTTTAATGTTTACTTAAAAGTAAATATTCAGAATCGTTTGGGATTTTTTTAAAGTGATGGGCCCCAAATGTCAGACTGAAGCATTGGAGTTTAGACATGTTTTTAATTGTGCCCAGAAATCCTCAATGGACTGTAGATACCTGTCCTTTGGGCCTGCACAGAGGCTGTCCTAATCAATCGCTAAAAGGCCTCTGAAAATTCAGGTCGTGGGTGGCAGAGGGTGTTTTCTGATAGATTGTGACAAATGTAACGTGGGTCTGACCTTGATGTGGCTGATGAGCCCTGGTGGCCAGCTACATTTTTCTGGGAATCCCTTGGAAACCTCATCTTTTGCTTCTTGGTGTGAGCCTTGCCAAACTCCAAGCAGGGAGTGTAGCCAGCAGGAAAGGGGCCTTTTTGGCTTAGCTAATGAGCTTGGTTGCATCCTGGTAGGATTTTGGAATGGAAGATGATTAGGAAATATAAAACAGAAATCCTTGGAGGGATGAGGGGAGGGGAGGTTTTGCTGGGAGAGGAAACTTTGCCCCTTAGGGACAGGAAGAGATAGCTAAAATACTAGTCCTGTGTTCAGTACCGTGTGAGCAACTGAATTTCTTAAATATGGATCTGAAGATCTGTTTGCATTGGGCTATTATATCCTAATGGATATCCTACTCCACATTTCTTGATTGCCTTTCATTTAAGAGTCTCAGAGCACATTATGGTTATAAATGAAATGCCACTTGAGTTCACCTGGAAGATGATATTAGTACCGTCATGTTTCTCCTAGTTTATAAAAGAGAGTGAGTGTGAGGTATCAGAGTTGGGAATGGAGATAAGTGCCATCTTCCTGGCCCATTCTCACATCTATGTTGTTTCACCTTACAAAACATACCTCTTTGAACGAGGGAAAGGTGAATGCATGATTTGTTGAAACAAATTTCCAAATATTTTATTTGGCACCTTAGTCTTTTTATCCTGTTCGGGGCAAAGACATTTATTCAGGCCTTTGCTGTGACACTTTATGGATGTAAGTGTGAAAAAGACCTGGCATCAGCACAGGGATAGCACGTCATTAGCAGTAAACCTGCCAGGGAAGCAGTGTGACAAGTACTCCATAGTTTCAAAATTTCTGCCCCCCCCCCCCCCCCCCCAAGTTTCTCCCTGGATCCCTCCCCAGACACAAAGGATGGCTGCCTGCCGGAGCAGGGCTGTTTGGGATTTATCGTCTGACAGATGTGTCGTCATGGTAACCCAAGCCAGGCTTTAAATCTCCCTCTCGGAGCGGAGGAATGCTAAGCCTTTTAGCCCCCGTCTCTCCTCCCTCAACCTTCCCACCGAGCTTGAGGAACTGGATGTGCCTTTCAGGGCAGCAGAGAGGAGTGGAGAGGCCTGGACAGCTCTGGAGGCAGAGAAAGAAAGTGGCCCTTTCCTGGCTACGACGCTGGGTGATGTGTGCAAAGCGCCAGTCCCGCGCGCGGTACAGTATTGTCACCCAGCTGGCAGACCAGGCGCTGCTCCGTTGATGATGCACAAGTCTTGGTCTGCACTCCCTGGTGTGGGATGGGTCTCTGTGTCCTGGGGTTGACAAGGGGACGTGAGGGGAACTTGCCCTCCCATTGCCTATGCTGGACCGTGTGCTGCAAAGGAGGTTGCAGCCGTCGGGGCTGCTGGCATGTCACCTTTTAAAAGCACTGCATGCATATGAGGTTCTGGAGGTGTCACGTGCCACACATTTCTCAAAATACTGCTCTTGGGTGGGGACTGGGATAAGGATGTGATAGTCACGTGGTCATGGAGGAGCAGGGATCTCTGTCCGACCTTTTGTCCCAGGCTGCATTTGATGTCACTGGTGCCTGAGCGTGGAGAGGGGGGAACGGCAGCCGAGTGCTCCTCTAGGGAAGAATCTGAAAACTTGGTTCATTCAGGCTTGAACGGCACTGAGTGTGTCTGCAGCACTGTAGAAATAATCTGTCTCTTCCCGTCTTGCATGTGTGAGGACCATGGGCTACCTGCCTCAGGCAAAAAACACTTCTTTCACCACTTGCTTCTCTCTCTAGGATAACGTGCAGTGGATGAGTGATCAAAGTAAATTATGGAAGTCATCAGTTTTAAATTAATGCGATGGTCAGTGTTTGGTCGGTACTCTTTTGAAATATTAGTGATTGTGGTGATTTTGTCAGGATATCCTTCAGTGATAGGTGACAAAGCTGGTCCCTGCACTGAATGAGAGTCTGCATCTGTGACTGCACTTCCCCACGGAAGGAGCCATGTGCCTGAACCAAGTCTATGGGTGTGAGCCATGGGGGGGCAGCACTGCTGTGCTCTTTTGTGCCTCTTGAACCTGAGGAAGGGTAGCTGATGCAGGAAGAACTGCTCATCTCCTCTGCACAGTATAAAAAGTCTGTGCTTTCTCCATTTCTGTGTAATTTGCCTGTGCATTAACATTTAGGCCAAGTCTGCTGTTGAGAGGCCGTCACCTTTGTCTTGGTGCAGGCACTGAGCCATTGCTTTTTTTAAAAAGCTATTAAAATGTGAATAACTGCCTGGGCCAGGAGCATCTCTGTCACCTGCCAGCAGCCCTCCTGCCAGGTCCCTATTTGATTAAGAAGTGCTCCTGTAGGAAGCTGCATCGGTGACTCTTTCCTGAGGTACACAAGTAGTACAGAGTGTGCATTTCAGGGCTTCTCTTTTTATTGTTTTCCAGCTGAAGAAATTTGACTGGAATTAGTTTGTCTTGCTTGTCTGTGACATACTGAGCCTCTTGGTGGGTTTTTTTTTTTCTTTTGGTCAAGTCTGTCTGCTGTCTCATTCTGTATGCTGCTGGGCCTTGGGGCTGTAACACAAGGCTCTTCCCTTTAGCTATAGCAATTACTTTGGACGTTCAGAGCAGGCACAAGTGAGCAAGAGAGCCTGCAGGAGGTATCATGGCTGTGAATGTCGGCTGCCCCTGGTTTTCTTTACAGAATCCAGGAAACCTTCCTGCTGTCCATGGCAGGACTCCTTGCATGGGTAGTTCTGCAAATCTTCCTTTCCTCTCTAAACGAAAGGCCCCTCCCTTTGGATCACTTAGTTACTATTCATGGTATTATTGAATTCTCTTCCTCTGACTATGCACCATGTCCAGCTCCACCCTACAGGGTGCTTTTTAGTAATCTGTAAGCTCAGAGAAAGGGGAGAAGTTCAACAGCAAGGTCCCAGCCAGCCCGGGGGGAAGGGAGCATTGATGTTGAGCTTGGGAAGACTAAGGGACCTATTGCTTGGAGGTGAGATGTGTTGTTCCTTTGCCTTAGGTGCAGGCTTTCTGGGTCCTTTACAGTGGGTTGGAAAGCATGAATGAGGAATAACACGTGGCTGTGTTATTTAGGTTAGAAAGTGATGTCTTTCAGTAAGACAAGACTGTATGTCATCTAAAGGCTCTGTGTATGTAGCTGTTGGCTACCTAGCTTGCACAGGCTGCAGTGCCCTGTCTCCAGCCTCTGCGGTACCTTCTCCAGAATTGAACTAGGCACCAGCAGAGCACAGAGGGACGTTACAGAACAACTGAATGTGAACATTTCTTTTTCCCTTTCATTCAAACAGGCTTTACTGAGCACCCAGAATAAGCTGAGAACTTTAGTCCCAAATTTCACCTTCAACCTGGGCTTCTCAGGGAAATTCTACCACACAGGTAAGTTCCTGGCACCGCCTTTGGTCCCAGTGCCTGTGTGCAGCCTGTAAGGTCGCAGGAGTCACGCACGGCCCTGGCAATGTACTGGGCGTGTTCCTGTGTGGCTCTTGACAGATCTGATGTATTTCTTCTAGCACTTGCAGCCTTTGGTAGCTCTCTGTCTGTACTCTCTGTGCATGTGTCTCTGTAATACTTTAGAGAGATCTTGATGCTCTGTAGGACCTGCTCAGCACTGCAGGGGATTAGCCAGTGCTTCGAAACACTGAACCCTTATTCTGTCTTTTACTTTTGCACTTCCTTTTCTGCTCTCCTTAGGTACAGATGAGGAAGATGAAGGGGATGACATGCTGCTCAAACACAGGAAAGAGTTCTGGTGGTTCCCTCACATGTGGAGTCATATGCAACCTCATCTTTTCCACAATGTCACTGTGCTGGCTGAGCAGATGAAGCTCAACAAGCAGTTTGCTGTGGTAAGGAGCATCACAGCCTTTTTTCCTTTGCAGTACTAATCCTAGAACATTCTTCCCCTGGAATAGCTGTTTGAACCCAAATATTAGTCTGGCAACTCAGCTGCATTTAAGAAAACTAACTCTGAAAGTTTAAATTGGTGCATGGCTCCCACTGCCTTCAGGCAAGAAGCGTGATTCACATGCCTGCCTCTGCGACGGGAAGTGCTTCCTGGCACCTGCGCGGCCCCAGGCAGCCTTCACCACATTCCAGGGTGCAAATCCCAGGGCTCTTGTTTGCTGAGGTGTGTACTCACCGCAGCGTTGCCATCCAAATCCAATTAACTTATAAACTCAGACTGGGAGAGAGCATTTCCTGCTCCATCCTTATTTACTGTGGGTTTGTAAGGAAATCGCCTGGGCAATAGTGTAAAAGGCTCTATGTACTAACGCTCATGCCTCTGGCCTCCCAAAACAATGCTGGTGGGAGTCAATTATATAGGAAGTCCAGGGGAAATTGCCTGGGTTTTGGCAGAGGAGGAGGAAACCTTGAACATCCTGCGCTGCTAGGACAATGTCTGCTTGAGGCTTACAGGACAGAGGTGAATATAGTGTACATGTTCCTCTGAAAACAAGTGTCCTTTTCACCCCTACTTTGGTTTTGTTGATAGTAATCCCCTTGGGAATGGCAGCCTGCCTGTCCCTTGCTCCCATGACAGATTAGGAATGATTTTGAATTCGGAGCACAATTGCAATGTCATAGAAACAGTTCAGTCTCCTCCTTTTTCTGCTATTGCGAAGTAAGACAAAGCACAGAACACAATTATACTTATTTATCATAAAACAGGCAAACAGTGGGAAGGAAAAGGCTGTTGTTTCATTTAGGGGCTCTGGTTTTATTGTACACCACTAGGACAGAGCTGTCATCATTCATACCATTAGCAGAACCACATAGTGGAATTAAAAGCCATGAAATTCAGATATTTCCTGTCATTTTAGGATAGCTCCAGGCCCCATATCTTCAGCCTCAACAGCTGCTTGCTTCCTGCCTGCTTTTCTTTGAATTGCTGTCTTCAAGACAGATCCCAGCTCTTGTCTTCCTTTCCTTCTATATCAGTTAAGGAAATTTTGCTTTCCTCCTCCGGTGACTCCAGTCCAGGCATTGTGGGTGTGAGATCTGTCACTTACAGCACTGATTAGTTTGTCTGTAGTAACCAAGGAGCTTGACCTCAGGCTTGTGTATTAATCTGATTTGTCACACCTGCAAGCTACAAGACTGTTTGTACAGCAGCTGTTACAAAGTGCTGAAAGTCGTGGTTGATACAGAGTCACCCTTCCTATTTCTTTAGATGCAGCAGGCAAGAAGTACCAGCAGTATTTCAGGTTTCCCAATCCAGAGAGATTTCATGCTGCTCTGTCCCCTCGCTCCCATTTGGAGGCTATTGCTAAATCCAGTCCTCATTAAGGATAACAGTTAAATAAATATTGAGCGATCAAGCTGCATATTTTCCTTCCAGGAGCATGGGATTCCCACAGACTTGGGCTATGCTGTAGCTCCTCATCATTCTGGGGTGTATCCTGTCCACACGCAACTCTATGAAGCTTGGAAATCCGTGTGGAGCATCCAGGTAACAAGCACAGAGGAATACCCACACCTGCGACCTGCTCGCTACCGCCGTGGATTCATCCATAATGGAATTATGGTGAGCACAGCCAGGACGGCAGAGCCCACGGGGCCTGGGGAGGGCACAGACTTCCTGACCAAGGACAGATTCTTAATGACTCGCGTCAGAGACATCGATCTCCATGTCGCCAGTATTTCCAAAATCATTAAGTCAAACAAAGAGAAAGGATCTGGCTAAAGCCAGTGTTTGTGCTTCTCCAATCAGTCAGTACAATGCAGAGTTGACAGGTTGCACTGGTGTAGAATCAGCACAGGTATGCTAATAAAATCAGTGTATCCTGCAAAAGCGTTGTTTCTCCAGGAACACACACCTCACTCCTTGAGCTTGAGGGCTTTTCCTGAACAGGATGTTTAGGAGCTGGCCAAATGCCTGCCTGTGCCTTATTTCAGATGAGCTAGGTCAGCACTGAAAGGAGAAAGGGGAGCAAAAGCAAGCACAACAAGACCAAATTGAGATCCCCTTGACTTGTTTGCACTGTTGCTTAGAGCAGGGTGAGTAAATATGTGGGAGGAATATCAGAGTCCTTTGAACCAATGTTACTTTTGTCCCTTACTCTCTTTATGTTGATCCATCTAGTGCTGCTTTGACGCATCAGATTTGTGCTGTTTGCCTCTTGCCTAACCTTGCTTTTCTCTGATACTGCCAGGTTTTGCCTCGACAGACTTGTGGTCTTTTTACTCACACCATCTTCTACAATGAATATCCCGGTGGCTCAAAGGAGTTGGACAAAAGCATTCGTGGTGGTGAACTTTTCCTGACGGTGCTCCTGAACCCAGTAAGCTCATCTTTAAGGGGAATCAGTGCATGGGTGTCTCAGCTTTGGTGCATGATTTTGGGAAGGGCTAGATACTTATGGGAGACTCGATATTAAAACCCCAATACAGGGAGTTTTCACAGTGTGGGTGTCTCCAGTGTGAGACCAAGGAGAGCTGAAAACGAGGGCCAAGGAAGTACTGGCTACTTAAGGCTGCTTCACCTTACACACTGCTAAGGAAGCATCACTGTTGAGCGTTGACAAGTGGAGCGCTCCTCAGACAGAAACTAGCCAGGCCAATGTGCTGAGCGTGGCCCAGCGTGGAGTGGGTGTTAGCGAGGCTGCTGCATCTCCGTGAATCAGAAGTGAGATATTCCTTGTCTCCTGTTCCACGCACATCTGCCTGCTGTTAGCTTATCCCCATGCTAACTGATGAGTTTTGTTCAGAATAATTGCTTTTTCCTGCCTTTTATTATGGGATGTTTTCCTCTTTCTTCCAATATGGATGCCCTTGAAGCAATTTCTGCATGTTTGTTCTGTGATGTAGCTGTCACCCTAAGGCATTTAGGGAGGATCTGGGTCTGACACAGCTGTTCCTTCTTCCCTTTTAACACTTCTCAGCTCCATCAAACTACCAAACAAATGCAAGGCATTCAAAACTGTGCAGCCCCTTCCCAGTTCTCAGCTGTGGAATCACATGGTTTTCCTGCTTCTTGTTGAAGCTGGGAGGAAGATCCAGGTGGCAAGAGACAAAAAAAACCTCCTCATTTTTAAAAAATCCTGAGAGGATAGAATTAGGAGATGATGCTTTGTATCCCGCTCCAACCCCAGTTCTCACTCCCTTCACAAAACATGCCTCAGACGTGCTTGTTGGCTGTAGCAGGGGAAGACATGCTTCTCTTTTTGACTGGTCCCACGTACAGTATCCTTCTCAATTCCCCACCTGAATGTATATCTTATTAAAAATGATTTGGCACCTGTTGTCATCCCTTTCTCTGTATGGGCATTATTACACTGCCAGATTTAGACAGTGATTTTTAAAACATCTGCCTTGTAAACGTTACTAAAGATAATGATGTTTGTTCTGTTCTTTTCTCATAACTTCAAAATTCTTATCTTCTTTCTCTTGTTTTCCCTAGTGTTTAGTGTCTCTCTAATCCTAGAAGTAGAACTGTGATAGTGATAAAACCCTTGCAGTGCATTCTGAGTGCATCGTACAGTCAGGTTGTAATTTACAACCAGGCCCTGTGTTTCTGAAGGTTAGCCTGTGGCTGCCTTTGGTTTGGTGTATGTCCTCTCCCTGGGCACCTGATTTGCAGAAGACGGGAGTCTGTTAACAGCCCTAGCTAAAAGATTTAGGGGTTTGTACTTCCAGTTCTGGAGGCCGCTATTTAGCCCCCATTGCCAGAGACAGAATCACAGAATGGCTGAGGTTGGAAGGGACCTCTGAAGATCATCTAGTCCAACCCCCCTGCTCCAGCAGGGTCCTCTAGAGCATATTTCCCAGGATCGCGTCCAGGCGGGTTTTGAATATCTCTGGGGAAGGAGACTCCACAACCTCTCTGGGCAACCTGTTCCAGTGCTCAGTCACCCTCACAAGTCAAGAAGTTTTTTCTCAGGTTCAGAAGGAACTTCCTGTGTTTCAGTTTGTGCCCGTTGCCTCTTGTCCTGTCACTGGGCACCCTGGAGAAGAGTCTGGCCCCATCTTCTCGACACCCTCCCTTCAGATACGCATTGTACACACTGATGAGATCGCCTCTCAGTCTTCTCTTCTCCAGGCTAAACAGTCCCAGCTCTCTCAGCCTTTTTTGATAGGGGAGATGCTCCAGTCCCCTAATCATCTTTGTGGCCCTCCGCTGGACTCTCTCCAGCAGTGCCAGTAGAACTGTTATCGTTACACACAACAAGCAAATCCACCTGCATAATAAAACTCTGCAGGAAGCAGAAAGCTGCTCTTTGCGTTACATACCAAGGGATCATTGATATCATTGGTCAGATGGGAAGAAACTGCTTTCTTCTCTCAAGAACTATGACTTGTGCTTTTCTGGGTTTTGGTTCCTGTATCTAATGTGATTTTCACCTTGTCCTATTTTGTAATAGTGAGGAGAACAAGAGCTCTGGATTTCTCTTGGAATGCAAGTTGCCATACTGTAATCCAGAGATCATTACTGGTCTGGGAGGCTGTGCCAAGGAACTTGTAGAGTTTAATGGAGAGAGCTACC
The DNA here is from genome assembly GCF_040807025.1 of Struthio camelus. Classification (NCBI taxonomy): domain Eukaryota; kingdom Metazoa; phylum Chordata; class Aves; order Struthioniformes; family Struthionidae; genus Struthio; species Struthio camelus. The sequence continues at coordinate 24,928,849 of NC_090948.1, read as the reverse complement.
CATTAAATGTTTGCTGATACGCATGCGATGGTCTATGCAGCTGGCAGTGCTTTGTGATCCAAAATGCTTGGGAAGATTGTGCTCTGGTGTGGGATAGGCTTGTGTTAGATTTAGTGTTGGCTCTTCATGGTGTCTTTCAGAAGGGTTTCAGGCTCTCTCAGCTGCTTCCAGTGTCTTCAATTTTGCTTTGTAGTGGCAGTGGAGTTTCTCTCCCTGTGAGCAGCGGAGGCCTGTGCTCTCAGCTCCTCTCCATTGCTCCTGTTTGTGCAGCAGCTCAGACCTTTGCGTTCCTACCCTCGTTGATAGAGCCATCTCTTAGACTTGATAGAAAGCTGGCCAGCCCTGCAGCCCCAGCAGTGATCCGTAGCAGACTTGGGCCAGTCCCTTTCAGTCATTTCTGGTGCTTCCAGCCCCCTTTGAGTGGATGTACACAGGCAAGAGTCCCTAAGCCACAGTGCAAACAGATTATGTTTGATCTTCTGACTAGTGAAAAGGTCTAATGTCAGGAACGAGAGTAGCTGTTGATGTTCAGTGGACAAGCTGCCTTGTGCCCTGTCTATATTTCCCAGAAGCAAAGGGAATGTTTTGATGATTTCTCACACACTCATGCACCAGACAGGTTATTGCTGTGCCCACAGCTACTTGTTACGTAATGCAAGAACTCTCCTACCTTTCTACGTTTTGTATTTCAGGCTCTCTGCCCTTTTTCTGCCATCTTTCCTCAGTGTTAGGGCAGGGAAATCATGGCATGCTGATGATGCAAGGGAAGGGGAGAGGAGGAAGATGTCACTACCAAGACAGTCCCAGGGGTCACTGGATGTGAATGAGAGGGAGGGATAGACAGAGCTCGCACATAGGTTATGTCAGCATATGTCGAGCAAACGTAGGTTATGTTTTGGTAGTGGTAGCCATGGCAAGGCAGAGCAGGCTGCCTGTTTTAACAGAGCAGGTATATTAGAGGATCTAACTATGCACTCAGAAGTACAGGTAAATGGCTCTTTAGTTGTGCTTATTTTGCCTTCTTGTAAGCCCAATTGCTTGGGACTGTTTGCAGGTAACGGCATCATCTGTGAGCAATGGTTGGCCTGAAGATTATCCTGAACATAGTCAGTCTTCAGACATAGTTTCTAAACGTGGGTCACATGCAGGAAAGATTTCATCCTGGAAATCTTGAAAGTGCCCTGGGTGGAGACCTGTGTCCTTCCTCCTGCAGTACTTGGTTTAAGCCATTGAGTCAGGCACTTCATACAGCAAACTTGTTTTCTGCATGTTTCACCAGCAGTTCAAAGGGATGAGCCGGCTGCTAGCTGTCACACCACTTTCTTGGCATCTCCCAGAAATAGCCAAAGACAACATGAGATGTGTCCTCTTGCCTTCTGATGTAGTCAATGACATGGCCCTGCGGTTGTATAGATAAACCTTTCTGTCCTTTGCTCTGTGTTGTATTTAGCACATCCTTCTTATACAACAGCACCAAGCCCACACTGCTCTTTGACGTGTACGTATCAGAGCCTGTCTGGCAGGGCCTCTGACAACTTAGTAGGAGACCAGAAGTGAAAAATTCACAGGCAGACAAACATGATGAAGCTTCAGCTCCGCTTCCCGTCCATGTGTCCCAGCATCCTACCACTGTTTTCTGTTGCCTACCTTCAGTTAGTGGAACCCTGGTGTGCGAGCACTGTGTGGACAGGAATAAATGCACTTCCACACTGTGCCTGGGATGACTCACGCACAAACAGATACTAAGACATGCTATCTGTCCATACCTCTAGTTGCACTGAAACTAGTCCATGGTGACATAGGGCAGAAAACTGAATTCAGACCTCCTGAGTGCCAGCAAATGACTTCATCCCAAGACCGTCTGTCTCCTGCTTCCTCCTCTTGCCCTTCGCTCCTGCAGGTGGGAAGGCCATTGCTGCCCCCTGCCAGTGAAGCCTGTTGTTGCCTCCTGACCTCCTCTAGCAGCATGAGGGTTCAGCCCTGAGCTGTGCAGCAGCGGATGCCAGTTCAGCTACTGAAGCCTTTTCCTCTCCCTGCACCAGCAGACACTGGGGAGCCGAGAGTGCAAAGTCATCCCCATAATCATCCTTCCATTGGCATTAATGTTCTGCTTTTGCTTTGCTAACTTCTAGCCTTGATGTGGTTTCGTGACTGGCAAAGAGCTGTTGTGTTGCAGCCAGTGGGATGCCCAATTCCATGGGATCCTTCAAAGCCACACACTGAACTCAAGCTGAGGGCACTCTTTTGCACCGTTTTCCGAGAGTTAAAACATTGAAAAACAGACAGGAGAATGAATCTGCTTGAGAGAGGAGATGGCTTGACAAAGCAGAGATAGCACATCAGCTCCGGCAGAGAGAGCACATCAGTACTCCACTGCAGTACTGGCAGAGGCTCCCATGGGTGCTTAGTGCCACTTCGCTTAAGGGCTTATGCCTTCGGTCTTGGCAGGAAATGTTTCAAGGGCTGCACATACTGCAGGGCTCTGGAGAGCTAAAACCTTACTAGCTGGTGTCTCTTCCTAGGACAGTGTCCTAGCGCTGTGTCTCCTTGCGTTCCATGTTCAGTTCCCCAGATATACTTCTTTGTACTTTAAAGTGTGAATTGCCAGTTGTTCCTGTCCATTCAGGTATCAGCTCCAAACTGAATGAAAGCTGGATTCCCCTAGACACCAGCTGTGGGCCTAGAAATAGGTCCTGTGAAAATTGTCCCTTATGAAAGCTATACCTTGTGCCACTGTGCTCTGGAATGCAGCATGTTGCCCCTCTCCCTGGCCTGCTTCTCAGCTGAAGCAGGCACTCCAACTAGATACACGTTGTGTCTCAGGGTGAGGAAGGGAAGGTCCTACTTTCTCTTGAAAGGAGTTTTGCAAGGTTTTGATTAGAAGCGAGCCACTGAGTAACCCTTGTTCCCCTGGATGTTTCAGAGGCACTTGAATGGGGTTTGAAACTGTGCTGGATTCATGGCCTGGGCTTACTGAGATAACCCTGGGGTTATTGAGAGGTGTCTGGCCTTCCTTCTCTCCTGAGTTCCTGTTGCCTTGCAAGAGGTAGATCTCTTTGATTTTTCATCAAGGCAGTGCCGTATACTGACAGATGCACATTCATCAGCCCATTCAGCAAGGGCAGTCTGAGATGTGAGCAGCCTCTTGCTGACAGTGGGATCAGACCAGGAGGACACAATACTGTTACCTGAATTATCAGTATTCCATGTCTTTCCTATTTGCAGATCAGCATCTTCATGACCCACCTGTCTAATTATGGAAATGACCGTCTGGGACTGTACACTTTTGAGAGCCTGGTCAAGTTTGTGCAGTGTTGGACCAACCTTCGCCTGCAAACGCTGCCCCCTGTCCAACTCGCAAAAAAGTATTTTGAAATCTTTCCCCAGGAGAAGAATCCCTTGTGGCAGGTGAGAAGGCAGTTTTAACCTCTAGTAGTGGTTACATACCCTGGGAGGTATGTCCCACGTTTATGTCTGGAGAGGCTGCTGATCCAGAGCACAGAGTGGTGACACATAAGCCTTTTAGGTTTAACCTTTGTGGCTTGAGGCTGCAAGTGCCAAATTGCAAGGTGGAAGGGATGGGGAAGTGGGAGCAGTAGGCTTAGGGACAAAGATTGCTGTTCTAAGGGACCTTGGCAGGGTTTGCAGGCATTTGGATAATTGAAGGCTGATGTGAAATGTTAAGTGTGTGAGGAAGGACCCTGTTTGGTGCCAGAGGAGCTTGCAGGCATGTTAATGTGATTAATCTTAAAGTAATTTCACACCACGGAATTCATGTTCATTAAATAAAAACATGCTTATTTCATTTCATCTCGGTGCAGAGCTCTCTGCATGGTAATGAGCAGATGAAATTAACTGAAGGTGATAGAGTTGTCTGTCTGCCAGAAGTTCACAGATGCTGAGCTGTACTATCATGGTGGCCCAGCCCAGCACGGCTGCACAGGGCAAGACCTGTAGTTAATGCTTTCAAAGGGACTTTGGCTTCTGTGTCACTTTTGAGCTTTTTAAAATGTTCCCCTGTGTTTTCATCTAAGCCTTCTTGATGTCTGGCAAAGAAGCAATGTGGCTGTGAAGTGTTCTTCATATGCTAATAGCATGTTCCCTAGAGGACTGGCTTTCCAGCTTTTCTTCCTATTTCCATTAGCTCCTGCAGTAATATTTAATCCTATCACTTGTGCTGCAGAATCCATGTGACGATAAGAGGCACAAGGATATCTGGTCCAAAGAGAAAACATGTGATCGGCTCCCCAAGTTCCTCATCGTGGGACCTCAGAAAACTGGTAGTGTGAATACTTTATCTAAAGATAAGACTGCAGCTTCCATCTCATTCCTCTGGAGAGGAGAGCTGGAAAGGCCCGTGTTGTAGATCTGTACGGCTGCTCTTTGTGCAAGCTGCCAAATGACCACAGAGGACATTTCAGAGAGTCTCAGATTTGTTCTGCCCTAAACCTGGCAAGCCCATCAGTACTTTGCACCTTAGCACTCTGCGTGGATCAGTCTGGTTTGCAGGGAAAAGCCCTACCTGCTGAGCTGTAGTTTGGCTTTTCCTCACAAGCTCAGAGAAACAGTGACCTTTCCTAGTTTGTCGTAAGACATAAGCTGTCAGCAGGACTAACCACACACTCTTAGCAGAGGCTATGATGAATGCCCCCTAGCGCTTTTCTTGTGACGGATCTGTGTACTCGCCACATGTTCCATGTCACTGTCAGTAGGAGGTAGTGATCCTCTTTTATCTGATCTCTGTCACCACCTCTTAACTGCTGTGGCATCATCGTTGGCAGTTACATGGCTATCCATAAATACTGTCCTGAGGAGTCACTGCTGGCCTGAAGAGAGCAAAACCTCTTCAGCCAGAGCCTGGTCTTCAAACCTTGGCTTTCTCTGTAGCGCAGTGAAACAGCAGCTGCTAGCCATGCACAGAGACGGTGATCCTGGCCCATGGGAGGAGGCTTGTCGCAGCCAAGCTGCTGCCTGTGTCACTGCGAAGCTCTGTTGGCACGCGTGCAGCATGGGCACTCCTGAATCGTTGCCTGGGCTTCTCGCAATGGCACAGGAAGAAAACCCTCCTCGTAGCTGGTTTATTGGCCTGCTGGACCCTTGCAGCTGTACAATTGCCCTTGCAGCAATTATCAGGCTTGGCTGGGTGAGGGAAAACATCTACAGCAGAGGCAGGCCAAGCCATCCCTTGCTGACCTCCCTTCCGAGGGCACTAATGTCACCCCTAACACATCTCCTTTCAAAACACATGATGCTGCCCTGCAGTATGCAGGCCACCTCCCATTTGGCACGTGTGGGTCCTGCCACATGACAGTGTGGCCATGCTACAAAGGAAAAAGAGATGGGGGGTAGCCCAGCCACATTCACGTGGCTGTTAGCAGAGAACACAAGATGGCTGGCATGATGATGGCTGTCATGGTAAGGAGGTGATTTAAATCAGCTGCGTGAGTTGATGCCTGGGATTGAACTGCTGAGTAAAGTTAAATCCCAATTGCTTTGGCATCACTGCTCTTTTAACCTGCATGAGTTAAGGAGTGGGTTAGCTGTGCAGGGCTAGGGGTGTGCCCCTTTGGGGGCTGTTTTTTTGTGCTATAGATAAAGCCTTTCATTCAGCCAAGTGTTGTGTGTGACCCAGGTTCTGTTAATTGGTTCCTGTTGCAGGCACAACAGCTGTGCACTTCTTCTTGACCATGCATCCAGCTGTCACCAGTAACTTTCTGAGTCCATCCACCTTTGAGGAGATCCAGTTTTTTAATGGGCCCAACTATCATAAAGGAATTGATTGGTAAGAATCCTCACTGTTGTGCTCTTCTATGATAAGCTGCATCCGTGTTGTCTTCTCCTGAGTCTCCCTGTACGTACTCTGTCTGCCTCAGCCTTCTTAGTAGCTTCTCCATTTTTGACCAGCTGTTTGCTTTGCTGTTACTCAGCACATGTTCTCTGTCTTCCTGCTAGCCCATCTGTTTAGTCCCAGGAGCAGCACTCGTAGTTTTTGATCTTAGTGACTGTTGACCAGAAGAATTCTAGGCCTGATTTTTCTCAAGCTTTAACATTTTAAAGAGTCTTTGTTGAATCCACTGCCATCATGAGATTTCCTCTCCTTTGATGTGCAAAACAGACAACAGTGTGCTCTCTAAAAAGAAGTTCTTCATGGTCTCTGAGTTAAGACACACAGGACAGAGGGGATGCTGTTGTTTTGGGCCCTTTAGACTTAGAGAGATGTCACTGCATTCCTTACACTGACTCCAGTGTCTCTTTGGCCACGTGCATACCCAGATCTTTACCTGTACAAGTATACAATTATGACAAAGTAGGTGTTTCTACCTGGTGGAGTAATGCTAGTGTCGTTATGGCACTACTGTGCCACTGTTTCCAGGCAGAGAAATTGTAAAGGTATTTCTTGACTGAAGTATGAATTCTGGGTCCACCCTGGCACCACACTCCCTGAAGCTTGGCTCTGAGGGATGGTGGTGCGGCAGTAAGGCATTCTGTCATGGGATTTCTTTCCCCAGGAGTTGCAGGAGAATTTGTCTGACTTCCCTGAGCATTTAGAGGACAGCTGAAAAGACGTTGGAGGGTTGTTGGTACTTGAGTGAAGTTAGTGTGAGTCGGCACTACAGAGTGACCGCGTTAGCTGATAGGCCTCGAAAGCCTACGCTTTCCTGTGCATCCCCTGGAAAAGTCATCCAACTTGAGTTGAATGTAGCATCATATGCAAGGGGAGAAATTGCTGTTGAGGATGGAATTTGTGTTTTACAGCTTGAATTTCAGCAGAGACCAGCCTTCAGGTACTTTACAGTGCTCTGTCCCCCCATTACCCCTCTCCTCTCCCATTATTCAAGTGTCTTACACTTTCTGTGTTATCAATCTTACAAGCTCCTGTAAGGTAGAGCAGAGCTCCTATCCTTATTTCTCAGCTGTGAACTGAGGTACAAAGAGACAAATGATTTTCCCAGGTCTAAACAAGAGGTCAGTGCTAGGGCAGGCAGTTGATCCTGATCAGCACCCTTACTCTTGGGCAAACTTTCTTTTCTCCTGCTTTTAAAGGTGTTAGTTGCAAACTTGGAGTTTGCAACTAGTACTCTGCCCTCAGCCTTGTACTGCCACTACACCAGGACTTGGGGAGTGCACTCTCAAGAGAGAGAAGAATAATTCTTCTTCCCTTTTATTGTCTCCTACTTTCCATCCTGTGCTCCACCATCCCTTTCCAAGTCATCCCTCTGCCAACTTTGCACTGGTTTGTTCACTGGTTGCATTGCTGGGGAGGTGCAGTTGTTCTGTGAGCCACGTCTGTCGAGGAGGTGGGAGGGCATCGTTTTGCTGTGTGCCATTTCTGTGTTGGGCCGTGCTGCTCACCAGCATCCCATCCATTGGCAGGTACATGGAATTCTTCCCCATCCCCTCCAACGCCAGCACAGACTTCATGTTTGAGAAGAGTGCCAATTACTTTGACACAGAGGTGGTACCAAAACGTGGTGCAGCCCTGCTTCCTCGAGCCAAAATCATTACTGTTCTGATCAACCCTGCTGACCGAGCCTACTCGTGGTACCAGGTGAGCTCCCTGCACCCCTCTGCTGGGGAGGGCCAAGGAAAGATCCCAGTGGGGTGAGGCAGAAGGTCGTGAATCCCTTTCCATAGGAAGGCCAGGGGAGATGGTACAGGCTGCCCTCGAGTGTGGACAGTTACGGACAAAGGCATTGGTAGCCTTTGTCCTAAGAGTCAGTGGGCTCTGCACAGAGATGTGTATGCTGGCATGGGAAAGGTGGAATTTTGTGTTCCTGTTCCCTAATTTGGCATATGTTTTTCAGCACCAGCGTGCTCACAGTGACCCTGTGGCGCTCAATTACACCTTCTACCAGGTGATCTCTGCAAAATCCCAGGCCCCTCAGGAACTGCGCAACCTGCAAAGCCGATGCCTCCTCCCTGGCTGGTATTCAACTCATCTGGAGCGCTGGCTAACATACTACCCTTCTGGGCAGGTAGGAGATTTGGCAGGTTAATGATGCCCTGACATTGCTGACTTTGGATGGGATCATGCAAAAACCTTGGGCCCAGGGACCGAACACTGCAGCCTGGCCTGAAGCTGAGATGACAGAATAGGGTAGGGACTGCTCTCTCGGACCCCCTTGTGTGTTGATTGCAGAGGAGAGGAAAACTCTCTTTATCTCTTTCTCTCATTCTATTTTCATTTCACCTTTTGTCTTGTCTTTTGGAACAAGAACCAACGCTTGCTTCCTCTTAATGTGAGCTGATAAGGGATCAGGCTTGCAAACTTCAATTTTGTACTTTATTGCATTTGTAAAATCTCATTTAGAATCCAGAATCTGCAGGTTGCTGAGTAAAAGTAAACATGTGCAAAAGGAGACTGTGATCTTCCAGACAGCTCCGTGGTATTGAGAAGTTGGAAGAACAGCAGTGTTAGCATTCCCTTTCTTTCATCTTGGCAGCCTGCAGCCTTGTGATTCTCTTCAGGCCCAGCAGGTGTTCAGCTACTTGCTGTGGTTTTATTGCTTTAAAGACAGGCTCTTGGACTCTGCCACTTGTTAGTTCCCGTGTTGTGAAGCCTTTAGCCCTCTGCTGAGGGGAAATTTCACTGCAGATGTGTCAGGATTCTGTGTTTTGTTTGTACATTTGCAAAAGGTCAATTAATATACCCTATAGATCATTTTAGCTTCTAAATTCCCAAGAAATTTATAAACTATCTAATGTATTATGAGTCAGGAAATATTTTTTAAAGTTCCTTTCTGCTGTCCTCAGTCGTTCTATAATCCAGCAGAATCTTAAACACATACTTAGTCAATCATTCTCTGCAGAAGCAGCAGCCTCTACTTCACATGACAGATCTATCAAGAACTGAAAGAGAAAAGGGCAAAACAAAGCAGAGACGTACATCCCTGGTTACTGTCAGACTAGGGCTAGTGCAAACCAGCTTTATGTTAGGGAATATTTAGCAGAAAGAGCAACTAACTGGTGCCACATCACAAGGAGAAGCAGCGGCAGGTAGGAACTCCTCCAAGACAATGTGATGTGTAGACAGAAGCTATTGTATTAATCCTGCCATTCATGCCTGGTGCATGTGACAGAGAATTAAAAATTTAACCAACAGCTCAACATGCCTCCTTCATTAATCAGTAAGAGGCAGGAACAAGTTGACTGCATTCCTTTATAATTGTGGAGTTGGAGCAGGCAAGTAAACATGGACTGTTGCTGCATAAAGTACAATGGCTTGTGTCTCATTGCCTTACTATTTCTGGAGGTTATTACTGTGAGGAATGATCGAGCCAAATAAATGTGTGGTCACTGCTTAAAAATAAACGAAAAAAAATGTATTGCCACTCTTCCTGGTACCTTTGCACTGACATACCATCCCCTGCACTGGTATTTGCCACGGGTCAGGGTCCCATCTTCCCCAAACTTCATTCAGTTCACGCTACTGTTTCTGTACTGTGTTCTTTGGAGTACGTAAGTAATGCATTAGCACAAAATATTGTTATTGCTTATCATACATGTAACAGGAGAATAATCATATGTTACAGAAGAATATTTAGCATAATGACTACAGGCATCTTAGAAAGGACAGATGAAACGTCCAAAGACCATCTGTAATTCATGCTAGTGCTGGACCTTGATGCTCCGTTACCAGGAGTTTGGCCAAAGATAAGTAAGTTGATTAAGCAAAGCCTATTGGGATCTACTGTCTTATGGTGCTTGTTGCCCTTATCACAGCTTCTGTGTCTCTGGTGGCAAATGGGCCAAGTTTCCACTCCCACCCAAATTGCTGCTCCACCAGTCTTCTCCCCATGTTGCCCTAGAACGAACAGTAGGTACATCAGGAGCAGTTACTCAGTGCTGAGGCCCATGACTGTTTCAGGAGCCAGGATGCTCGCGGGTGTCCTTCAGCACGGCACACACGAGTGTCTCGGCTGTGAGCTGCTGTCAGAGGCTGAGGTGGCTGCTCTCGTTTCAGATTCTCATAGTGGATGGTCAGGAGCTGAGACACAACCCTGTCTCTGTAATGGACAACATCCAGAAATTCTTGGGTGTTACACCACTCTTCAACTACACCCAAGCCCTCCGGTAAGGAAATAATTTATGTGGCTCTGTGTGTGGGTGGGTGTGCGAACACAGCTAATAGTTGCAAGCTAGTTGGCACAGTTAGCACTTGCGGTGTCAGCTTGACAGCAGTCTTCCCTTGAGAGAGCATTTGTCTCTCACTAGCCCTGTCTCACCTATTGTATGTAGGAACTGAAAGTTGCACTAAGAGGGTGTAAAGATTTTAAAGAAGCTTTATTGGCTGAGTGTGGTGCTACTAAGCACTTGGCTGGAGGAATACTTCTTATCTCTGACCACATGACCCACCAAGGTTTCAGAGGTCTGCCTGACCCTAAAACTAGGTTCAGATGGTTATGTTCAGATAGCATGAGGTACTAGGCTAAGACTGAAATCATCTTTCCAGAAATGAAGGTGAGTGTTTCTTGGCACTGCTGTGGAGGAGCATGAAGTTGCCCACAACAGTAATTCCTATGTTTTCCTTTGGGCCTTTGTGGTTTCAGAGGAGGTGTTTGGAATTATTAGAACTCCTTTATGCTTTGTGTTAGACCTTGAATCTGGCAGAAGGCAAGCGGCAGTAATGATAAAATGTGTGACAGTCAGCTCATATCTTTGCCTAGATGGAGATTAGGGACATGTCCCACAGTTTTGAGGTAGAGAGTCTATTCTTCTTGCAGAAGACTTGGACTTGACAGATGCTCAGAGCTATCTGTGGAAGTGCTAGAGGAGGCACTACCGCGCTGCACCGAAGTTGAAGGACATCATTGCTCAGACGTTGCTGTGATCCTGTCGACAGAGCAGTAGATTTAAGTGCTAGCTGAAGCTAAACGGTGGTGATATTGGGCTTCTGTAGAAGCTCTGCAAAGCTACTGGAGATCCTGAATATTGCTCTGGGCAACTGAAACCTATACTTACTTCACATTTTTTCTGCTATCTCAACCTACGCTAGCTAAAGGTAGCGGGTGCTGTGTGTATGTGTGCGTGTGGGCACACTGTGATTGCTTGTGCCTTTAACAGTAGAGCAAGAGTTGAATCAATTCAGTTCCTCTCCTATAGTTGTTTTCTAAATGGGTGGCACAGGACTCCCCAGGGGAGGGCAAACTTACAGAAACATCAGAATATTCTTATAGGCTGTACTTGTCAAAGCACGTGTTGTGATGGTAGGTAGATTATTTATAGTAGTATTTACTGATTACTGTGTTTCACCTCCCCTTCAGCCAGGGTCAGAGAAACGGCAGCGTTGGTCAGCTTGCCTCAGGGTTTGGTAGAGGTATTTGCTCAAACCTTTTCAGGGACATGACAGATATGGTTTCCAGCATTGCTTTAAACCTATATTTTAGCAAGGGGAGAAATGCTGAGGCTTTAAGCTCGAAAGGGATTCTCTGATACTTCTCAAATACAGAGGAGATTTAAAAGAATTTCCTCATACTGAAACATTGATTTTTTTTTTTTCTTTAAAGCTTAATGGACAGAGATGATAACACCAAGTTTTCTTTCAAATTTTACGTAAAGCTGAAACATTCATGGTTGTAAAAGATTTCTTGTCAAAGTACAAGAGTGCCAAAAAAAATGAACCAATAGCACAAAAAGCCACACCAAGCCCAGTTTTTAAACACTGAAATGGAAATACATATGGAGCGTTAACTTCTGCTGTTACTAATTGGGTATGTGGCCCTACCTCCTAAAGACAAGTGTCCTTTTCAGATTTGATGAAGCAAAAGGATTTTGGTGCCAGCTGCTAGATGGAGGAAAGACTAAATGCCTAGGAAAGAGTAAAGGAAGAAAATACCCTGATATGGACATCTCGGTGAGTAACCATCTCACGTTTGTTGGCAGCAAGAAATGTAGAAATTTGAGAGGCAGTGAGCAAACAAACCTGGATTTTCCTACCATCTGTGTCCTAGATGACCTACGGAACAGGGATGAAAAGTGGTGAGGGTAGCATTTTATTTCATACTAATATTGTCTGTCTTTTCTACACAGTCACGGCTGTTCCTAAGAGACTTCTATCGGGAGCACAACATTGAATTATCCAAGCTGATGAACAGACTTGGACAACCCCTTCCAACCTGGCTCCGAGAGGAACTGCAGAATTCCAGCTGGAGCTGAGAGGAACTCCCTTGCCCCCCAGTGCCACTGGGACATGTGGTGCTCTAACGTGTGCTACAATGCCATCTCTTGTCAAGCCAAAACAACTGGACAAACGAGCAGGAGCAGAGAACATACATGCATGTTGAGCTCTTCCCCACCTTTGGGAAGGACTGCTGTCCCTGACACTGTCCTGGGGCGGGGAGTGCAAATCACATCCTTGAGTATTAATGGTTTGTTACACTTGGACTCTTACTTACAGGGAGGATTTGTAATGCCTGCGCCCTTTGAGCAGGAGGCTAGAGCATGGTTAACGTGTTTTGTTTAAAGTGCTCAGTGTATGAAACAGGCACTAGCTGGAGGGTTAGTGTCTTATTCCTCTGAGTCCACTGAAAAAGAATTAAGAGGTGAGCCCACTGCTGAGAAAAGCACAGCAGCTTAATGAAAGAGGAATCTAGTCCAGTGAACCCCAGCTTTACATAGTAGTTTAATTTGGCAACAACAGATGGAAGAAAGTCACCTGCCTCCCCCTGCAGAGTGCAGTGGTGGTGAGCACTAGTTACAGTGCCATGGCGTGTGGCTCCTGGGGACTGCACCAGCCATCAGCCCTGCTTGCAGGCAGATGTAACAGATTGCCTCTCCTGGTCTGCAGCATTGCTGGTGTGATATGGTGTCCAGTGAGCTTGGTCAAGGGGCTGAGGGACATGAAGCAGAGCCACAGCTACTGCCACAGAAAACACGTTTGTTAGCTTAGGGAAAAGGTTGTCATATGTGGCAACGTGGCTGGGTAACAGGTATTTCTCTGCAGGGATTTTTAACCATTTCAAAAGCTAGAGACCTAAGCAGTGCCATTGTCCCCTTAGAGTGCTTCCAGGATGTGTTGGTGCAGCACAGCAGCTGGGGGAGGCGAAAGCTCAGGTACTGTAAAATAAAGCTGATGTAGGTGAAGGCAGAGAGGTCAGTTCCCCATGTCAAATCAGCTTCAAAAATTGCAACATTTTTCTCTTTCCCACAGCTCGAGGGCCCCTACCAAGTATGCTGATAACTAGCATCTGTTTAATTCCCCTGCAGTCCAACAATCCAAGGAGAAAGGCAGAACCCAGGTAAAAGTAAGTATCATTCATGTAAAAGGAAGGCTTACAGTTAGAAGTGGTTTCCCGTCTCCAAAAGGGGTAGTTTACTACTTCTGCAGCAGATGCTAGTCAAGTAAGTACACTGAAGTGCTTTGCCTCCTCCTGCAATAGCTGGATAATTATTCTAAGAGTAATTCCTCCAGCACGTGGTTGTGCAAGCTTTCTCCTGCTGAGCCAGGGCTTCAGAAGTCCTTTAGGCCATCTTCCCACCTCGGGCACAGATGGTTGCTGCAGTTCCAGAGAGGGGCAGAATCCATATAAACACAGGTTATGGCAACTTCCACAAGTTTCATAGGCTCCTTTTCTCCTATCAGGGGAGAGAGGTTGCTTCAACTAAGCTTTTCCATTGAGCCTTAGGTATTGTGTATTTCTGAATGGTGCATTTACCATTGTATGTAAATGTATATAGTATGCAATATAGTATTTTATTTCATGTGCCCTTGGAAAGGGTAATTTTGTGCAGCCAAAAAAAAGGACAGAAAGAACAGAAACCCCCTCTCTCGCTCCTGTTAGAGAGAAGAGCCCAACTTCCTGCACTGGATTCATGTATAGCATCATTCACATTGAATGATAATGAAGAAATTCTTGGCTCTTGAAGCTGAGCACAACTGTCTGAATAAAGGCTAGAAGTAGTAGTAAGTGGATTCAATAAATGTACTACTTATTTTTCTTCTTTGTGATGGTTTGGAGTGATGTTATGGACCCTGCGCTGGTAGAAGGGGGTGAGAAAAACTGAAGAACATATTCCAGGCCGTACAGCTAAAATTTGGGAAGGCAACAAAGGTGTTTTTAAACATAATGGTAACTTATTACTGCTGCAGAAGCAGTGTACTAAGGCTTCTTTCTCTACACATGTACCTGCAGGCTTGCAGAAGCCAGCACAGCACACAGAGCCTGTAGTTAGTTAGAGACTCAGTCTTACTGGTTTGCACTAGTGATAACTCCTGAGCCATTCCCAGCTGCTGCAGCCCTGGGATTTCCTACTTGGTGGTGACAGCTTTGCTGTGCACCTCCTGTCCAGGTGTGCTTCCACTATGTGGCCTTGGCCAGCAGCCCAGGAGCAGACCTACAGTAATAAGCAACCTTATGTTCAAATGGTAGTAAAATACTGTTTAACTAGTCACAGTTGTGACAGCATTACAAAATAGCATTACAGCTCTCACTTCAAGCATTTCAGAAACAGAAACAGCATTAACAGAGCAGGTATTTTTTACATGCTGCCACAGGAGGAGGCTCCCAGGACCAATGCTACTGATAAACCATTAAGCACAGAAGCTCCCTTGCTTCTCTTAATCCATTACAGGTTATCACTTACCTGATGACTTGAGGCTTCACTTCTACCTATAGCAAATCTGTAAGAAACTGGATTCAAAAGATACCAAAAAAAAAAAATCAAGGCACTAGCAATAAATCTTGGGTGGGGCTCACTAAATGTCAGGGCTGTTATACTGGAGATAGTTCTATTAGGTCAGCAAAGGGCTGCTGTGCATTCTCAGTTATCATTTATTCTTCCTTCATTTCTGTGCCATGTTAGTGCTTACTGCTTATGATAATGGAAAACAAACCACTTACTTGCTGTGGCCAAGTCCAAATGTGTGATGTCCTCATCTGATTTAACTGATGAAGAGCCATTTTAAAATATGGTAACTTCCTCTTACTGCACACTGCTGCAGAAGCCACCCACTTTATAGACATCCCTTCAAAGCTGGGGAAATGAAACATGTGCTCCTAAACATAAGAGAAGCTCTGTGACACTGAAGACCAACAAGGGACAGCTTTTCCAGTGAGATAAGCAGATTACCAGACTAAATGACTAAGCATTAGTCATTTATTACCATTACACCTCATTTTGATACTGGAAATTGCACAAAAATGTAGCCTTCTTGCATCACTATTTAAGAGAGACTTCTTCATGGTAAGTAGCTAAAATTTAAGACAAAGAAAAGGTCAGGCACAAAAATGTTACCTGAAAATTTAGTTTTGTAATGTATTAAGAATTTTTTTTTTTTGTCTGATGCATAGCAAATCTGACCATTTAAAAAGGAGCAATTTGATCCAGGTATCAGAAATGCCTACAATTTTAATATAAAGTAATAGCCAGTGCAGGTCACGTGTCAGAACTGGAAGTATGCCTGACATGTAAGAATTGGCAAAACAATAAGAAGCAACTTTTTTACAGAAAGCCATTGGACTATATACATCAACCTCAGCAAAGAAAGCGCGGCACATGAAACTGAAAGTTCTGCACCTTCAAGATCTCTGGAATTCAAGCAGGACGATGATTAAAAGTAGGCTGCCACCTCTTCCTACTGGGTGCAGGAAGTACAAGGCTATGCTGGCAACTGCTATGATTTCTCAACTATAGAGTAAAGACATTTTACGGGAACGGGGAGAATTTATCTGTAAACAGCAGCAAGGACCATCTCTACATTAAACCTTATACCCGAAAACTGAAATTTTCAATTGATGACAGCACTGCAAAGACACTTTCCTGGCCGAAACCTGCAGATACTGGAAGTCAGGAAGAAACAAAACATTTTTATGTTAATCTAACAAAGAACCTGATCTAATAAACTAGTCCTGTTATTTACCGTACTTCACACTCAGCTGGCAAAAGAATACTTTGATTTCATGCTAGGCAAAGTCCCTGTATCATTTTCCTGGTCGTTTTGCTGTATTAGCAGTAAGAGGGCAAGAAAATGAATGGCAAATAGAACTGAACATGCCAAATGCATCTTCTTGTTTAGCCCTTTGCTGCATCCTGAGTGTCTCCTGGCTGACACTGTGTAGCTGTGAGTAAGCCACCAAGTCAGTGGAAGCTAACACACGTGTTTTCAGCAGGCTGCCCCACTCCCTTCACTCAGTAGGACGTGGATTGAGTACTGCTGCCTCCCTTCCCAGTTACTAGGACTTCATTTACAATGTTTCTTTCTCTTTTTTTTCTTAGCTTGTAGAAGACAAAAAAGTAAATGCAGAGTTAAGATTAGACATTAGCTCTCACCTCTGAAAAATGCTTAACAAGCTGGTTTTGCTACAATACATGTACAATGTAGTTGAGTACTCACAACACATTCATCTCCACTACTTTTGAAGACCATGTAGAAATAGATTTAATCTGTTTCAGCCCGGAAGAGTGGGCTTTTCTTCCAAGACTCCAGTCCCCGCCCTGCTCATCCTTCCAGGTTTATCAGCTTCTCCAGGCTCTCTTCTCTGCTTGTGGAACAGCACTTCTCTAATTTTGTGACACCTCTCCAGCAGCCTGAAATCCAGCTCAAGTCTACATCTCTTATGGTAAACAGTGGACTATAAATTGGAATACTCCCAAAGGCCTGCAACTATAAAGCCATCGGAAAAAAAACGTGCTTTTCAGGATGTGTAACAACCCTATCTTGCCACTGAAGCCCTGCACAACTGTAGCCACCATCAACATACATAAAAGTACTGCCCTCAAATTCCCAAACACCTTCACCTCCTCATATCAGGCTTAAAAGCAAAAGCAGAGGAGAGTTGTGGGCCTCAAACAAAAAAAATCTAAGAAAGTCCTGCAAATCCAACCTGCCCTTTTAATTTTTCAATTTAGATAACTGTTGGGGGGGAGGGGGGGGAAGCAATCAGCAGCAGCCTGTGAGCAGTCTTTTCAGTCTGGGCAATCTTTTACTCAGGTGCAGCCTGGATTTTTTTTTTTTTTTTAAATATGCTGCCTAATTTCTAGATAAGAAATTGGCAGGTTTTTTTTTTCTAACAACTTGTACGGTAAGCTTTTCATATTTATAGCACATTACAGCCTAAACAGAACAGGTGGAAGTATTGCCTTCACTGACATGGCTCTTCCTTAGGCCACATCTGTTGACTCTGTTTCTTGTAAAACTATTTATTTATTTCATCCATTCTAGCACAGTGTAGCACTAACCAAGCTAGTTCTAAATGAGCTGGGACAGCAAAACACCTGTACTCCACTCCAAAATACAATAGTACTAGATACAATATTTAAAAAAAAAACACTACACAGCTTGCTTGAGTGTTTTAAAAAAAAAAAAAGTTCAACCCATCCCATAACGTTTGTGCGGGGGGGGGGGGGGGGGGGAGTTTAGCTTCCACAGCTCTCCAGGAGGCTATTGCTATATGGAGGCTGAAAGGGGGGGGAAAAAAAAAAAAACACACCCACACACCCACATATCCCAAATAAATATCATCAAAGCCAGTAAATTAAAACAGACCCAACTAATTCTAGCCCTACCTGTTTGTTGATATGCATGTTGCTTTAATCCTTTGACAACACCAATTCATATGGTTTATTGGTGCTCTAAAGACACCAAATGCAGCTATGTGCCTCTGGGGAACTGCAGAGCAGTCAGTCTCACTTTTGATACCTGGAAAGGTGATGGCTGAACTAATCCTGGATACATTTCCAGACATGTGATGGACAGGATAGTGATCAGGCTGAGTCAGCATGGATTTACAAGGGGGAAATCCTGCCTAACCAACCTAGTAGCCTTCTATGATGAGATGAGTGAGTAGCTTAGTGGAGCATGGGAAGCAGTGGATGATGTCTGCTTTGACTTTAGTAAGGCTTTTGCCACTGTCTACCATAGCACCTTCATAGACAAGCTGATAAAAGTACAGGCTAGACACCTGGCCAGTGAGGTAGACTAAAAACTAGCTGAAGTGCCAGGCTCAGAGAGTTGTGATCAGGCCATGACGCCCAGCTGGAGGCCAGTCACTAGTGGTGTCCCCCAAGGGTAGATAGATACTAGGGCCAGTTCTGTTTAAAACAGCTTCATTTATGGCCTGGATGATGGGCCCAAACACACCTTCAGCAAGTTCACAGATGACATAAAATGGGGAGGAGTGGCTGATGCACAAGATGATGGTTGCGCTGCTATTAGCAGGACCGCAACAGGCTGGTGAAACAGGCAGCAAAGAAAGAACGTCATGAAGGTCAAGAAAGGGAAATGCAAAGTCCTGCACCTGGGGAGGAATAACTCCTCACACCAGGACAGGCTGTGGGCCTATCAGCTGGATGGATGGAGAGCAGCTCTGTAGAAAAGGACCTAGGGGTCCTGGCAATTTGAACGTGGGCCAGCAGTGCACCCTTGTGGTAAAAGCGGCCAACAGCATCCTGGGCTGCATTAGGAGGAGCATTGCCAGTAGGTTGAAGGAGGTGATCCTTCCCTTCTATTCAGCCTCGGTGAGGCCATGCCTGGAGTGCTGTGTCCAGTGCTGGACTCTCCCGTACAAGACAGATGTGGATTTACTGGAGCCAATGCAGTGAAGGACCACAAAGATGATTAAGGGACTTAACCAGCGCTCATACAAGGAGAGGCTCAGAGGGCTGGGATTGTCCAGCCTAGAGAAGAGAAGGTTCAGAGAGGGTCTTATCAGTGTTTATAAATATCTGATGGGAGGGTGCAAACAAGACAGGGCCATACTCTTCTCAGTGGTGCTTCGTGATGGGACAAGAGGCAATGGACAGGAACTGAAACACAGGAAATCTCACCTGAACAGAAAACACTGATTTACTGTGAGGGTGGTTGAACACTGGAACAAGGTGCCCAAAGAGGTTGTGGAGATACTCAAAACCCATCTGGATACGGTCCGTGGCAACCTGCTCTAGCTCATCCTGCTTGAGCAGGGGGTTTGGACCAGGTGATCTCAAGAGGTCCCTTCCAAACCCAGCTATTCTGTAAGGGCCAGGAGAACATTTACTCTCAAGTGAAAAAAACACATGGGTTAAATGAAAGTCAAAAGGGAACTCTAGGTGACTGTGACCTTAGCACTTGCCTACTACTAAAACATTTTTTTCCATAAGGTTTGAGCCTAGGTACTTTCTCCACTCCTAGAAAACTGACCAAACTAACAAGGCTGCACTGAGTAATAATTTTTTTCATTTAATAATAGATTAGGGCTTTTGAGGCCACCAGGGCTCCCTCATCTCTGCACCTTATAAAGGAAAGGTACCTCAAGAATCTTCCAGCCACCCTGCATGAAAAAAACAAAAACAAAAAAAATCTTTCTCATTAAACTTTCCTGCCCTTGCACAGATGCACTTCCTTGGAATATGGCTCAGAAAAAACGTAAGATTAACAGGTGCAGAAAGTCAGTACCGAAAGTGTGTTCTGACAGACCTGAATAAATTACGTTGCACCTCCACACAGCTCCCCTTTCTGACTGCTCACTGTGAGGAATTTTGTCAGAGAACAAGACTGGAAACTTCTGAAACTGCTGACCTGTGCCTCACACCACTGAGTGGCTTGTTCAGTCAATGTCAGTCTGAGCTGAGATTCCATGGCTCTTCCCCTGTTTTGGCTCTGCAGCTGCTGGAAGACAACGCTGATGAGGTCTGTCATGAAAGCAATGGGATCTGTATGAGGACTGGAGTGTGTAAAATAACCAGAGAGAGTTTTGAACACAGTGAAAGATATTGTGCATTGCTATTTCTTTTCTCTAACAGCCATCATGGGGACTCCATAGAATGAGAGTAAGTGTACTTCTAGAAGAATTCCCTTCTGACCTCAGTATAAGCAGCTCCACTACTTTTCCTCAAACCAAAGATACTGGTGACAGTGCTCTGGTGCTCCTAACGTATTGTAGTTACAATAATCTGAAAACTTCCCTGCACAGGGAGTAATTGTAGTCTTCTAATAGATAACACAGATAAGGCTCTGCCATTTCCCTAATCAGTCCAAATCCTCAGTGCAAGAACTGTCACTTCTGATCCTGATATTTAGCACATTCAGCTTTTGCCCATCTCCCCTTTGCTCCTTTCCTTCTAGAAGATGCTCCCTTCTTTCTTCCCCTATTTGTTCTCCTATAAACAGTGGACAGGAAAAGGTTAGACTTTATTACAAAATTCTCACTTTTCTCCAAACTCCTTGCCCAGTTCTGAAAATACAAGAACCAGAGAACACAGAAAGTGCTGCAGAATCCTACACTTTCCAGGGATCAAGCTGTGCTCTCATTTCTAAAGTCAGGAGTTTTGCCAATAGCAGGCAGCTTCATAATCAACATGGAATTTGTTCAAAACTCACAAAACTTAACACAGTCTTACAAACATCAATATTTATAATTAGCACGTAACTAGACATTGGAACAACTTACCAAGGAACACAAAGGGCTGTAAGGAGGTCCTTAAATAGTTACTGTTGCACAATCAGAAGTACAGGAACCTCAATCACACTCAGGCCTGTGCTGTGCAGGAAGTCAAACCAAAGGAGCCTGTTCGTCTGCTTTGCCCAACAGGGACAAAGGTGTTTTTTTGTTTTTTAAAGTGTCAATGGAAATACCAAATACAAACAGGCATATATTTCTAGCTTACAGGAGCTAGAAGCTCCCTACTGTCATTGGCTAAACCAAATAAAAAGCAAAATATATTACTACAGAGAAACTAGATCCTTAGCATCCATTAATCATCTCAGTTCCCATTAAAAGAGCCTTGAAGTTTTCGTGCTTGTATACTTACAGATGGCAATAGCCTTTTAAATTTCCTTAGCATAAAAAGAAAAGGTTTCTAAAATTAATTTCCTGCAACATCATCCCCATTGGATCTCTCGCATACTCCACCAAGCTTACCTCTAAACTGATGGGAGCAGAACATGAGCCTTCTTTACTTCCTAACATATAACACTTACATCAAGGGTGAGCAGCTACTGCTTTGTACAAGATTTCTGAAACATGAAGCTCTGCGTTACCAAGTGGTATCGCTGACGTCAAGACCAGAAAGGGAACCTGGTGGCTGGCAGAAGTTTAGAAAGGCTTACCTTTTACACCAGCTCCCCTCATGCCCATCAGCCACCCACTCAGCACGTGCCTCAGGCTCTACAGAGGAATGTCATTTTCAGACAATAAATTTCTGACTCACAGCTTGCCAAAAAGCGCTGGCCACCTACCTCATGCTGACCTGCTACTCCCTGAGCAGGTCCCTGGCAGGACAGCCATCTACCAGCTCTCACAGGAGCTCCCCCTGGCACACAGCTGGCCAATTCCATCAGACCATCAACATCATAGCAGAGAGATGAGAGAGTCAGTCTAAGAAAACGAGTGTTTAATCAGGAAACGAGAAGAGACAAGGGATAAGAAACTGATTACAGGAGAGTAATACCCCAGCCAAAAGAAACACGATTGTACAACTCGGAACGACCAGGATCAGAACATCCTAAGAGCCAGCAGGGCCCAGTGAGGGACACTCCTGAGGAAGAGCCCAAGCACTTCCAGCAGTCTCCAGGCAGCTCAGTGCAGTCATGGACTCCGACTGCCCAAGCTCCAGCCTCTGCTCTCAGCAGCTGCTGCAGGAAGCTGCAGAGGTGGCCCTGGCCCTGCTACTCCAGTCTCAGCTTCTCTCAGCAGGAGGTGCTGAAAGGAATGGAGGAAGCACTGGCTGTACAGAGCAGTCCCAGTCTCTCCCAACAAGAGATGGTGTGTGGAGTAAGAGAAGCCCATACAAAAAAAAGGAGGAAAAAAAAAGTTTACATATTTATAAATGCCAAAATAAATATTTAAGACAGACTCCCCCACCCCTCAAACGTGCGCGCAATCACACTGCAAACTGCTCGCAGGACAGCCTCCAGGGGCTCAGGGAGAAGAGCAGTGACTACACCACAGGGCAGTCAGCTCAACTTCCTTCTCATTTCCTGATGCTTCTGAAGCCTGCAGCCCACTGGGAAGGAGGAGGAAGAGCGAGCGAAGCAGAGCGCCAACACGCAACGGTGCTGGAGAGGAATGTCATGGAATAAATACATCAGATCAGTGGTTTCCAACAAGTTAAAACTAAAATAAAAAAGACACCAGGAGGAAGGATGGTGTGAATGGAACTACAACTATGCGGGGCAAAGGTCTGCACGTCCACGGAGGTCTGCCTGTCGTCATGGTGAGAAGGTGGTCATTTCCAGAGAGACCCTTTGCCACAGCTCCTTTGTCTGCTTGCTGCGCTTTAGGTTCTGGAGAATATCATTAAACTGCATCATACCCATAGGAGTCAGGCAGAAGGCGCTTCTGGCGCTGCGGATGGCATTCACAAAGTCATCGTAGTCAGCTGGAGTAAGATGGATCAGCCGGTGATGGATGTACTGGATGGGGACAGGGAGAGAGCCTTAAGGTATTTGCTCACCACCCTAATGATGGTGACACTCAGAGCAGGACTCAAGAGCTCCCAGGGTGACACATCTGAGGATCCTGTTACCCCTCAGCAGTCACAAGACTCAAGAGGTCTAACAGACAGGAGAGCTAGCTCAACTGATAGCAGTGCTATATCTTACTTCCTAATATAGCCAAGCAGACTGTCCCCTCATAGCACCAAAAACAGCTGTTCTCTCCTTCATAAGCATCAGACCATGGCATAGCCCTGAACAAAAGGGTCAGCCAAAGATCTTCGCCATCACTCACCTGCATCTAACCCTCACACCATTAATTATGCAGGACATATAGAGGGACCCAGCATGTTCATGGGACGTTTCCTTTGCTAAGGGGTATGGCAGGAGTAAGGCTTACACTAAATTGTTACAAAGCATCCCTAGACCTAGCAATCTCGGTCAGAATCTGCCACTTTTATGAGTTTCTCAGCTAAAGCCCCAAAACTGCAGGTCCAACCTTTGAGAAACCTAGCTCCCTAACGCAGCTCAGAGAAACAGCTCAAGCAATGCAGCTGTGATGTCCCAAAATATCATCTAGGTGGCAGGACAGCTCATCCTACCTGGACAGTAAATCTACAGAATTACCTTTCCTGTCATGTATTCAAAAGAAGTAGGTACGTGTGGGGCAGCCTGTTTACACTGTTTTAAGGAACAGGCGGCTCTGGTATCCCAGCTGGCTCCCTGAAACATATTTGTCCTGGTTTCAATAAATCCTGAAATATCTCATCTGTACTGGTAGCTGACCAAGCCACTCCCACTATTAGTACCCCCACTAGCACACTGGACAGCCATGCCAGGGCTCAGTGAGGAGGGGAAGACACGCCTCAATCAAGGAAAGAAGAGAAGGACAGGCTAGCAGGAGGCAGACAGGTGACTCAAGGACATAGAAGATAAAAGAAAAAAGTATAGAAGTTAAAAGGCATGGGTAGCACTGGGAGCAAGAAAAGAGGAGGACTGGGAACACAAAACCACCTCATCTTGCAGGGTGAGCAAGGTGGCAAGAGGCCTTGAAAGAATCAGTACAATGGCATCCTTTGGACACAGCCTCCATAAAGGCAAGCAACACCTACTCTAGACCCTATTGAGTGAGACAGATACATCAGGCAATGGACCACTTCAGCTACGAGTACCCCAAGGTCCCCCCCTTCCCTCCCCACATGCATGCAGTATTTGCAGGGCAGGTTCTAACAAGCAAGTAGTCAGGCAGCAGGTTACCTGCATGTAGGCCTGCTGGCACCTCTGCACTAGCTGGTGGAAGGCTGGGGTGCGCAGGTGGTTGTGCACATGGGCCGGGTTGAGCCTCTGTAGAGCTTCCATGATGATCTCCTGCAGCACAAAAGGGCTCAGCACCCCCTTGGCTGCACCAACACAAAACTGATGCACGTAGTTTACACCTGCACAGGGAGGAGACGTCAGAACAACGCAGTGTTAAAGACACACAAGAAGTCAGGCAACCAAACAAGAACCTGGATTTGGAGCACCTTCTTCCTAGTGTAATGTATCCTCCGCCAGCCTCAGGGGAGAGGGGCTATCAAGCTCCCAGGGACAAGAGACCATTCTGATAAATCTGTCCAGGCTGAGTAAAGACCAGGTACTACCCTCAGCCACTCTGATATTTCCAGTTCACTTCTTTTTAAAAAGGAGGCGAAAGAAAAGTAATGTGGCAGGATAACTACAGAGACAAGAGTATGCAGTACCTCCTCTCATCGCTTTCTTCCTGCCCATCTAGAAAGCATCTGCACCCCCAGCACTCAGGCCTTGATGAGGCTACAGGGCTATTCACATTTCTCCACTGCTGTCTGCACTGGAACTCCTCCAGCAGTAGCAGGAGAAGCCATGCCACTAGACAGGCTGTTTGTAGACTTGTTTTTGTAAGTTCTTACTGCTGACGAAAGAATTTAAAAAGAAAACAAAAAAGCTGATAGAACACAGACCCAAGATGAAAGTGGAAGTGAAAAAAAAAAATGGTGGTTTGAGCACCTATTGCTATAGAAGGTCTTCACAGAAGGCATAAATATACATAAAAAAGAGAGGAATACCTACAAGATAATGGAAAGGGAAAATAAAAAGCTACTGTTCTGGATATACATGCTCTGAGTCCAGTCCAACCCCATGCACTTCATCCAGAGCCTCAAAATTCAACAACTGGCATACAGAACGCAGAAAGGGGACAATTGCTTGGATGAAAGAGCAGTAAGGATCTTCTGAAACTCTCTCAGAAATAGGATCAGACACTAGCTTCACCCAATCTTTGACGTTTCAGTCTTAAGAGAGCTTTTCCCCCATGATCTAAATCCCAGCAAGTAGATTTCTGCTGAAAAACTGATCTGAGCCTTACCTAACTTCGCAGCTAACCCAAGGAGCCATTTTACATCCTCCGTGTAGGGCGGGCTGCGGGAGAAGTTGTTGGGATGGTCATTGTGAGCTCTTCGGCCAAGCATCTCCAGTGCCAGCATCCCTGTGAGAAAGGGGCAGCCAGAGTCAAGCAGTGCTTCTGCCCCAGTAAGACTTGGTCTAGCAGTTACTCACTGCAACACCACCTGATTGCCCTGCCCTTCATTAGCAGCAAATTCCCTGACTGCAGAGAGCCCACAAAGAAACAAAAGGCCTAGTTTGGAGACTGTCACCACAAGGAGGAGCTGCAAGGACAGCTGCATCTGCTCCACGTTGGGAAATCTGCACAACCATCACACCTCAGAGAGCTGCAAAGAGACCACGAGCACCTACAGCACATGGACCTAAAGGGTGCACTGCAAGAGATGCCCTGAAAACAGTGCCTTTGCTCCAAATTTAGCAACAGAGGAGCTACCCAAATCAACCAGTTCTGCTGCAAAGGCAACAGGCCTACGTTAAAGTGCGGTATGCCAATGTGCAAACATTTCACTCATTCCTTTACAGTTCTTCACACAAATCCTCTCATTTAAACATTTTTAAAAACCCAGCAAGCCCTATGTAACCCAATGGCCAGTCTTCATCTTCCAGGCCCTCCCCCCCCCCAACTCCTTCTCTGTTTTTCAGGCAATTAAATGTCTTTCATGTCTTAACACCTACCACTGTGATGTTTCCCATGACACCTGCCCCCTTTCTGGCTGACAAGTACCTTCTCCTCTAGTTTTCAACAAAAAACTGAAGCAACTTCCAGATAGCCTTCCTTCCATCTTCTTGCTGTTCCTCTTCCTGTGCTGCCCTGTGCTAGCTTTGTCTAGCTTGAAGTGTCCCTCCCCCTTCTCTTGACTATCTGCTAGGTTGGACCATCACTATGTATAAGTAGCTTACTACAATCTATGCTCAACTGCAAACTCTGAGACTCCGATATCCTTATACCAGTGACAGTCCAGGCAGACACTGTTTATTTCCTAGTAACCAGTGTAACTGGGGAAGGAATACTACTTTATACGCACCTTCTATGAAATTTCCCTCCACACCAGCCTTCCGCAACCTAGCTGGAGGGGTGCGAGGTGTACTCTCAAGTGGTATCATTACACTAGAGCTGTGCCTACATTGTCCACAAGGAGCAGAAACTGAACTCCATTTTTTTACATGGTCACAACTTCCACAACCACATTCTCAGAGTCCCATGCAGGCCTGCAGCACCTGCTCAAAGGCAAGACCTTCCCCAGCTCTACCCACTTAGCTTTCTCTTCTACTCCGACAGCTCTCAACAGCAACTGTACAACCTACTAGTGCTTTGCCTCCATTTTCAGCCTCGTGATATGCTGATCATATGACCATGAACCAGCTTTCCCCATGTAACTAGGATGCCATCACCCCCAACAGGTGCAGTAGGAAATTGCCAAACAACAGTGAGAACCTGCTGCAGCCATGCCCTGAATCCCTCTTGAGGGGGCCATGGGAACCCACTCGGCTGTCCTTACCAACTCGGTATGCAGAGTGGAGGTAGTGCAGACCTTGGGGGCTCACAGGCTGACTGTGCTGCTCATCCTCGGCAGGAAAACCCCCTGTAACAAGGGAGTTGGGCTGTGAGGACAGAGTTGTCAAGGAAGCCCCCTGAATCGCTGGGAACGTTGATCCTGCATGGACACTTCCTACTGAAGAGAGCAAAACAGCAGCATTAGGACCCACTACCAAGCCTATGAGAAGCTTTACTTGGGCCATCATCTCCCTCACCTGACAGCCCACTGCCAATGTACTGTTCTGCTCCCCTAAACAGAACAATACAGCAACCAAAAACCACGGACTTACAACTGAAATACAATGGACTGAGAGTATCTCTATTTTGTTTGCAAGCAGGGGCTGAAATGGGTCAATTACGTGATTGCCTATCTCCTTCCAGTATCCCATGGACACGCACATCATCCATGATTTCCATGTAAATACCTGTATTGACTCAAACGAGTTGCTACTGTTAAATGACATGTGTGATTCTGACTTCTTGTTCAAGGAAACAAGCATGTCAGTCTCCATCTGATGAGAAACTGCTGAAAAAAGTCACTGAATGAGAATGGTATTAAATCACTCATAAGTCCAACATTGTGAGATTCCTCCACTGCTGTAAAACAGCTACGACTCCATCCAACAACCCAGAGGGAAGGGTGTTACTGGAGGCTAGCTTCCAACCGATCCTCAGAAGGAACAGCAGATGCAAATACTGGCCACACGTATCAACAGTAAAAACAGCAAGGCAACCTGAGAAGGTTCAGACACCTTCACACACTAACAGGGATAAATTCAAGGGAATCACAGGAAATCCATTACACTGTATTGCCTAAACTTTTACTGGAAGCCATTAACACTGAGTCAGTAAACTACTCTGACAAGGGACTCAAGTTTATCTGAATTTCCTCTCAAGAAAGGCACACAGAGGAAAAGTAAGGTGTGCTTGAGAATGAGCAGAGATGTTGTTAGGTGTGTGAACGTTGTTACCTTTATTTCCTAGCTTCTCTTTGGTGCTGCTACACCAGCCTGGGCAACACTCCGTGTTCTGATTTCTTCTCTTCCCTGCTACCTCTGTTGCTGTTTGTTTGTTTTTTCTGAAATATGTTTCCTAGCACATAGTTGAATACCTGAGAACAACCTGCCTCTAAGGACAGATCCACCTGACCTCCTCAGCAAAGCTGACATACAGCACCAAACAGTCCACAAATTGTGGCAAAATCCATGCTGCATTTGAAGTTTGGCCAGGGAGAATAACCCATATGAATGAGCTGCACTGCTGCCAGAGCTCAAGCATTACCACGTGACTACCTACTCCATGAACACTGAAACAATATTTTAAAAATCGGAAAACAGAAGTTCAGGCAAGTCATAAACAATGGCAACTGGAAAGGGTGGGGTTGTTTTTTCCTTTCATTATTTTAAGTGCCCTACGATGAGTTAACAGCTCTGGAGGATTCATAGCTCTTGGGAGGCATGCAGAAATGGTTTCTCACAGATAAGACTCACAGCTCAAAGCCAGGACTGAGGCTGTCAGCAAACAGAGGATGCTTTTCAAATTCTGAGGCCTTCAGGACTCCTCTGTTTGTTTTTTGTGGTGGCTTTTCAGTATTAGAATGAAAGAAAGTGCACTTAAAAATAACTGAAAAGGAAGCCTCTTTCTCCTGAAAATCTGGGTATGAGGGAGGCCAGCACATCTCTTAAGTGGTTTCCCACGTGCCAGTCTGCTAGAGCGTGGTCAGTTGTGAAGCACTGATAAGCAGATGTACAAACAGGGAAACCTCAGCATCTCCAGTGAGGGGATAACAGAGCCCGAGTCCAACTACCATCTGCTGGTGCAGCACCCCAGTACAGTGGGAACATGTCCCAAATTCAGTCATCAACACATCTGCTCTTCCAGTGCTGCACACTACCTGATGGGTCTTCATCATCACTCCAGCCCCAACACAAAACAGGTGCAATCACTCAAACTGCCATTGACATGATCCTGCCAAAATAGGCACGTTTAGGGTACTGGCCACCTCCAATCTTTTTGGTCAGGAAAGACAACTATTAATGCTACTGCAGCAGAGGTTTGACTGCTGCCTGCTTCCTGCATCCTCTTTTTGTCTAACCCAAAGGGATCACAAAAGCCTACCCAAGATCATCTATGCTCACGTTGCCCTGAGGAGAGGCTGCTGAGGAAAAAAGAAGGGGGAATAAAGCTATAATAAGTTAGAGGTCAGAAGGGCTAGCTAGGAGGTCTCCAAACACTTCAGTCTGAGATGCCAAAATAATCTCACACTTGAAATTGAGCTAGCCAGAAATTAAAGCCCCACTAGCTGAATCAGGGTTCCCTGGTGTCTCGTTAGGAACCCCAATATGCTTGAACATCCACACCTGCAGGCTGAGGTGAACTTGGACAGAACTTTTCAGTGCAAGAGCCCTGTTCCCACACGTGGTCAGTGAGGAGGACTTGGCTGGAGTACAGGCAGGAGGCACCTACGCTATGCATAGCCCAAGACCTGTAACACTCACTCGCTACATTGGAAGACAGTGATAGTCCTGTCTCACTGTGATAGGGATGCACTGCAATCTGCGTCATGGATGGAACCGGCACACCAGGGAATGACACCGCTGTAGCTGCCAACGACGGGGTTGTTACCGAATAAGGGTACTGCGCTCCTATGAATGCTGGATGGACACCCTAAAACAGAAGATGAATAACAGTCATGTCTACTTCCCCTGACCATTAAGAAGAAATCCAAAACACGATATCCCCACGCTAACCCCAGAGTGCGGGAAGTCCAGTCTGACAGGGAGGAGGAAGCACAGGAAAAATGCAGCACAGAAACTACCTTGAACCAGACGACTATTACATCTGCTTGCTCCTCATCCTTTTAAAACTAATCAGTTTGTACAAAAACACTCCCAAGAACTTTCAAAGATAGGCAGAAGCTAAAATATCCTTTGCTGGTTTCCCCTCTGTAGTTCTTACTTCATCTGAAAGCTCTCAGGACGACAAGCTTTCTGTCAAGTGCGTGTTCTGAAAAAACTACAGAGTAATAATAATTAAAAGCCACTGACATAATACTATATTCTATATTCTCTTGAGACTTTATAAATACCCCTAGAAGGCTCCTTGTCAGTGAAAAAGCTGAGTTGGGGAGCTGAAGGTAGGTTTCACAAATCACCAAGTCAGTCAGCGAGAGCAGAAGCTAGAACCCAAGACACAGCAGCTCTCAGCCACATGCTCACCCCAGTCAGGCGTACCCCCTCTGGAAGCAGCCACACAACTCCCTGGAAATGAACAAGCCAAAAGCAAAACTCACCTGCGGGTAGGCTGAGCCAGGCACCGGGAAGACTGCTGGGCGTGGCATGTGCTGGATGGTGTGTCCAATATACTGGGGATTACAGGGGATATGAGTCTGGAGGGTGGTGTAGGGGTGGAGGCCTTGCGTGTGTGTGTGTGCCATAGCTGGTCCTGCCATCGTATGCTGCTGGTACATGGTCGACCCCACAGAAATCACGGGCATGACTGTTGCTGCTGCGGTTACTGCAGCTGCCACTGTTACAGTGGTCGGCTCAGAGGTCACCCGGTTGTCCGTCAACCCGCGTGCTGCTTCAGAGGCAGCTCGTGCACCACTGGCACTGCAACCAGTGGCTCCTTCTCTCTGGGCTGGGGTCCCACCAACAGTCTGTTCATAAAGCCAGTACCACTGGTGAGCTACTTCAAAGAGGACCTCTGGGTACACGCCGCCTCCTTTGGCTGCCTCTTCTACTGCCATACAGGCCTTCTCCAGCATCAGATTATCCTGAGGGCAGGGGAGAGAAAAGCAGAGGGTGAAAAATGCAAAACCAGAAATGCCAGGAGAAGGCAAAACTACAACAAGAGAAAAACATAACGTACTCTAAAATGATTGATGCAATGGGGAGCAGACAGAAACAAGGCTGCAGAATAACCAGAGCTATTCATGAAAGACAAGAGAAATCCACAGAAATTCAATTAAGGCAGCAGCAAAAAGGAGCCCATTCCACAGATAAAAGCATGTTCTTGACGGTGGAAATCAGCTTGTGCTAGCCATCCCCCATGTGATGCCTACCTGTTCCTTACACTGCACCAGAGCCCTCTGGATCTCATTTGGGTTCAGGGCATGAGCGTGGGGCAGGCAGCTGAGTGCCAGTTCAGCAGCTGCTCGCACCATGTTGGAGTCTCTGGCCCGTGAGGCCCTGTCCGCCAACGATGCCACCTCCGGAGGTGTGAGATGCCCGTCCCAACACTCCACCAAGATGTTCAAGGCTGCACTACCAATCTCCATGGCCTGCCCTAAGAGTAAGAGAGGAGAATGTCATACTGCTGACCATGCCCAACACAGAGGCAATCAGCTTCTCCCCTAGAGCAGGTGCACTCATAACTTCCCTCAGGGGCCAGCAACAGAGACCAGGTGCTCCCCTCTAGGATTCAAGTCAAATTCAGGCTCTTCCTCCCAAAACACAGGATAGATAAGAGCCCTGAATAAGCTGGATAAATAAGAAGTGACTGAGGGGACTATTATCAAAGCTAAGTGAAAGATGCACTTGAGGCAGTGAGAGGAACTTGCTATAGCTGCTTTAGTACCCACGAACCACAGCCTGGACTGTCACTTGACTTCCGTCACATCAGGAAAACATGAACTTTCCCAGGTGTGTTTTTTGGGCTCTAGAAGCCACACAGGGAGAAAACTGGCAGTGGGACTGGATGCAAACAGAGGGAGAAGGAAAGTGAAATTTTGAACACAGCCAAAGAGCACATTCAAACTTTACAAGCCTCCGTCTCTTCAGCAGACCCCCAAAGGAGAAGTCAAGACCAGTCTCTGTGCCACTTCCCTTTCCCAACAGCTTCTGAGAAGGGCCTATGGCTCCAAACACTGAAGCACATTGCAGTACAAACAAGAAGAAACAAGTCACCAGAATTTTCCATGCCAAAACAAGCACTACAGTGTAAATCACTAGTTCCTAGCTTGTACCGGTGGTTGTGCCACCGGCTTACATGGCTACCACAGCACATCAGCATCATCATGTTTGGCCACAAGCTCACCTCCCTCCCCCTCCTTCCTGCCCAAAAGCAAGTTTACCAATAAAATTGTGCTGTAACCTGTGATCCAGGAGACATGAGAGGAGTAAGTTCGAGAGAGCCAGTTGGGAGACACAAAGTTGTGCAGCCCTAGTGCATAGAGCCCAATCTCGAAGGCGCAGAGGTGAAGGTTGCGGTGTGGTCCCTGGTGCCCACCGCTGGAGGAAGGGTGGGTGAAGATGGAGGTACTGCTATTTCCACCTGCTTTGATAAGGACTGTCTTGGCCAATTCAAAGTAGAAGTGAGCAGCTGCCTCTGAGGGCTGGTTTGGGACATGAGGAGCATGGCTTTCCAGCCGCCTGCCTTTATACCTAAAAGAAGACAGAGGAACCTTTCAGACAGCAACAGGTACCCTAAGCTCACTAGCTGGGGTACAGTTCCTGTCTTTTGGCTCCAGAAGAAACAAAACAAGCTCTCTTAAGGAAGTACTTCCTGGTGCACACATGCTACATCCCTGACATCACGCCTAGAGGTTGCCTCTGTGTGTTAGTGTTATTCATTACCTGCCAACTTCCACAGTCTTTGCACGGGCTCCACCACTGGCTCTCCTACTGCCACTGGAGGAGGAAGAGCCCAGCGAATCACTTGAAGAACTGCTGATACTGTCACTGTCTTGTCCTCTGCCCCAGGATGTTGTTGCCCATCCCCCACGTAGTGGCCGCCGACTGAGCGTTGGAGAGCTGTCAGAGGTGGTTTCAGGAGCGCTGCTGTCAATACTAGCCATGCCTACAACACCAAAACCAACACAGCAATGTCAGCAGGCAAGCTCCTGCCCACGTCTCCTACAGTCCTGAGTAAGGACAGTCATGCCAGTGACAGCCTAACAGCTGCCAGGCATTTAACATTTTTGCAAGCTGTA
This sequence comes from Struthio camelus, assembly GCF_040807025.1. Classification (NCBI taxonomy): domain Eukaryota; kingdom Metazoa; phylum Chordata; class Aves; order Struthioniformes; family Struthionidae; genus Struthio; species Struthio camelus. The sequence continues at coordinate 24,896,611 of NC_090948.1, read as the reverse complement.
AGAGATGAAATTAGCCAGTTTGGCCACAGATATCACCAGTCATTTTGCAGTTCCTGATTAAAAAGCAGAGGTATTCAAGCAGTAAGTATCTTTGTTTCCCTCTTCACACCATCCTAACCCCTCAATCTATCTGCCAAGCTTTATGGCAGCGTATAAAACAAGAAGCAAATATGCATACGAGATCAAGTTCAGTACGTTGCATGAGTATGAAGCAAGGAGGAAACCTGTGGAACAAAGCTTATTTCTCCAGGCCAAAGACCTCAGAAGCAATCAACTGCTTCTGTAATAAAGGAAAAGCTGACAGGTGGAATGAAAGAGCAGATGAATTACTAAAACCCCAGCAGGGTGGCCAGCACCGCACCACAGGCTGTATTAACTAGTTCCTACCTGTGTGCTTCTTCTTTTGCCTGACAGGCGAACCCCAGCATCTCCCATTGTATCCACCTCGGTTGCCAAGGGCCAGACGACTGGGGACCTTTCCCTCTTGTTTCAAGACAGTGGACTCTCCCGCTGGCTCACAAGGGGACCTCTGAGAGCTCTCTGCATAAACAGGGCAGTGATAAAGTAAACACGATTTGTTTCTGTACCTTTAAAACCAGATGTGTCAGTTTAAAAGTATAAACGTTAAAAGACAGAGGTTCTTTAAAAAGTGAGTGCTACTTAGAGGCAGGATTGTATCAGTCCTCTTTCAGTATTAAACATATCATCAGATACCAGGTCAAGAACATTTAAGCTTAACAACTCAAGCTTTGGAAGGTTTGTTCCAACTACGGACAAAGTTTTAGAATAACAATGCTCCAGCAACCTTGACCTTATTGTGCTAATCCTAAGCTGCTATTGATCTCTTCAGGAAGAGTTAAGAGAGCATCTGGTGGAAAGGGGCAAATCTTGAAGGAAAACACACCCCATTTATCTCTGATGCCCTTCAGCCATCATAGTTCCTATTCTCACAAGAAGGCACCTGACTTGGTGCGTAAACTTTTTGAAATGCTGTGATACAAAGTGAAAGATGCAGTCACAGTACTTTTATGTATACCAGAAACCAGTTAACAACTGACTCAACATAGGATAGCCTGAAAAGTAGTTGGAATTTCTATGCAACAACAAGGTCGACAGAAATGGATTCAGCCAAGCAGATAATGGGAGAATGACGTTCTAGTAACTGTCAAGCAGTCAGATGCTAATAAATAAATCACTTTCAACCACTTCCCAAGATAAACAGAAACTTAGTTTCCTTTTTGCCCTGATAACCAAAGGGTTTCAACACAGCCCTACCAAAGCACCTCTTACCCTGTGCACTCTTCTCCACAAAGTTCTCGGGACTGCTCTGGACTGCAGTGCTTACGCTGGCTTGCTGAGTGACAGAAGTCCCTGGAAGTTGCTGGATAGCTGCAGTGGACTGGGCAGCGTGTTTGGAAGGCGATTTCTGATTTGCTACTGTAGGCTTGCTGGATGAGTAGAAGGAACTCAGAGTCTGTGGTTTGTGTGTTTGACTCTCTCTGTCTAGGAGTTTGTCTAAAATCTTTAATAGCAAGAAAAAAAATAGAAAACAGGCATTAAACAGAGAGCGAGAGGAAAGTACCAGATCAGCTTCCCTGTGGAAAATAAATTCCATTTGGTTGGATAATAAAGAAAATATTTGCCTGCTTTCTAGAGAAAACAGGCATCTTCTTGTACTCTTCTTGTACACAGTTGAGAGCCATGTGGTCTGCATTACTGGGGAGGCACAGATTAATTTGTACTCAGTAATATCCCCATTTTTAGTTCAAAAAGCCACTGGCTTCCCATGGAAGGTATCCAAAACACACAATACAAAAGCAGTTCTGCTACATCAAGCGCAGAACAGGGCTGTATATTCAGTTCTGCCAGTCATTAGATATTCTTGCTCAAGTCTCTACAATTACTTGCTCACTATCTAAAAAGTTCTGTCACACAATTACTGAGAAACTGGTAAAGCCTTTTGAGACTTTCAGACACTAGAGAAATTGCCTTCTACCAGACTACAACACTTTGTCATCCCTGTTTATTATATAATTGGAGAATAACACATGAACATATTTTATGGGCTTGTCCATTTCTACTGTTCATTCTGCACATGAAATGAACACGACAAGTGTGACAGGATTTATTTGTAGACAGCTGATACTGCACGCACACCCTATTAATCCCCGTAGCAGAGAACAGTGTAGCAAAAGAGCTTTTCCTGTAGAAGTCAGAAATAAAATCTTGCTGGGTAGAACTGTTTCTGAATAGAAAAGGTTAATAAAAATCCTTCCTGAAACTCTAGAAGTTCTTGATATTACAGGGTCGGGGGGGACCCAGAGTTGTACTTTCTCTTGCACAGACAGTTAAAGAGATAGGTGGATTGAACCTGTGTATAGAAGAGGTGAGAGAGATTAAGAGACGAAGGCTTTGCTAGTTATATTGTTCTGCATGCCAACATCCCTGCAGCAAAACAGAATCAATGCCCAGACCACACACACAATGCACACCAAAAAAACCCTGGGACAAAGGACTTGTTTCAGCAGGTAAGCAAAAACATTAAATTCAGCAAGAACGCGTTTCCAAAGTGGAGTTTAAGGAGCCTATGGAAAGGCAATGCTCACTATACAGTCAGATTTTGCACTGGTGGGAGAATACAAGCACTACAGCATAGTTTGAAATAGCAGGCAGTACATGACACAGCAACTTATACGCATTGGCAAAACTGTGAAATCTGTCAAAAACCAAACGTGATTTGCTTTCCATTACCCTCTCTGCTTTTAAAGGGATGCTCACCTTCTTCAGCTTAGACTGATCATCCTTGTAAGTAATCATCAGAGCTAATGCCAGATCCCCCTTCTCCCTTCGGGTGCCTTCACACAACAGAGGATGTTCTGCTTCACTTACAGTTGTCTTCATTCCTGCAAGCCAGAAAAGAGAGGGATGAAAAGACAAGTGAGCTCAAGGGACTACACAACATCCTGAGCATTAGCTATACCTGAGACTGCTTTATTCACCTCACTGTCCTAAGTGAAAGAATTTTCCTTATTTTTCTGTTAACTTCAGAAACAGCTTTTGAATAAACTGGAGATACTGTCTGTCCCAGAATACTAAGACTGTTACAACTGTCAGAGCAACCAGAGATGCCACAAGAGTCCAGGCAAGCCCAGAACTCCATCTTGAAACAAACTTTTCCAGTTTCTGCAGATGCTACAAGCAAGCGTTTCCATGCCATAAAGAACAGATCTTCCTCCTCTCAAAGATAAGGCAAGAGAAGACAAGTCTATTCCTTCTTTTCCCATGCTGCTCTAAAACAGGCATATGCTTACTGTCAATAGTATATAACAGTAATGTATACAACTACTGTTTTGCTGCTGAAGCCGATAAATGAGAGACAGTAGTCCTGTACTATGCTAAGATCCTGAATTACATGATAATGCCTGGGACTACTTCTTTTTGATAGTCTTTTACTACCATTGTCTTAACCTCCTCTGAGGGTAATTGCCTTTTGTTCTCTGAAACTGTCCATCTCAATTAAATACCTCTTCCAAGACAAACAAGAAGAATGGCTGAAATGCACATTACTACTCTAACATTCAGCTCCTGCCCCGTATCCCCTTCCATTATTCCGGTCTTTGCAAAGGCACCTCAGACCTGGCATGCAGGACACTTCTGCATCCAGTACTGACAATCCATGCAAACATTTTTATTTCTGCACCAAACAAACCATCCATCAACTCTCACCACCAAAATGAGGCGGGATGCAGAAAATGGATGAGGAAAGCCTTCTCTTACAACAAAGATTCTTACCAAGAGCAGCAACAGCTGCTTCAAAACCAAGCTCTTCATCTCCAGGCATTTCATTATTCCAATTACGGCTTGGGGGTCTAGAGCCTGTAGGAGAAACCACTGAAAGAAGACAGGAGAATTAGTGCTCAGCTTTCAAAACTAGGACTTCAGGGCAGAAGGCATTTCTGGCAGCTTTCTGAGTTTGCAGAGCTTCCCGAGATCCAATTCCCAGCCGAAATATCAGTTTCAAGAGCACAGCTCTGTTCTCAGTCTTTCTCCCCTTCTCTCTCCGAACTCAGAAGGCTCCCTATCAGGCAGGCATACTGTCAAGCAAGCCTTCTAATCCCAAGTTGCTGGGCTTTTCCTTAAATACTAGGATTATGTTAGCCAGCATAAGGGAGGAAGAGTCAAACCTTTATAACTATTTTGCAAATACACAAATAGTGCTGAAGCGTGATAAGTTTCCAATTGCTTTCAAACATAAGCAGAAGCAGAGCCAATTCCAGTGGTGCAAAAAGTATCTCTAGAGCAACACAGAGTGAAAAGCAAGCAACAGTGTGAAAGGTCAAGATTAGGCTGTTTTCATATAGAAGACAGTTCCTTTCTGGAAGCCTCTCAAGACCTGGAATCTTAGAGCATGCTGTTTGCACACGCAAGCCAATGCAGACTGTACCTGGAGTGCACAGGACATCAAAAATAAAGCTGGCTAACATGAGAGGCAGGACAGGGCGATAATCACATAAGGTCCCTTCTCGCAGTTCTTCAGCTCTTCCTCGGATAGTATTCATCTCATTAGTGCCCAGGGGAATCTTCTTCAGGAGAGCTACAATCTCAGACTCCTGATATGCCAGCTTCACCTAGTAGTGTCCACAAGGAAACAGAAGAAGCAGCCATCAGCATAGGCCCTGTGGTCAGCTGACCATTTTTCCCTATACAGATGTTAAAGTATAGCAATAGGTTTTCTTGGTTTCTTAGATGACAGCAATCCTTAGAACCCAAGCCACCCTTACCACTCCCTCCACACTGAACACAGACATTCAAATCTAACACAAGTCTTGCCTCATATTTATACACAACCTCCCTTTGACTCAAACTATCTGAAACTGCGTACAAAGAAAAACCATCAGCCTTCGTAGGAGAAGCGTTTGGTTGCATAAGTCATGGGAAAAGGAAATCACTCCTAATTGTAGGAAAAAGCATGCCGCATTAAGTCATACCCCTGCCTGAACCAAGAGGGACTGACTAGCAGACGAATGGGCATGGGGTGGCAACAAGCATGCCACCAGAACAGACCATTACATTACGGTACTCTGTACCACTCCTTCATTCTCTCCATTTTAACATGCAAAGATGATTGTTTTCTCCAGAACAGCTTAGGCAGCTGGTGACTGCCAACCTCACACTTAATCCTCTCTTCAAACCCTAATAAGTATAGATAATCCAAATAACAACTGTACTTGGTGAATTCCCAGCAACAATACACGTTTCCAGAGTCTGCACAACCCTGCAGTCAGAAGGAAGACAGCTGCAACTCACAGACAAGGTCTTAATCGGCCACTTTTTTTCCTAAATAAGGAAGCCTAATAATAGTCATTAAGCAGTGTCCACAGTAACATGCCTGCAACTGTGCACATGTTCATACACTAACAAATGAAGTATCAGCAAGAGTAACACTTTTGCAGCATAAACCAATTGCACTAGTTCACCCACAGGAATACATTTCAAACCACTTAAGCAGTGCATATATGGACAGTTTGCAAATGGCTTTTTTTTGAGATTAGCTAAGCAAGCTAGAAATATATTTAAGATAACATGTAAGCAAGCTGCTGCAAAGGAAATAAAATGTTCATAAAGGAGCTTGCGCTCATTTAAACATTTTTAAGTTCACAGCTTCATGTGAAACCAAAGGCCTGTTGGCAGATGATGCCTGAGCTTCCTTTCAATGAAGATGACCTCAGATGAAGTGACCTTTCCAGTCAAGTTCCAGGAAAATCAATGTGTGCTTGGGACGTGCACACAACCCATTTAGTTCCAATGCAACTAGTTTTAAGGAAACTTATAAAAGTACGACCAAACTTTACGAGCTTAAAGGGGAACTACATGAGCATAAGCATTCAAGTAGCATAATGTTACCTACGGATACCATCTTTTTGAGATGCTTCATACCTCCAGGGCCTTGGTAGAGGCAGGTGGCCTCTGCAGCTCCAGGGCAAACATTCCTATTCGGAAGGCCAGGTTGTGGTACTCCAACCGCTCACTCAACACAGTCAGCAGGAAAGCAGCTTTGGACAAGGTGTTAGTTGCCATCCATGTCTGCTTGCTGGTTGATACCTTGTTCTTTTTTCCCTGTTTGAGAAGAAATTTGTAGCAGGGCATTTTAGGAAAGAAACTCACCCCAGCTGTGATGGTATGAACAATAACTGTCTGCAGAAACTCCTATGCACCGATGCAGCAAGACAAGGACTTGCCCATTCGTCTAGAGGCAGGTTCATGCTAGCTCTCCTGATTGGTTCTATGCCTGCCCTCTCACCCTTTCAGGAGACAGAAGGAAGATGAGAACAAACTTGAACTTCATCCCTTTTGCTGAGGACTTCCAGGTCCCAGTGGTTATGAATGACCATAGCTCTTCCCCCTATCTCACTCCAGCACAACACAGTGGAAGACAGGGCCTGTCAATAAGACACATGCCCACTATTGGACTGGTGCTGTGTAGGCAGATGTTGCATGCCTGTCCCTTCCAAGGACAGGGAACTCTTCCATTAAGCAAGCACTGCTGCTCCTAAAGGAGCTGTTTCCTGAAGCTTTTAACAGCCAAACCAAGCTTCTCTCTGAAGCAAATGGAAAAGGAAAGGAGTTTTTAACAAAACTTAGTTTCTCAAAGTGCCAGGTCCTGCCAAATAGCCTGTTATTTTCTCCCTTCTATTCCCCCCCCCCATCTCCTCCCAGCGATCAGGCACATTAATGACACCCGAGAAGTCCAACCCAGAGAGAGCATCAAGGAACGGCCCCGCATCACAGTAAAAGAGAAATGCCTGGGAATACTACTGCACCCATCCTACATATTCCCTCTAACCTCCGATATTAGACAAGACCCCTCTCTCTCTACCTTAGTTGGTGGCTGCTCCACTTTGAGATCTGGAGGGTTGGCCAATAGGTCCCTGGCCAGCTCTACAGTTAAGCGACATGCTTCATTACTGTATCCATGTGCATACAGGGCCTCCGCACAGGCAAAAAGGATCTGCAAGAAAGAACCGATGGTCATATTCAAACCACAGTCCCCCAGGCTGAAGATAACCTGATCAAAGCACTTGTCACAAAGCCTCTGCAAACACAATTCACAACTAACCTCAGCAGTAGGCCTTCTCATAGAATCCTTCTTGCCTGGACCTTCACCAACTTCAAGTACTCCTCTAAAAACCCTCATTTTCCATGATTATGTCCCCTCCTCTCTTCAAGTGCTATGATCAGAGAATTACTCAAAAGATAAACTAAAACCAAAGCTGAGTTACTGTAACTATTTCCATGCATACCTATTTCAGCTTCTTGCTTATATAGGTGCAAACCCTAAACATATTTTGAGGTTATTACAGGAACGTGTCACAGCACATTTAGATTGTCTCTTGCTTTCCAGAGAATTTATGCTTACGTGGTTTGGAGTTAAATTTTTCCTGGAGAGCATGTCTCAGTCTTCTTTAGTTTGAGCTCAGTCAATTTTGCCATTTTCCCCTAGCCTCACTCTTGGAAAGCACACACAGTTTTGCCTACATTCATAAATCCTAGAATCTGAGATGGTACCAGCCAAAACTGGGACACACTTGAAGGGAGCACAGCAATAAGGAGTCAAGCTTGTGGAAAGCAGAGGTGTGATATAATGGATTATGATCACATTATAGTTAAGCACTTGACTTAAAAACATACGAGGTTAAGTGTGCCAGCTGAGAGGGTGGCGAGATAGCGACACGTACTGCAAAACAGTATTTTGAACTAGATCCAGCTCACCTCCATCCGGTTCTCCTGCTCCAGAGGCTTTATACCAGCAAATATATCCTGCTCCTCTTCATTTCCCCCTTCCGCTTTGTCATCATCTTCCTTGGCTACCTCCTGTGGATTCAGATAGTATACCTGGTAATCATCTTCCTCTTCTCCCTCATCCCCACCCCCTGCTGCACCATTTTCCCCCACTTCTTCTGGCTTCAGGCTCACACCACCGCTGTTCTCATCTGCAGAAGGCAGGTCATCATCGCCACTACCCATTTCTCCCACAGGATCCTTAGGTGATTTCTTGGCTGTGGAACTGCTCCTGATGCTGGGTTCAGGTCCCTCAGAGAAATACACCCCACCATCCTCCTCAAAGGTGTCCCTGTAGCTCCTGCTCAGTGGGCTTTCTGTAAAACTAAATGTGTTGCTGGCTTCGGCCCCCAGAGCCAAGCTGCTGTCATCCAGGCTCATCTCTGCCAAGTCCGGTTCCAGAGAGCTGTCTTCACTGCTCATGCGGCGTTTCCCACTATGTTTACTGGTCAAGCCTTTGCTCACTGGCAACTTGGTTTTGCCCACTCCAGTCTTATACACGGTTTTATCACCTTCTGCTGAAAGTCGTCTCAGAACCCTCTGCGGTGTTTCAGAGGCAACTTTCCGCTTTCCAGTGAGTTCCTTTGGACGAACTGCTGGCTCCTGGGGAGAGGGACGTGACCTGTCCCCAGGCTGCAGGCACGGTCCCCCGGGCTCCTGACCATGGGCTCTACCAGTCTCACAGGCAGTTTCTGCACACTGCAACCGGCAGCTCCTCTGCTGGATTGCCTTTACCCAACAGAATGAGTTCTTCTTGTCAGTGCTGCTATATGTGATTCCAGGAATGGGATAAGCCTCCTCCCAGTTGAAGTAACAGGCTTCCACAGCTGGCTTGAAACCCTGGAAGAGCTTCTCCAGTGATTTCTTGTGCTGACCCCTCTTGACATTATCTATGACTTTCAGCTGCCACTGTCTGAGCTGTGAGCAAAGGTCCCTGCGCCTAAGGGAAGAAGTGAGAGGACAGGTTAGAAAGCAGACAAAATACATCAGCAACAAACTACCTCCTAACCCACAGAATACCTCCTCCTTTTGGTCAGAAAACTCTTCTGCTAAAATAAGTATACATAGCATTGGTAAGAAGATAAGCGTAGAAAAAGAAACAGGTATATTAACTACCAAGTCCTAGACAGGCCCAGAACATAGAAAAAAAAATGTGATCAGCACCAACACAAAAGCATGCTGCAAGCAGGGAGGTTTAAAATGAAGTACTGTCTACTCTGTTAAGAGTCAGAGATAAGGCATCGTAGGTGCCTTAGCAGTCTCAGACTGCTCCTCCCCAGGGGTCGGAGTCATTCACAAAACAAAGAGGTGAAACAGCACTGCAGACAACTCCAATCAAGACTTTCACAAGTACAATCTAAACAGCCGGTGCATGGAAGCACCCTGCCAGACAGGACCACTTAATTCACCTCTCAGGTTCTTAGGTTTTACCCTGATATGCCTATCTGAGCATAACAATTTGATTTAGGCTGTAGCAGGCTGTCCTCAGGAGACTAAACTATTGCAACCCACAGGCACAAAAATAGCAAGACAAAATTACAGTTGATATTCAAAGAAATCTGAGGAGCTGATAGGACTATATATAATTAAATATTACAGCAGTTGGTCTCACGTCCTATATTACCACGAGACGAGCAAAACATTTCTGTGTTCCCCAGCTCCAAACCTCACTTAGAGCCTAAGCATACGAGCAAGATAGTCTGAATGGATTACATGTTTAGCTGATCTAATTCAAGAAGAGGAAAAGACATCTCTAGACACTGCACCAAGTGTCTCAGCCAACTGCCATCTTATTCCTGCCACAGATTTCTGGGATCTGGGATACAAGCCCAACACTTCAATTCTCTCAGATTTCCTATCAAAAGGACACAAAATTAAATCAAAATAGGGTGGCCTAATTTAGGTGCAAAGGGACAAAATGAGTTGAAAAGAATGGACTGTTTCTACTTGACCCCTAAAGAAACCAATTAACAAGGGAGCAGACTGGCAGGGCTTCATCAAGGAGAGGATTTTCAGAAAAAGGAGGAAGGGGAACTACTGGGAAAAGGTAACATGAGGATGAGAGTCTGCAAGGAATTACGAATGAGGCAGCAAATTTCCTTATGGCTCACTGGGAAGAGTAGTGAGAATGGACAGAAGAGGTTTCCTCATGGTGACTCTTCAAATTCTAAGAGAATAGGAAATCAGGCAAGAGCATCTGAATTATGCACAAGTTCAAGTAGGAGCTTTGACCAAATTTGAAGTGCATCAGATAACTGGAATGTGAATACACACAACTCAACTTCATACTTTGTTAAAAGCCAAAGAGCCTTTATGGTTTTTCTATGTGATTGATGTTTATGTTTATTTTAAGCTTCATTCCCAGTTTCCTACCATTTTCAATTTGTTTTCACCACCTATGCTAAGTTTCCTTCATACTGGAAACTATACAAGACAGAAACTGCATCCATTTTAGTGTCCCTGATGTACCTTGCAAAAGATATAGCATTTTATTAATGTTATGCAGCAATTCACAGAAAGCAAATATTGTTAACATGCAACTGTAGTGAAAATAATAACCTTTCTTTATTCTGAAAAAATTTTTTATTATTTATAGCACATTAAATCAATACAGTACAATTTGCACACTACACTTTGTAGACTAGATGGACAAAACAAATTATTACAATGTCAAGCACAGTGTCTTAATGTGAGCCCTCAGTACCTGAAATGCTATTCAACCTATGCTAAATAAAGTGGTCGTGATTTACCAAGGCACAATATGGTTTAGAAATCTGTAGAAGCCTCACAATTTTTCCGCAGGCGACTGAAAAATATATACCAGTGATACTACTTGCCAATACTCTGCAGAGAACAAGCTCTCTAAGAGCACAGAAAGTAAGAAATGGTTCATCTTGAAATTGGCAACAGTGAATAACTGGGCTAAACAAAAACCCACTAAATTGTTGAAGAGCTAAAGTTTTAAAAAGCATTAAAATTTATTGGTAGTCTGTATTACCATCCACAGAAAACGTTCTCCACTGGGACACTGAAATGCAGAATTACACTCATACGTTAGAGAGAGCTCTCAGAAAACAACTAATTATTCACACTACGTGATGTTGCTAAAAGTAAGCAACAATAGCAACTAAAATGGAAAGCAATTATAGTTCTCTTGAACCTTACATAGCACAAGGCTAGAAGGCCTAACAGTTGAACAGTTTGTTTAATGAGGTAATGATACAACCACGAGACATCTGCAGGAAGAAACTCTGAGCACACCTGCATATCACAGAAATAAATGAGAGATTGGAGTTCACTGTTTAAGGAGTCTCAATGCTCATTACAGATTATCCGATTCTGGTGCTCACCTCTGTGGACTAATAGTTGGGTCAAGGACAGCCAGCCTCCAAAGAACCACCATCTCATCACACATACTTGCACAGGCATGAGCAGCCACTTCTGACTGGCCGTTGCTGCGGCCCGTGTGCCCACTAGCACTGCTGTGGGACGCAGATGTTCGCACACTGTACCACCAGCCAGTTATCTGCAGGAGAAAGGATGTTCAGTAGAGCTGTGTTCTGAGTGCCATCCCATCCCCTGCTCTCACTTAACTTATAACCACAAGGCTACTGAATCTGTATACCACAGCTGTGTAAATATTTAACAGGTAGCTAGTACTATGTTTTCATTTCACTGCAGAATAACTGAGCAATAAAGCAGCAGTAGTTTGTGAGAACTAAGGGTCTCAAAATTTATTTCATTCCCAGAAGGCATGTGCTCACAGAAAAAAAAAAAAATCACAGCAGGTTTTCTTCCTAGAAGCCTTAACATTTGGAGAAAAAAGTGAACAGATGTGATAAGTGAAGCATTTCCTTTCCCCTGCTCAAAGCTGAGATATACAATAGGGTAATAAGGAAATTCGCACTGCATCTTATATTATGAAGAGAGAACAGTGTCCTGAACTATCAGAGGAAATCTTTTTCATAACGAGAATCAGAAATTTATCCAACAGATTATGACTCAAACCTACCAAAAGATATTTTCTATAAAAATAATCAGAGTCTGAGATTCTACCACTCAACATGTTTCTTTAGTCAATGTCAAAATGACAGCTCATAACTGGTGTACTTTATTTTGGAGAAATCACTATAATAAACCACCTCGACTGGGCAGAAATCAAATCAGATGTGCTGCAAAAAAATTCAGGCCCATATACTGATGTTAAAACAGTTAGGTATTTTTGGGATGTAGCATTGCTGGGGTATCACTGAATCAGCACAAGCGCAAACTATAGGATAATTTTGGTGTGGTAAGGCATTTGCCCATAATGCATTTCGACTGTTAAAATTAAATAAATAAATAAAAACTCAGCCATGAATTTAAAGGCACATGGGATCAGCCTGATTCACAGAAGTCATTCTTTTTTCCTCACAGCAGGAAGGTTCAATTACCTGCTCATAATTGAGACACTGATCAGTCAGAATCTCCAGCAAAGGGGCTGCATTGCTATCCCGTCTCTTAAACATCTCCCGCACGATGGAAAGCAGGTTCCAGATTCCCTCAGGCTCCCTTCCTCGCAGGGGACGCAGGAGACAGGCCCACTCAGCAGCAGCTGGTGGCTCCGTGGAGGAGAGATACATTGAATTCACATCACTGTGTATAAGACAGGTGCAGAGATGAGGAAAAATGAACTAAAACACAGTCACACAAAATCCCATGGGTATATGCTACATTCATAAGTACATCTGCGTGCTGAATGGGACATCCATGCATAACAGAAGAGAGGATGCATAGCTGAAGCCTGAGAATACCATGCAAGTAAGGTATTGTGCAAATACACAGTGTGCTCTACCAAAATAACATGGGACAACATATGCAAAAATACAGTCCGGAAGAGTGACTTCAAAACTACGCATCTTTCATTCCATGGCATCCCATAAGGGTACACACTGTCAAGGTTAAATGAATGAACTGACAGATTATGTGAATATTACATTTTCCCTTGAATGGGAAACGCTTTACCTGAAAACAACAGGAGAGGGTCCACAGAATTTATGAAGGGTTTTCTTTATGTTGTCACTCAGAGTAGACTCATCTAAGTACCAGGTGCTTTGATCTGATGCAGAGGGTCCAGCAGTGGGATCTTAACAAAACACACACAGTTTGGAAGTTTTGGAGAGATGTTCTCTGTGTGCCCAACCACAGAGATTACAGGGAGAATATAAACAATGTTACTCAGTTCATTTCATCAGTTGCAGAACTACTCACTATTTCAAAATGCTATCGTGACATTACCTTAACCAATGACAACACTAAACTGGGAGGTGAGGATGGCATGCTGAACAGCAGAGCTACAACCAAGGCCCTGGAGAAATTCAAAGATTGTGCCAACAGAAACTTCATGAAGTTCAGCAAGGAAAAATGCAAACTTCTGTACCGAGGGCAGAAAACCCCATGCATCAGTACAGGCTGAAAATCAAATGGCTGTGTAGCTGAAAGGGCTCAGAAATTATGGTGAATATCAAGTGGAACAGAAACCAATGGCACACTTTCATCACAAATAAATCAAGCTGCACACTGGGCTGTATTAGGAAAAGCATGGCGACCAGATGTAAGGAAGTTATTTTATCCCCCTCTACTTGACACTGGCAAGGTTGCACCTGGAATATAAAGTATCCAGTTTTGGGTCCCCTAGTTTGGGCCCAAAAATGATATTGAGAGACCAGAAAGGATTCAGCAGAGAGCTATCAAGACAGTTAGCACAGAGCGCACAACCTATGAAGAAAGGTTGAGAAAGTTGGGCTCATTTTGTCTAACAAGAAGAGGGTGAGGGGTGATCTAACAACAACCTACAGCTACTTGGAATCACAAACACAACAGAGCCAAAATCTTTTCTCTAGTAGAAGATGATAAAACAAAGGGCGGCAGCCATAGTGGACGATTCGTATTGGACATTAGGAAAAAAATTCTTCATCAAGAGAGTAATGCAGCATTACAATAGGTTAATACGAAGTTAAGCAGAAAAATTTTCAATAAGAAAGGGTGCAGTGCCCAAAGCTCCCTTCCTCTCTGCACACCCTGAGGAATCCACCACACTAGCAATTTTCTGTAGCTACTCCATATATACACATAAATACCTGTGCTTGTCCCCTTTCCTTGACCTCCACCTGCAATCCTAGATATACGGTGACCTATCAATTCAGAAACTCAAAGCAACAGAAAAACACCTGCTTCCTATCTTTGTCACAGTTTATTGAAATAAGATTCCATAAGGTTACCTGGGGCTCCGCACACTGTGTTGATGGCAGTGGACTGAGAAGATAACAGCTCATCCAGCAGGCGCTGAGCAGTTGGAAGAATCTGCAAATATGAAGGGAACATTCAATATACATAGTATTTCTTGTCCTGCTATATCCAGCCAAAGACCCACCTGGATTGTCATGACTGAAGGACTCCTAATATCCCAAGTATTAAATAATACATATTTGTGGGTACCTATGTATCTGTATGTATGACATGCACATATTTATATGCATATTTATTTGTGTGTGTGTGTGTGTGTGTGTGTACATATACATATACACATATATATATGTACATACACCCCGTCAGTTACTTCTAGAATTTCTTTTCCTCGTTCTTCACCCATAAGTTTAATAGTCATGTTTTCAGAAAGGACGGTAGAGGGTGCTAAAGATTATATAATAGCAGAACTAGCTGTTCCACTTTCTCCTCTCCATTCTCAAAGCAAACCTTTATGCAAAGCTTATTTCCTACATTCACACCCTAAGAAGTAAATAACACATCACAGGTTATTAGTTCCTTTCTCATTTCTTAAGGAGGAGGAGCTGCCAGCAGAGAGTGATACTGCAGCTGGGTTTCAGAGATATGAAAGTGAACTGCTGTCAAGGTCACCGTTTTCCTGCACTTATTCTGAACGCTTTTTGTTTCTTGTTCTTAAATCATTTCTCTACAAAACAAGATCATGGGAACAGAGGAGCAAACTATAAATTACATCTATAAATAAACCTGCAAGCAGACTTTAGTTCATTCACCGTGTTTTTAGCAGAGAGACAGTACGTATATTAACTCAGGCTCAACACTAAACTAATGCAATCATAGGTTCAGACATAAGCAAAGAAGGCTCACACCTGACTGCAAAACCCTGAGTAGACAGGATTGGTCTTTCTGGTCTTTTTGGAAGGAAAATGAACAGCAAAAAGCTCTTTTTTTCCTCACTTTCAAACTAAGTCTGAGCTGCAACCTTAGATCTATTTTGTCTTTAGCAGTCACGTTAACAATAGGCTAGGGACATAGTTAGGATTTAAATGATTAGCAACATAACACCTGATATCCCCCCACCCCTCTGTTCACGGCAGCTGCAGTTGAGGATCATACCGTAAAGCAATACTCAATACACCTTGAGACAGATATTTGCAAATAATATAGCCCCGTCTCATAAACAGACAGAGAAAAACAATACTTCAGAAGGACCTTTTGCATTTGAGTCACCTGAAGAAACAGGCGCAGCATTAAGCTATTCTTGCATCTTTTTCCACTACCACATATTTTAAACCACCAAGAAGCAGAAAAGTCACAGGATGAGGTAATGTCACACCTTAAGGCTGAAATATCAAGGACCTCCAAAGGCTCTCCCTTGGGCACTTTTGCCAAGACACACGTACCTAATTGGAACAGGAAAGCTGGGTTCCTGAAGGAGAAGAACTCAGTAAGAACTTCCAGCTGCTCAGCATCACTGACTTTTTCACAGAAATGGAAAACACTTTCCACAAGAATTTTGAAAAACATCTCTTATCTAGCTGCATTCCTGCGGACCACCATCCCTTCAGATTTGAAAGTAATTCAACGCTATTACTGCAATATAATGTAATTCACCAGCTGGAAATAAGGATAAAATGGAATCATGTGAGCAGCCTACTCTGTTTCTACATCAAGTAGTCAAAATATAGGGACCCAAGGTATCAAAATATCTCCATTCAGAAATCTCAGAGACGGTTGGAAGAGCTTGGGGCATGCCTTCCTTTTTTAAGAAAATTATATTACACAGGCTGAGATGCATCTGCCAATAAAATCCAAACTTTTCTGTTGGGCAGCATCCCATCAGATTATCTGACAAGATACATTTGTCCAGATGTTTCTGGGTGCACAGCTGGTACAAATAACTGAAGGAGAAACGAACCCTCCAAAAAAGAGCTGACACAGACTATGTGAAGCAGCATATCTGGCAAACAACTCGCATGCTATTCAGGAAACAACTACCACCACTACTAGCCTTTCAAAGCTCTCCTTTATGAAGCATCAAACTATGTGGCATGAAGCTCTGAGTCCCTAAGGAGGAAAGAAAAACTTTTCCTTTTTATGTCCTGCAGAAATATGCACACACTTCTGGTACTTAACTCTCAGCAACAAAAAAGCCATGTTTTTATATCATTTTCATACTATATGACTCTGTTACTTCCTCTCCTAAGCAGATTAATACTTCTGGAGATCATTTAGATGATGTTTTAGAGACAGAATATCTTAGTGCCCCAAGCATACAATCACAATAAAAATTTTAGGCACATGCTGACAGTATTCTAACTTCTACTTAAGACATCGTGCACATGGTACTGAAATGTGCCAGGCATTCAGGCGGGGCAGTGTTTCTCTGCCTCATTTGGTTGAATCAGAATAAAAAGTTGCCAAGCCCTTGAATTTTTAAAGCAAACGTTTCACAGTCACTTTGATATGCTTGTATAACTGATGCATGCATTCTGAGCAGATGATAGAAACGATCTTGAAAAACAAAGATATCTGAGGAATAAGAGAGAGAGAGATTTTACCTTCGACTAACAAAATTTTTCCTCTATTGTTTTTCATAACCCAAATGATTCTTGGGAATCATCAAGAAGTCAAAAGGGTTAGGTGCATTAGGGACTGCCCACCTAGGGCATGTACAACACAGCCCCTGGGAAGTCTTCTCAACAAAACTCACAAAAAAGGAACAACATAATTTGTTCTGACCTAAGCTTTTCACCACCACGCATTTATTTTCCGTTTGATCTTCATATCCATGAGCTAAGGACATATTTATGCTAATATTAATAGCCAGCACTGTTCGCTCTCCTTTTAAGACATTTCTCATCTTTTACTTGGCAATAGGCAATTGTCAAATAATAGAATGGCAAACTTGAAAAAGACAAGAACTGAAAGCCTCCCCAGTAAACTCATAATCAAATAACATAACTGCTTTTCTAGCAACAAATTCACCCAGAATAAAGATACCAGAATTTAACAAGTCAGTCCTATTGATTGTCCCCATTTACCTGTTGTGGAAGTTCACTGATTAGGTATTGAGCAAATTTTTGCAACTGGTCTCTTTGTAGCCGAGACAAAGATTCAGAAACAGGTGCTCGTAAGCATACCGCAGATGCCTGAGGAAAGAAAAGGAGATATAAAGCTGCCATTAACAGGTCAGACATAAGCTGTGCCCACTGGACGATTCAAGCATCATAAACAACGGCTATTGCAAAGCACGTTATTCTTAGTCTCGATGGACACAATTTCTTTCTGTAATTACGTACAGCAGAGTGTTGCAGATAAGATGGAAATAAGCTGTCTAGGTTTTATAAAGACTGTTTTAAAGAGTTTCTTGTCAAGGAAACTGCTTTAACAGCTGCGCTTAAGATCTGTTGTTGCTAGCAATCGCACAAATACTGGCAGGGATTTCACAAACAAACCTCTAAAATAGGACATTATTTTTTAAGCTTCTGGCAAACCAAGCAGCTCGATGGGGGGCCTGTTTCACAGAATCATAACCACCTCATTTATCCCATTAGACGTTTTCTCTTCAATCTTAAAATTAATCTCGTTTCATATCTCAAAACAACAGGTCACAGATGATAAAGACGACTTTCCTCACCTTTTTCACTGCACAGAATAAAAATAGTCCAAAAAGCACCCACCTAAAATTTAACTTGGAAACAGGCAAGAGCACTTTGATGATAAAGATGCTTCTGATATTCATTTGCCTACATACAGCAACATCCTTCAGAATGTAACTTGCTGGTGGCCGCAATCAATATACACAAACATGAAAATCCATTCGCTATCATCTTGCAGGTGGGAGAAAGGATTTGGGGGGGGGGGTGTTATCTTACACAGGTTCCAAACTTTCTGGGTACTAATATTATTAATTCAAGTTTGTTTCCTAGTCTCACTCTCCATAACCATTTCAGAGCGCAACCTAAGTCTTTGCCAACTCTACTGCCGTGACTAAGGACAGAGCATACCGATATTCTGATGACTTCACACAACTATCAATTTAAGCCCACTAAAGCTGTCTATTGTGAAATGCCACTGACAAACTATTAGCAAGTTTCAGCAGGTTGTTAGCACTCATTGAGGAATCTGGAGTTGTTCATAACCATGTTAGCTATGAAATGTTCTGTGACATCAGAAAATCTTGTGTTCCTTTCAATCTTCCAAGCTTAATCCTTCCTTAAGACATATTTCTTATAGCTTTCCAAGGACTAAGGAGATAAATCTGCACACAAGATTGAATGCTAAACTTGCTTAACGCATGTGGATTCTACCTGTTTTCACCTGGAGTTCCTTGGGATAAGGAATACATTTTCGATGTATACAAGGCAACACAGAACGCTAGCAGCCAAATAAAAACATAAACATAACTGCCTGCTTGAAATCCACAAGTCAAAATGACAAATGAATGGGTGAACCTAAAGGCCAACGATCAAAATGACTTTCCCTCTGCACTCTGAATGATCAAACAGCCTAAAGAAAGAGCTTTTAAATCCCATATTTACAAAGACTTTTAATAAAAGACTAACTATTGGTGACCCTTCACTCCTTGCAGGACCGAAAAAAGAATGACTACTCTAGTATTTAAACAAGAAACAGAAAGGGGCCAAAAAGGATTGTTTATCTACTCTTAACAATTCACACGTTATCAAAGGACATTCTGCAGCTTAGAGCCTCAGTTAATTCAGACTGCAGACTGCAACTAGGAG
Source organism: Struthio camelus (assembly GCF_040807025.1). NCBI lineage: Eukaryota > Metazoa > Chordata > Aves > Struthioniformes > Struthionidae > Struthio > Struthio camelus. The sequence continues at coordinate 24,877,760 of NC_090948.1, read as the reverse complement.
CACACACTTACACAGGCTGTAACCAACGAGGAATGCCAAAAACAACTTCCCTAAGGAGAGCACATGATGCATAAAGCTGTAACGACAGACTGACTTGGAGGGGAAGATGCCTAGGGAGGAGCAAAGCTGTATTTAAAGCCTACATTGTGTATCCGGAAGAGACAGAGAGCCACGACGTGCGCACACCACTTGGCCCCAGCTCCACAGGTGCAGCTGCATGACGTGATCCTGCATCGGTCAAACATCACTGCCACGTTGTACGCACCTTTGGGTGGCACCATCTGGGGTGGTACCACAGTGGCACTCAGATGGAAGCCTGTTAAAATTCAAAAGTTCAAAGTTACTGCTCTGGTGCTTGGGAAAGGACACATTAGCACGGAAATTCATGTACGTGCAATTTAAACAGCAAAACAATAATATTTGTCGCAAGCTGGCAACAACATCCACACGGGAATGGCCACCAGTTTAGAGTCTCCAGTACCTGTCTCTTCCCAATCAGCTATGACAGCACGTTAGCAGAGAGGCAGAACACGTTGTAAGAAGTTCAAAAAGACAAGCTTCTAATATATTGATTTGTATTTAACAAGGTAAAGCAGGAATGGATCAAGTCACCACTGAAAGGTGTGGCTTTTGGATGGTGAGGTCACAGCTAGGCTATACCTACTGTGCGCATGACTTGTATGTTAATTAACTGGCAACCGTACAGACGAACAGGCTAGGTGATTACTTCAGAATTATTTTCAACTCAATCAATTTTCACAATATTGCAGTGAACTAAAGGAGGCAGCTCTAATACTTCTTATCATCCCCTTGTAGCTTCAGAAGCCATCACTTCAGTAAAATTATTCCCTGTAAATTATGTACCTCCTTGCAATTTTGGAAAAAAAAAATCTGTTATAAACCAGGTACTCAGAAGACAAAAACAAACCAAAAAAACCTCTTGCTCAAACTAAAATCAATGGGAAAGGGAAATTTCACCAGCAACTCTTAGAAGAATCCAGCCCCATTCCTCTGTGCTCAAACAAATGAATTATGAATTTCATCTCAGGCAGGATGACAAAGAACTTTAACGAGACGTGGCTTCATGTAAACTCATGTACAATACATTCCAGCTGTACTCATAACGCAGCTTCAACTACAAATAATGGTTATCCAGAGGTATAACCAAAGGAGCAGGAAAAGGTCATCGAGAGCACAAATTTTCCTCTTGTCTTGAAGGCCCCTATCACCAGTTAATTTTCTTCAGTAGCAATGAATATCCGTCTCAACACCTTTTCGCTAGACTCAATTTCAGCTTTAATGCAACACAAAAAGCACAAAGGGCCTCAAAGCTACAATCAGAATTCAGTCCAACGATCTACCTTAGGTAAAAAGATATGGCCTGGGATAGATGTTTGAAACAGTTTCTCCATCATCAGCACGGGCAAGTAGGTTATAAATCCAGGCTACCAAGTTTTATTATGATATTGTGAGATTATAACAACTCTGGTGTTCAGCAGCACACATGACCTATTAAACACCGTTTAAAACAATGTGCAGTACTTCTTCCTCAAAATATAATCCCTATGCCAATACAAACTTGCTGTTACCTTGTTTAACCTTTTTATTTTTCCTGTGCACCAGGATTCAAATCCTCTTCCTGATGAGGGTGATTATTTTGATTACTACACATAACGCCACCCAAATTCTTCAGCCATTTTAGCAATTGGAACAGAATCAAAACAAAAGGCAGCATTCACCACAAAATTACTGCACTGCTTATTACTAGCTACAGTTCTAATTTATGCTCCACGCTTGGATAATACAACCCAAACAGTTCAGCTAGTCTTTCTGTTACACTAGAAGCATCTCAGATTAATGCCAAGATGCCCTAATTTTCACAAAAGGAAATCAAGCATTTCACAAACTGTAACTGCACCAATTCTACTCCACTGAGAAAAAGAAGTATTCTGAAGGTGTTAGAGAAGAATGGGTCACACTTATGCCTTCTTATCAAGATCCTGCCATTAATTTTTTTATTTGCACATGAAGACAATTAATTGATTAAATGTAAAGAGGAAGAAATGGTTTTAAAAAGAGAAGAAAATGAATATTTAAGGGCTTCCATACAGCACATCACAAGCTTGAACTCACACTGTAGCGATGAACATCTCTGCTTGCGACACTGCTAATTCAAGCAGCCCTGCCCGATTCTCTTGCACCACCAGTCTTGCTGTACTGAACTGTTTGTGGGATGGCACAGGAAACCATATATGGGAAAATATCTGGATTAAATTAATGACTGCTTTTATCAGGATAAGTATCACAATCCACTTCACTGTACAGCTTACAAACAGCTGAACCTGCATAAATTGAAAAGTTCACAATAATGTGGACTGTTCTAGACTGCTTAGCCCAAAACCACTGCTTACAGAAATGGTCATCAAATTGTACTCATTTACAGTGCAACTGCAACTATTACCTGCTCTGGGAGATCACAGCTCTTGCCCTCTTGCTTAAACGTGAATGTAAGAATCACGTCATACCTAATTGACCTGGCTACCTTAGGGAAACCGCAGGAACAAAGAACGGGCTTCCTTCCCATCCACTCCCTGCTCCCACTAGTTGCCAACAGCAACCTACTCCCGTGCACAACAGGACTTCACAAAAACTAACTGCCCCTACGTACCAGCCAGCATTCATTCTGCACCTGCATGCAGCCTACCAGAAAAAGAAGATCTGTAGCCTATTCTCAGCAAGCTCCACTCCCAGGAGACCTCAAGCACAGGCCACAGGCCAGAGGAACTGCTCTGCCAGGATTCGCATTCCCCTCATCACCCTTTTTTTTGGAATGCATTGCATGCACAGAGCAAGTGCTTCTGCAAAAGCACTTAGGCTTACTGCTACACAGAAAGTGCATCTTACGCTTCTTTCGAGTACTAGATTTACTACTCTCACACAGAACAAATAGGCCAGGCAGGCAGTACCAGCTCTTCAGAGGACCTCCTGTCAGGCCTCGCACGCACTGTACAAGATGGTCATAATTCACAGAGAGCGCCTGGAGTTATCTATTGCACCCATGAAGCAGGCTTTATCACCTGGGGAAGAAGGGGTAGCAGCATGCTCTATTTTATTATTCTCAGTTAAGACACATGGTTTGATCAAGCAGAAATGCTGGAAATCACAGAATCACAGAATCGTTTAGGTTGGAAGGGACCAAATAATCAACTGCATCCCAAATCAGGTCCCACAAAATAAGAGCTAGCTTGTTTTTCAGCCCATGACCTATCCTTCTCACTGCCCCCCCTCCCAAAAATTAATAGTTACAGTCTTGACAGAAAGCTAGTTAGGAAGGTGCAAAAGTACATAAACATAAAGATCACATGCCAGTTTTCTAACAGAATGCTTACAAATAGACAAATAAAAAGCCTCTTCATCACCTTTCAGGAAAAGCATCTAAAAGTTAGGCAAGCATCCTGCTGTTGAACTCCAGTTTCTAGGATTTTAGGGTTGCTACGCTGCTGTCTTCTACATTTAGTATTTATATTTTATCATGAAATTCATTTATTGAGATATTTCAGGTCTGTTTATTCACTTTGCTGAGATTCTATTAGTCTTCATGATTTCAGGTGGAAAAGCATAAATTTAAAAGATTGCAATCCGCTCAGTAAGCAACTAGAATGAAAACATGTAAGTGACCTAGAAGTTAACACTGCCTCTATTATAAATACTTCCTGCAATACATTTGCAATACAAGATTTCTTCAGATACTAGATAGTGCTGCTGTACCTAAAACAGTGATAACAAACATGCCTCTGCATACAATTTAAAAACTTTTTCTCTGGCTTTCCAAGAACTAACAGAAATGAGGAAAGAAGAGCTGAACAAAGGCTCTTCGACAGGAAGTAAAGCAAGGCAATTCTGGAGTTTTTTTTTTTTTTTTCTTTTTAAGCAAGATGGGAGAAAGTTTAAAAAGCAGGAAAGTTAGAGACGCTATTCAGGAAGATGCAAGAGTTAGAATCAAGAGCTACATTGGGTTTGTTGCTGCCTTCCTCATTTGCCAAAAAGAAAAATTAGAATAAGATAGACAAAAGTCTGAAATCAGCAATTGCAACACACCTATTTGAAAACAACGCCTTCAACGCTAGGAGGCAGGTGGATGACCGCTACAAGGGGAACGTGCAGGAAAAGTTTATAAAAGCCAATCCTTTGTGTATGTACAGTGGAACACAAAAGTGGGTCTGTGGAATGTGGTAAAGAGGTGTTGCTGTCCAGAAACTATGGATATGGATGCAGATGTGGACAAGATTACTAAGATTACTCATTTATCTTTTTAAAAGATCTTATACAGCCCTGAAAAGAGAAATGGGGCAAAAGAGCACAAAGCATATTTCAAGCTTTGTCCTACTGACCATAATACAACAACACACTCCTCCTCCCCCTCTCCCCCCCAAGCACACCCCCTCTCAAAGGCTTTTTCTTTTCCTGCATTATTTCTTTTCCCATTTGTCAGTGTACGAAACTCAAAATTGCAACCATGCACTTCAAATTTACTTAGAGGAGACTATTAAAATTATATCCGCCCCATATGTACTAATCAGTCTCTCAGTTGCTATTTGGGGCGGGGGGGGGGAGGGAGGAGGGAGAGAGAGAGAGCGAGGAAGAGAGAGGAAGAGCGCGCAAGCGCAAGGAAGAGCATGGGTGTGAGGAAGAGATGGAGATCAATCCCTACATTAGGCCCCTCTACCAAGAGGGAAGCAAAGTTACTGTTTAAACAAAGTTACTTCCTTCCCTTTCACACAGACATTCTTTTGTCAAAAAGTCCAGTTGCTGTGCGGACTGGAGAAGTTCTCTCCCGGTGTCATTCACCACCTCCTCTTTTTTCCTTCTCCCCCAAGCATGGGTTTTGCACTAAATTGCTAGCCTTCTTTCATTTCTACACCTCCTCCTTGCTGTTTTAATTTATTACTGGAACAAGTTTTGACCACACTGTTGTATGTTAAATACTTTGTTCTTTTCTATTGTTAGCGTCCTAGGAATTATTGAATTTCAGCCAGTTTCCTTTTAACTCATTTTGTCTCCCTTAAAAGTTCGCCTTCCTGAAGTTCAGCAGATGCCTTAGAGGCTTCTCTCAGCATTTCAGTCCTGACATCAGGGACTTATATATGCACTCAGATTGCAGTTTAATCCTATTTAGCTCAATTTTGCTGATGATCCAAAATCACCATCTGGTCTCACGGACACCTCAATATACTTTATGTATGAGAAAGTACTTCACCTCTGTTCTCAAGTATTCCTGCTAGTGTTACTACCGTAGGCAATGGAGTAGATAAAATCCTTCCAGATTCTGTTCAGAGCGAGTTCAATCTCTTGCAATTTGCATGTCTCAATGACCATTTCCTCCTCCTTTCCTTCTTCCCCAGTCTTCACAGCATGAGTCCCTTTCATTCCCTTGTTAAGGGTCCTTTACCTGAATTCATTTGTTCCACTGTTCCTCGAGAGTTAGGTGTTACTGGCACTGGCAACTGAACAGGCCCACAGAAGTTCCCTTCCCTCATCATAGGTAAATATAGGAACTTCTCTCCTCAACAGTGTTCAACATTTTACGTTACCATTATTCTTATACAGCTGGGCTCAGTTCCCACATGTTAACTACTGTCCTAATTCTGAAGCTTACACTTTGCGCAATGTTCCCTCAATCTTGCTTGTCATGCAGAAAAAACAACACATCTGCATCACCTTGACATGGTCCACCTGACATACGAGCCTTCACCTAATTCCTTCCTGTCTAACATCTGTCACTGCAGCAGCCAACTCAGTATTTTTCCTTACCTTGAAGAGTTTCATGAAAAATCCAGAGTCCGGTTTCTTGTTTAAGATAAGTTTAGTTTCCCTTACAGTAAAAAGAACAAGATGTGTAAAGAGGAGGAGGGATAAAACACACAGTCTAGCAACAGGGATTTCCTTCTGCTCTTATACAGTTACTTTTGTAGTAACTATACTATAAATATAACCCTGTACTATAAGAATAACTAAGCTTTGCAAACTTCACCTCTGCTTTGTATAACTTATACTTTATGCAAAGCATTAATTTGATCAGATCACTAGGAAGCCGAGTTCTGTTCATCACTGAAGAATTTAAATCTCATGGAGACACAAGCATTCTATAGAGTTTTCTCCAAAAGGCTCAGATCAGATTAAGCATCTAATTTGCAAAACATCTCTCGCTTTTTACTCAGTTTTACAGCTGAGCTGATGGAGGCTGAAGAAACCACAGCATTTTGCTCAAGAAATTACAAAGGACACACATAGCAGGAAGTTTAGTCTAGGATGTCAGAAAAGCTAGTTTTGAGACACGATCACACCAATGCTGTCCTGTTGCAGATATGGTTTGGGGAGTCTGAAATACCTAAAGACATGGAGCTGCAGTCTCTTACCTATCTGGAGAGGGTCTTTCACAGCCCTCACCCGGAACAGCTGCTCCCCTCGCTGGAACTCATCTGCACTGCCATTTGCCAAACATGAGTACAATCTAGAAGAAATAGACATAACATATCAAAATCAATCTAGTTCCAAGAAACTGCACATTATTATCCTCTTGCATTCTTTGTTGACCTGACTTTTGAGAAATCCTTATCATCTTCACCTTTAAGATGAAGACCACCTCTTCTTTGCCATTTCTCCATAACACTTCAGATCACAAATGTAATTAGTCTATCTCTAATTGTGTATATAGCCACTGGCATTTCTAGGAATTTTAACCTAATGCTCTGGAATATAAATTCATTCATGGCCTAAAATTTAACTTTTATATAAAGACTAAAATTACTTCAAAGTCCAGTGTCAGCATGCCACAGTTAAGAACTCCTTTGCACTTCTAAATTAATTACTACATGCTCACATGAGATTTTCTACTTCTTTCCCCCCCAAATAATTGCTATAGCATATACAACCAACTGGTTTGTTCTATACCTTCACAGCTGCTCTTTCTAACTATTTCAGCATCTACTGGCATCACCTCCCCAATCTGGTATCAGAATGTTAGAAGACTGCATCTAACAATTGTCAGGATGATTCTTCCTAAAACAATATAAAATTACTACTTTCCTACAACGTTCCGGATGCACAGTTACTTTGGAGGCATCCTGTAATAGAAAAGCTTCAGGCAAATACTTTGGTAAAAGATCTAGAAGAACAAAATGTTTTGACTGTGTAGTCACCTGATTTATTTAGAATAATAAGAAATATGGTCAACACTCTGCCTGCATCCATTCTGACCACTATGTACTAGGCCTATTTCGAGCCTCATACTGGCACAGATAAAAAGCTTGCATAGCATACTGAGATAGCCCTCCCCAAGAATTTCTGAGCTCAGATTAAGTTCTGACTCATGCAACAAACAGATTTGAACTGGAAAGAATATCGTGCAAGACTCACCTAAGGGCAAACCTATAAAAAACAAGTTACTGCCAGGCAAACTAAGGCGTGCATTTATACTGTATCATTTACACACAGAACCTGCACGTGCTCTTGCTGGGACATATGTAAGGCAGCTTACCTCCCAGTAAAAATCCACATCATGGCATATCCCACAGTAATCCATCTGCACATTACAACATGAACACACAAATACCAGGAGCAGCAACTATGCGGGACATCAAATGGACAATAATTCTTTTCTAGTGAGCAGAATTTTTCTGAAAGCATCAGTGAAGCACAATAGCACACATTACCTAATGTCTTCCTCATTTTCTGGGAAACTCCAGAAGGCGATCCGAAGCTGCAGTTGCTCAGGCACTGGCGGATAAACTTTCTCCACCACCTCGAATGGAATGTGAAATGCAACCTGCTTTGCAGACAGTTCCACCAGTGGGATCACCAGCCCATCTAGCAAGACAAGAAACAAAATGCAATTAGCCACTAGGGGAATTAAACTCATGAGAGGTTAGAGAGATCAGAGAAGGGAGCTTTTTCACTTTCTTTCTTCTCTCAACAAGTTTAAGGGTCAATTTTGATACACAGTGAATGGCATGACAGAATTTTTCTGAAGAGTCACCTGCCAACTTCCTGCTTGTTTTCAGCCCCACAGCACAGGGGCTGCACATTCCTAAAAACCTAGTCATTTATCAGGACAACTGCACTAGCCTAGTAGACACCAGTGCTCAAACTTTGTCTTCTGACAAAACTAAAGCCATTTAATAAGACTTAAGGTAATCAAATATTTTTGACATAATCTCTGTTACAACATGGCAGGCAACATGTTGTGAATTCCAGGTGGTTATGCAGTGAAGCACTGTAACAATGTATAGGCACAAGAGAGCAATGGAAAGGGTATCTAGGAACCGTAGTATTGGCTTTTTTTGTAACTTTCAGTATTCTGCAATTTACAAGATTTTCATTTAAAATAGTGTTTGCTGTTTAATTCTCCTCACAGCCACCTTTCATATGACATCGATATCGCAAGTTCTTTACAGAAGCAATTGGGAATTCACATGTTCATACAATGCTGACTGCACTGAGCCTCTGAGGACCTCAGAGTGCACTATGAGCTTTACACAAATAAATTTAACCACCAACTTTCCACTAAACTAACTCCACTTTTTATGTGTTTTTAAGTATAGATCAAGATTTCTTGTCATCAGGCTACGGGAACTTTATGTTTCTGCCAAGGAGGAGAATAGACTCTGCTCTGAGCTAGATTACACTCTAAAACCAAATGCCAGACTTGTCTTATCTGCAAGCACCGCACTGCTTCATTGAGATCACTTCCTGACCCATTAGTATAGCAGCCTTGGCTCCCCCTGCCTTCCAAGCCCTGCTGCCAAGAGCTTAATTAATTCAGTTTCAGATATTCAATGTTATGTCTCTTCACCTCCCTAACCAGCTTCTACAACACCACTGGAAGCCAGAATGTAAACCAATCTGGCCCTCAGCTTCCCCCCCCACCAGCCTCCAGGCAACATATCAAAGGAAAACTTAAGCCCTGATGTCACTAAGCGCTTTCTCACCCTCTGCCTAGAGACGCCCTCCAGTCCCAACAGCTGGGAACCAGATAGGAAGGGAGAGGGCTTTGAAAATGCGTGCACGCAGCAAAGCAGCCAAGATCTCCTCCAGTACTGAACCAATCTGTCAAATGGAAGGATTACATAAATATGGAAAGAACATAAAGAGTTTTCAAATGGCCACATTTTTGATTACAGTGAAATCAGGTGCACTAGGCAAAATTCCCTGCTAATAGAGAGGCAATTAACGGAGTCAGTCCTTTACTGTCACAGGATTATTTCTCCATCACCAGTGAATTTTAATCTACGTCAAAGATGGAGCATCTACTTTACAGTGCTACAACCCCATCCATAAATGGGAGAGCAGCAGCAGACTCTACAATGAACAACGATGGAAAAAAGACTATCTGTTTCTTTATGGCTAACTCATAAACAAGATCTTGGGGGAAAAGTCATTCCCATTCTCACCCTTGACTACTGGCACAGGTGTAAAACTTTGGTCAAGTCACTAAGAAATCCTATTTTTATAAGTGCAACACATTCAATTTAAATTATCACGGTTGTTACCACAGTAGCAGTAAATACCATAGGAGGTGCAAACTGAGACACATTGATACTTAAAATTGCACTGAACAATGAAATGGAAAATACTTTTTGTACTTTTAATGGCACTTTTTGTACAGAGGCACTTTATGCATTTTATCCACGTCTTTCATTACACAATACTAGGAAAGAAATAACACCTTTGCATTTACGAAGGCACAAAAATCTAAAAAAACTTCCAGTATTAGGTAAAATGCCTGCACATTCTTCAAAGGGCTGGACTGCATGGGGATAGTATCCCAGAAAAATGACGCTATATAAAAAACAAGGATTGGGTGCTCGGCCGGCATGAAGGCAGATGGGGCTGGCAGAAAAGCACCAAGAGCAAAAGCATTCTGATCATTATTCTGTCAGTATGCCTTACCCCTAAAAATATTTTCCTTTACAGTTGCAATGCACTAGGAGGCACCTGCAATCAGCTACCAGGTGACAAGAGGAGCAGTAGTATGACTGCAATCACCCTCCAATCTCGATTACACAACGTGGCTGTTCTCTTTCAAGCTAAACTAAACTAACTCAAGAGAAATACTCTAACAAGCATCACTGACATTACCTCTCCTAAACGCATCTATTTTCCAAGTGGGAAAGAGACAGCACTGCTACACATAAGAAACCTGCACACTTTCAGATGAGTCAAGGAGTAGCTTCGTAGCCCCTGATCAAGTTCCAGGATGCTCTAACTTCTTGTGCCAATAACAGGGCAGCAGTACTCAACCTCAGCTGGAAACCCCGCAGTAACTTGCTGCCATTGCAGGCTACCTGCCCGTTCCCTGCCCACAGAGTACCGCACCCCAAAAAAAGGGAGGTCTGAAGTGGATAACCATCATCAGAACAATTTCTCTAGTGCATAGTGTACTCCCCACCATCACCTGTTCCCAAGTGCTTTTCAGACCCCAGCAGGGAGTAAGCTCGGTAAATGGCCCTGGCTGTGCCAGGATGCTGCTCCCAGCTGCCCCTTTTCCCCAGAGACCCATGCCTCCCTCTCACAGTCAGATGATATATTAGCATGGCTCCTTGGGATGAAATAATTTCTCAGGATCTCCTTGAGCCAGGGACCCTTAGCTTTTCTACATAAACTACCAAGATTTCACACCATGAGAAGAAATGGCAGTTTTATTGGGGAGGACAAGTCACATCAGTGATGTTTTGTCTGCTCAGAGCCATACAGCTATATGGCTGTAAAACTCCTTGCCGTGGCAGTCTTAAATTAATGACAGATGACAATGACCCTGGGACAAAGAGATCCACCAAAAGTATTCAGAGGCCAGCCCTATTTGCTGAGTCTCTTGGACCTGCTCCTTCAGAAAAGCACTGAAGCTGGCTAGTACAAGACATCCCCTCACATGGTAGCATGTTACTTTGAGAGCTTTCCTCATCTTTGCTTGTAGGAAGTTAAAAAGACAAGGAAGAAAAGGAGTCAGATCGTCGGATGAAAACCAGCACCTTAGAGCTGTGCATGAAAAACAGAATACCAGGGCATATTGGAATAAACTATAATGCTGCAGTGTAACAATGTACAAACACTGTAGAGAAAGGATAGGGAAGAAATCTTTTAGCACTGCAAGACAGGTAAATTAGGACAAAAATCATGAGACCAAAACAGATTAGACAATCTGGATAAAACCAGAAACCAAACACACTTAAGCGTTAATCTTTCAGAAACCTAATCAGGAAAAAGAAACTCAAACACTAGCATGGAAATCAACAGTAATAAAACAACTAGAAAAAGCCCCTTTTCTTCTCAGGATGGCCTTATGTATAACTTAAAATAAATAAATAAATAAATAAATAAATAATACTATGCTTTGTGAGGTGAAGGCTGCTATTCACAGGAGAGTCAATGGAACAGAAAACATGAGCCCTCCTCGCTTGATTTTAACACAGCGCACAAAGGTAACAGGCTGATTTCACACTGAACCCATCAACTGCTTCATCAACTACAGTGCCAGTGGTAACGTTTGGGAGACAGGCAGTAACAGTAGCCTCTCCTTAAGCCTTATTCGGACATTCACAGCAGATAGCTAAGACGTTTTCAGAATAAGCTGAAAGCAGTAAAACCTGATGGGGAAAAATAATATAAAAAGTAATAATCTTATAAATAAGATCACAAATCTCTTAAAATGCTGAACTTTCAGCAAGGAAAAAAGAGCCATGGAAAATAAATGGTAGAAGACAACTGAAAAGTAGAAAATAACTTTTCAACGATACTTCGTGGGTGGATGGATTCACACTAGCTAGCTTGGCACACAGTGCAAATACTAAAATTAAGAAGTTAAACTTCCCTAGGTTTCAAGGTAGTAGTCCCCTATGTAGTCAAAGGGAGAGCCAGACACCAGGAGGCGATTCTAGGAGGCAGCTGAGGTTCTTTTCTAGTGGGGCTTCCTTAAAGTCAGCTAACTTGGGCAGCCTGAGTTTCGTGCCTAATACTACATTGTGAATACTCTCTTTTGACTCCTAAACAGAAAGAGATCCATTCCAAATGTGCAGATATTAGCCACAGTTGATGGACTCATACCTGGTTGTATCAAAAGGTATTATCAAATAAAACAGACAAAAGCGAGGGCTCAAGTACTACACATACATATTTTCAGCAAATACAAAAATCAAAAGTCTGCTAACAAAGAAAAGGGGGAAAAGCATCACAGCTTCTACTCAGAATGCAACAAAGATAAGGACAGCAAGGGAGACTGCAATCCTAATATTAAAAAAAAAAAAAAAATCAGTAATGAAACCAAAAGATGTGATAACAAATTGTCAAATCTGCAAGATAGATGCAGATGTACCTGCCAAAGAACATAATTTTAAATTGTGGAGCAAAACTAGCAAGAGTCACTGCTTCCTCTTGGGAAGTAGACAAGATAATCCAAGCAGCACGAAGGAAATGTTTCAAGTCTTGAAAGAACAAAGTCTGAGAAAAAGCGTAAGCAACCTCGAGCAATTGTGACTGACAGGTTAAATGACTAGCAAAAAAACAAAAAAAAAACAGAGTTGGAAGGGAATTTCTGAGACCACCTAATCTATCCATCGCACACCCAAGAGGCAGGATCAAGTATACCTAAACCATTCCAGGTAAATCATATCTCATCTATTTACCGCCAGGTGGAACATACAGCTCAAATAACGGCTATCTTACCCTTTTTGCTACTGTTTCATGTGAATTACAGGTTTGTTTCTTAAGGCACTTTTATAATAGCTAAAGCTTCAGCATAGAAAACTATTCTTCCAGGGAAAACACACACACACAAACCTCTGCTGATATAAGCTATGCACACAGACATGTATTTTCACCAGTGAAAGCAACTTCTGTGACAGCAGAGCTTAATGACGTACGTATGCAAGTACAGCTATACCACTTAACCTTTCCTAATACAGAGGAGGCCGTAACATGTTGAGGCCAACAATTATTCACAAAAACGGATCATGCTCAAACTAAGCTGTTATTTCTTCAGTACAATAACAGAGCTTACATATTAGACAGCTATACAGAGAAGAAACTGCTTGAATAATCAGCAAAAAAAGGAGGCCATGAGAACACAAAATAGTTATTAAATGGAACTGAAACAAACCCAACTAGGCCAAGCACAGAGTGCACTTGTTATCTAATTACATTATTTCCACTGGGTTACTTTCGGTTGACACATATTCCTAAAAATAAACTATACAAACAAGTGAATAAATACAAATGCAAGCAAACAAATCGCACAGTGTGAGATAAGACACAGTGCAAAGGCAGGACTCTCTGCTTTTGTTATATATACCCTAAGGGAAATGGAATTGGCATTTTTTAGCAGAACGAGCAATCCATGTCACAAGACATCTTAAATTGTACTAACTTTTGAGAGATTTGAGAGATTTTGAGATTTTTTGAGATTTTGAGAGACATAGCCTTTATAGCTGTCCTTAGTCCCCATCTTGCATTTCTCCCCACCTCTGCCACTGGCCTCAGTCCAAAACATAACAGAGTGGAGCAAAGTAATACAACTACACACAGAACAAGGACACGTGGAAAATGGAGTGTGGCACTTTTGGTAACAACAGCCAAAACGAGAAGTAAGAACAGAAAAGCTAACAGGAAACAAGCAGAACGCAGTGCTGACCAGTGAAAGGGGAGGGCAGAGGACTAAGACGGGGTGGGGGGGGATAAAACCTGTTTTGCAAATCTTAAAAATGCTAAATATTACTTTTCTTTTTACGGGATTTGTCATGCAGAAAAAATAAATCTGTCACTGTAGGATGCAATTTAAGTATCTCCACTCAATTTATTTTCATTAAATGCCTATCAGTGACATGTATCAGTGACAAAGGTCTATCAGTGACAAACAAATGACATTGTCTCTTTCATATCCCTTGAAATCAAAGAGTGCTAAGAACTGCTGTATACTGGCCAGAAGAGCAAGCCTTACATTTAACAATAACATACTCAAATTAAACCTCTTCGAAATTGGTCAGCCTGTTACTGCTTTTCATTTTTTGCCCATTTCCTTCCAAAATTCTGCTGTTGGCTTTACTTCTTGCTCTCCCTTTCTTTTTCCCTTTCTAAAAATGTTGACATCTCAGCGTTGATGGCTTTAAGAAGTACAGGCCAAAGCAATGTTTTAAGTCTCAAGCCCTGCTACAATTATCAGAAAACTCGACCTTTGTCTTGAACTCTGAACTCTAAGATGAATGCTTTGAATGCTCTTACAGAACCAGTTTCCCAAGATGAACTCTGCTAAACGAAACCCGAGTTCTTTAATCAAAAGTTAAATTTCAATTTCAATTAAAATAGATAGAGGGTATTTACGCTATTATTTATACTCCTCTCTTTGCCCCTCTCCATTTTTCTGTGTAATCAGTATCCTATGGAAAGCAAGTTATATATTTTTTAAATAAATAAAAATATCCACCTCTGAACTGAGAATAAAACACAAAACGTGTAACAAAAGTGTGCTGCAAATGCCTGGAAAAAAAAAAACTGTTTTCTCTTCCTTCAAAAGCACTTCTCAACACAAGCTCCTTCCACAAAGCCAGTTAACTTTAGTTCTCTTTTCAAAGAGGCGGCACTCAAGTAAGAGCAGAACCGATTCAATGGGTCACCGACACACCACCGTCTGCCAGCTCCCGTCATGTTAACATTTTGCCCAGGCAGATCCCAGACCTACAAAGCGATCAGAAGGGGAAGATCTTCAGAAGTGCTGAACTAACATATATGCAGCCTATAGGAGCAGTAAGGGCACACTTCTGTCAGGTTGCTGGTTTGTGGCTGTCAAGCACAAATCTGTGAGAAAGGAAACTTAGCATCTCTCCCATAAAACACACAAACAAAGGCCACATGATAAAAAATACAGCACATGTACAATATACACACTACTACAGGATACATGTATAAATGGTGGAATATTAAGAGCGTCCTTGAACAGACACAGGATTATGATCTTGGCAGTAAATTACACTAAGCACAATTAAATGCAAGCTTCACGATGCAGGCAAAAAAAAAAGAAATAGCTGTATTTTCAAAGAGGCAGGGTTTTTGGTCAAGGTTGAAGAGGTATTGCAGCCACTTTACTCTGTCTCAGTAAGCCTCACTCAGAACATATGAAGTGCTGAACCACAACCACCTAGCTCCAAAAAAGAAACTAGGGACCTTAACATACAAGAAGCAACTGAAATAGCTAACATAATTTTAAACATACAGAAGAGAGAAATAACAGACAAGCACTTAAAACAGTAGAAGAATTACCTTGAAATACCCACGCCAAAATGCACCAAAGTCGGGGGAAGAGGGGTTTGGAATAAAAGGCTTAATCTAAACTGCGCAGCATGAGAAACTTTCATCGCAAAGGCTCACAGGTGAGCCACTGGGGCAAGCTATGAAAGATCAGAGTAATATAGGCTTAGAGCGGACCATCTAATAAAGCACACTAGCTACAAAGGGAAAATCTGACTCAAGATGCACTTTTCTAGGCTTGTCTTCGATTCTTACAAATAGGAACTTGTTTCCCTCCAAAAATCATCGCTCTGAGTTGCGGATGATCTTTTTGAATCATACAAGTGGTCCCTGGGTAGTTCACAATGGACACACATACACATCACAAATCACTCCTGCACAATTGTAACTAATTGATTCTCTTATAACAGCTCAGTCAGACGCCAAGTATGGAACAGGCACAAAGAATGAATGTCTTGCCCCAAATGCAATATAAGAGAGAAAAAACAGACTAGCAAGCTGAAGAGCAATGAAGCTATGCTATAGTCACTCCACAGATGGAGAAACTCAGACTCCCAAACTGAATTCATCCCACTGCAGTGTCAGATCCCAAGTTAAACACACACAAGAAGCACCTGTCCCAAACGAAACAAATCCAGGTCTTGCAAACTAATTCCTCTCTTGCAAACTAAGAACTCCAGGCCATCCTGTATCGGGGCAGGGGGATATCATAAAGCTCTTCGTAAAAAAAAAAAAAAACAACAAACCAAAAAAAAAACACACCACACACAAAAAACTATTGCTAAAACGTAGGGGCTTATTTTCTTATTTTCATTTTACAGACTAAGGAAACAGGTGAAGATACTTGTTCCCGGATCCTAAACTACTCACTGGAACAGCTTCTCTACCAAGTCAGAATAAAGTTTCAGCAATTTGTTTCTCAGAGCCAACCCACCCCAAAGCAGCTCTTTGCAAAACACCTCAGCATTAACAAAGCCAGCTGCAATAACAAATGCAAAGCAATAGATTCTAGAAGAAACTCCTTGGCGAAATACATCTATACAAGTTTTCCAGATGCTGGGACAGAAAAGTAGAAGGTCAGAGAAGACAAGAGGAGGGCTCAGGAGACGGAGAAAGGATGCTACAAACACTGCTGCTCAGGGATTGTTCGTTCAGCTTGTTCAGAAAAGATGACTGGAGGGACCATTCTGACCTGAGAGCTCATCCGGTTTTGTTCTCTCCAAAAAGTCTTTTTGTATTTTTCAAATAAGCACATACTCAGAACAGGCTAGCAAGCGCAGCTAACCTGGTCTAGAAAAACAGCAGAGACAAGGCACTCTAATGTAACCATCAGGTATATCAGGCAAAGTCTGCCACAGGAAAAAAACCTACATATGTATTCTCCATTAGGGATGTACAGCAGATGCTTTTTCTCACTGTGGAAAAAAGAAAAAAAAAATTGTGTTTCTTTTACTGAAAACATTGCCCTTGAGAGAACTAAGTGATCACCATACAAGCAAAACGCCCCAGAGAGCAAATAAACATTCAGTTTGAATCACTAGTACATTAATCTGCCCACAGGATGAAGGAGAATATCAGTGCTACCAGGTTGTGTTTGTCTGTCCATGTAATTCACCTGTTAAATCTTCACATAGGCTTTATTAGTGCCTGTAAGTAGTGCAGAATTTTCAGGAAGGAAAGCTATCAATTATATACATTTTTTAAGTTTAGGAACAGGTCTGCTTCTCTCATTTGCTGTTTTCTTCCTCTTCCCCTACCAACACCCCCACAAGGTTACTGAAGGTATTAAAATTATAACAGGATCCACATTAGGATTCTCATACCTCTTATTCCCCCACCTGGAGTTACACAACTCTATCTGGTTTCCATAACCATTCTGCAGCAGTGAAATTATACTGAGAATAATGAGATGGAGCAGGAAATACAGAGGTATATAAGACCACTTCGAAAGTGTAAAGAAGAATTTGGGTGGCCTACATCAGTCCTAAGCCACACAACGACATTTTTATGTATAAAATAGTTGAGAAGATGAATAAGCAATAAAACTTTTTCACCAGTATATACTGGATAAGAGAGAGGAGATTCATAGCCAACAACTATTAAAAATACAAATCCCAGATGTGCAGATTATGGTCCAGAATTGGAAATCTCACTGTTAACTGACAAACTGCAGCACCTGTTACTACACAAATTCCATTAAAACCATCATAATCGGATTTTAAGAATGTCTATTTATGGTTTTATCCAATACAAACAAAACTAATTTTATCAGAAGAAGGTGCCCAATTCATCCCCAAAGTCTCTGCCAGCTATATTAAAAGTCATAGCACAGAGTCAAATCTAAGCTTAATTTGGTTTCTGAAAATTGCCTAACACCGCATCACAAACAGCTCTCGTATATAGTCAAAATATTTGATGGCTCAAACTATCCTTTTGTCGTTATATTTATATTTCCCTTCAAAATCAGATTAGTAAATCATTTAGCTAAATGTATAAATACATCCTGACACTACGACTTCTATCTCCAAGACTAAGACACTGGAGGAAGCAAAAATGAGTTTTTCCATAAGGCAGACCTTAACATGCATCAAAATATCAAATAACAACATTAATTTTCTATTATGTATACAAGTCCTGGAAGATACACAACATAAAATACCAAAAACAATTACATTGTGGATCTGGATGGATGGCTGCTTTTTCAAGCATCAATAAGCTCAAACCTGTCCAGTCTGGCAGTTCCCATTCAGATCCTCTGAGTCACTTAAAAATTTTATATATATATATATTTATTTATTTATATGTCTGTATGTATGTATTTCTGATAAACCTATTTCATGACAGGTTTTACACCCACTCTCTTTATGTGGACAGAGCTTTTAACAAAATTTAAAAATGCTGAACTAACTATGTTCACTTTTTAAAAACAGCATCACCTTCATGCCAAGATCAAGCATAGAGACTGCATCTCAAAACAATTTTTGTTAAAGAAGTCAAGCAACTAATAGGGGAGAGATCCTACATACCGAGCTCAACTCCTACTCAAAGTGGACTTTTATTGGCCATTGTTTCAATATTAGACCAAGTTCAAAAGTATCTTATCTAGATACTATCATTAAAGTTACATCTTTTAAAGGGCAGAATGTTCAAGTCATACGCCAACTCCTGGTAACTCATCCACAAGATTTCAGGAGGCAAAAAAATTCTTCTGAGCAGAAAGCTGGTGAAGCTTAATAATCCTACCCAATACCTGATCAGATAATTAAAACTCAGAAAATGTATGACCTGTGTGCATGGTCCAAAAGTCCTAAACTCACTGTGAATTTAAATCAGTATGAATATGCCAAAAATCCCACAGTCATATCCCGAGTTTCCCTATAGGAATTCTTCATTTCTTCCTGTTCCCATGTCACCAGTAGCAAAACGTGCCGCTGCTGTATAAAGCGGTCATGGTCTAACTTGAGAAAAGTTTTATTTGAGATGCACTAGTTTCCACCGCCCCTCTTTTTAAGACTAAATGTTGAAAAGAGGAAGCAACCACTGATGATCAGTAAGGGTTCATATATTAGCTTGCAAATCACACCGTAGTACAAGTAGCATCTACTGCCACTGATTTTTTAAGACAGGTTTGTGAGAAAATGGTTCCTTTTTTTTCTTCCTGTACTCTTTTCAAATTAGAGTCTTCCCTTGAGAATCAGAACCCTTAACCCTGTGCCACACAGGGTGAGAACTTGAGAGAGACGGACAGCAAGTTTAACGTCCTCTAACTGCCAGACCAGCCACTCAAAAGATCACCTTGTCAGACATCCCGAAAAGACGACAAGTCTGTTTTGGAACACTCACAAAATAATTCTCACACTTTCTTTCAACCCACAAAACATGAGCGTCTACCACAATCCTACTGCAAAAACAGCCAGAGGGGCTACTGTTGCTCTTGTCACCACTTAATCAATAAGGAAAAATTACAAGTTAACTGAGTAATATGGTACTAGCATTACCAGGGGAAATTTGGAGCACTTAGGACTCTTGAATAGACCCGAGTCAGAAGAAAAAGGATGATACTTCCTGCTACAGCACTTTTTAGAAAACGAAGCAAGAAAAATCTCCTCAAGGCAAGAAGCTTCAACGCATGTGAAGATTGAGGCACACTTCTCAATATACTTTTTGGAGCAGTTGTTTGCTTTTACACCAGACTTCATTTTCACTTTCCCTGTGTCAGCAAGAATACTTTGAGAGGCAAAAAAATTGAAGGAATCCTCTCTTCAGCGCAGCATGAGATGTTAATGACAATCACCCCTGTTGTGTTATTCCTCCTTTCACACTGGTGAACATGGCTAAAGCGTTTCGATATGCCCAAATAAACTTTAACCACAAAACAGATAACTTGCTGTTGTAATCATCCCTTGAAGTTTCTCTTGCAATTAGAAAACTGAATAAAGGCTTGTACATCTGAAAACTTTTTCTGCACTCCAAAGGTCCGCAGTTGAAGCAGAGATTTCCTTCCGTTCCTTGCCTTCCCTACCTCCCTAAAGCATCATAGTTACAACACTATTGGTACACTAGAAACCATATCTCCAGAAAGAACAGTTGAAGTGAGTCTTTAGAACTTCAGGACAAGCCAAGGGTGGAAAGCTAGATGGCATATTTAATAACCAAGGGGGAAATAAAGATTAAGCCAAAATCCATGTTTTCTGAACTCCAGGATGGAAACACCTGCACATTGCTCCATCATTAAACTCAAATTCCTAAGACTCTAGTTTAATGATGTCACATACATAAATTCTGCCCAAGATTTCGTTGCAAACACATACAAAGTAACTACAGAAAGCAACTGCTCTGAGCAAGTGTCAGAACCTCTGCAAACACAACTCAAATCCCGATCAGAAAGCAAAGTTGTATTTTCCATGTTTTCTACTGCTTCTCCTATCCAGTAACTGTGAAAGTCTTTTGCAGAGGGCTGTGCTGATGAAATTGAACTATCTGATACTATGTCGAGGTCTTATGAATGATATAGGCAAGCCAGATGAGATCTATTTGTCTCCTCATAAGCTCCAAATCTCAAGAGCAAAATTTTGATAAGCTCTTTTCTCAATTCTCACCCACTCTAACACGATTGAGATTCAAAAAGTGTAATACAAGCATTAGGCAGGCAATGCAGCATTCACAGCTTGATAACCTTCTCTGGAAATTCAGACAAGCAGATTCTGAATCCAATCTCACCCTTCCACTTCCCTCCCTAAAAAAAGGATTCATTTCAAAAAAAGAGCAGCCAGGGCAAGCAACCCATAGCTGTTAGAAATTCTAAAATGAACAGCAGATTCCTGTAAAGCAAGACAGACAGTGCTACAAAACACTGTATTCATGCCAGCGCTGGCCAAGGTTTCATGACAAATTGGGCAGCTTGCATTCAGAATAACTCTACAGCTGATGAAGCAGATCAGCTTCAGGCTAGTCATTCTCCCTGCACTGCAACTCCTCTCACTTTTGCTCCATGCAGAAAGCATACTGCATAACCTAGATTGTGCATTCAGAGCACAGAGATCAAACAGCTCCTGTTCATATATAGGAAGGCTCGGTGCTAATAGTTATTCCCATTCTTGCCCCACGCAAGGTATTTTAAAGCCTTAGAATTCAAAACATTCTACTATAACTGATGATGAAAAATATATTACAAAGACCATCAGGAACCGGATATTTTTTCTGAATGTAGGATACAGAAACACAATCTTAAATCAAAAAGTCAGACTGCATCTCAACTGAGCATCTATCTCTATCAAGAAATACTGGTCTATTCAAATGCTGAAAAGAAGTCTTACAGAACGCCGTGCAAGAATTCACTGTGCTGCTCTCTACAATCAGCATCCATCCTTAAGAATCACACGCAAAATTAATCTTTAAACCAGCTTCTTTCCTTTGTCTAAATCCCAATGCATTATCACTTGTCCTCCAAACAAATGCACTGGCAAACACTGAAGCAGTGCATTACTGAGCATATCAGAATGCGATTACTGGGGCTTCTGGGAAAGCCATTGTTTGAAAAGAATAATCAAGGATCTGATAGTTGTAAAAAGGCATCCTCACCTCTAGGGTAAAATAAATAAATAAATAAACAAACATCTGTTGGCAAGTAAAATAAAATATTGTCTGTTAATACGACCAGCAGGAAATCATTGGAGGTTTAAAGATCTGTTTCACAGATAGAAGCCAAAAGAAGTTAGATACCAAAATGCTTTGGAAAAAAAATCACCATTTTAATCTCTAGTTTTGTAAGCATCTCCCCAAATCTGACCCCAGGTCTAGTGCTTTGTGGGAGGTTACAAGCCCGCTCCACAATGTCCCTCGGTTCCAGGCTCTCCCCTGCAGCTCGGAGGTGCAGCGCAGCAGCCCCCAACAGCCTGCACAGGCTTCCCAAGCCGGCAGCCCTCGGCCTGCCATGGGCTCTGCCCACCCCAGCAACAATCACGTTTCCTCATGCTAAGGGCATCTGATCATTTCTCAGGATCCTGTATTTGGAGGAAGTTCCTCCTCTAACAAGAAATACATTTCTCTTCCATTTCCCCCTTCTCCCCTATGGAGGGAACAAAAGGAGGAGATGCTGTGTGGAAATCCCAAAAGCGAGCGCTGGGGAATATACGAAACATGCAAGCAGCTACAGAGCATTTGCAGAGAAGGAACTAATTACAAACACATCTATCACTTTCAGTGCACAAAAATCATAACAAAAGAAGCCCTCAAAAACCACAAGGCATTGATTAAATACACTCCATTGGATGAGTCTGCTCAGTCAGATGCATAAGACCTCTCCAACAGCCCGAAACTGAGGCAAAGTCAACCATCCTCTGGAAATACTTCCAGAACTCTTGAAACATTTGCTGCTTGCAGCCAGTCAGGGAAAATTAATGCCCTGTCCTTGAGAAGGATAAGCAGCTTAGCTGACCCTTGCTAACTACTGCTTTAAATGCAATCAATTAGTCGATGAACATTTCCAGAGGCAGTCCAGGTCATACACAACTAACTTATCTATGTCAGATCACCCTCCCTTCAAGCCAAGCATGAAGTTAGGTGCAGGTGTGAGTTACAAATATTTTCACCTGGCCCCTCTAGCTAGCTCTGCTAAACAAATTTACAGCTGCATTTCCCTTTTTCTCCCATCTCAGCATTTACTGATCTAAATATGAGATAGCAAACAGAATTACACGTAATATGCAGCACGAACAGTAAACAGCTCCAGGGAATTACTAAATGATGTCTGGTAGACTTTACAAAGGTACTAGCTTCTCAGAAAATGTCATTTCATTGTTACAGCTATTGGTTACATTTTAACTCACCAGCAGGACTACCATGAAGTTTAAAAGTCAAATTGCTACCAATAGTTTTATCCATCAGCAATCAGTGCTTCATAAAAGCATGGAGCTTAAGCATTCAAGCCATCATCAAGCTATTTGATTAGCCTCTAACATGGATTAATAAGGATTCAAGTTTGTGCACTCTCTAGAGGATGAGACAGATGTAAATATACAAATTAAGAATTCCAGTGCAGTGTTTTTAATAAAGAAAAAGAGCAAGTTCTTGAGAATTATAATTTGTTAATACACAAAGTCAGGCAAACGTGAACATATATTGAGAACAGGAAAAACTGAAGTCTTTCAAACACAAGAAATAAGACACTGACACGTTCCACAAGGTCACACAATATCTGATATTCACAGGTTCAGCAAACTTTTCTGAACTTCAGAGAAGAATCTGGTTCCGTCACATACATCGCCAAGATGCCAGTAACAATGGTTTGGCTACGTGTAGGCATTGTTTTAATAAACATATCTTAAAAAAAAAAAAAAAAAAAAAGGCCAGATGGTAACTTGGCTGTATTTACTTTAAGGCTGCCTCACTTTTTCCATTCTTCAGTTCTGGCTGGGGAGATGTGCTCAAAGCAGCAACTTTAAATATCTTAGGCCTAATGAACAGAAAAGCTGAAATTAACTTTTTCCAGTAGTTTATCTGGAGAGAAAAAAAATAAACAAAACAAGACCTGAAGAACATTAATTTTGATTTTGAACATTGGTATTTTCTTTTCAGAGCAGAGATGAGTAAATTACTCATCTTTACCAGTATTTCTGAATAGCAAAGAATGATCATTGCCTATTTAAATTTTTTGACTCTGTAAACAGAAGAGGAAGACAGAATTGGTGGCCCATGTGTTTACCAGCCCACTGTTTTATCAGGTCACCTCATAAGTGCCTTGACTTGAGAGGAAAAAGCACAGCTGCATGCCTTCTTGTAAAGATTCTCATTACTTGCAGACAGGTTCTGGGTAAGATTTCTTTTATCACACCATCTATTTATATTTTTGTAAGAGAAGTGGCCATCTTTCCCTAAATTATTTTTAGTTTCTGACCTCCCTCCTTTTCATCCTCTCCAGCCTGTTCTCCCCCTTGCTTGCACTGCAGCATCCAACTTTTCTCCCATTAAGGGATAGGGTATCTTCTGAGGACAGATTCCTCCACTCCATCTTATCCATTTATCCTTTCCCTTTCTTGTACATACCAATCTTTATCCCATATCAAAAAGAAGCTTGAAAGCCCTACTATATACCTCACAGCCACAGAACTAAAACCAGTGGACAAAAGAAAGATATAAAAGACATTGAGGCATCAAGAAATAACACTCAGGTCCCCTACTTGCAGCTGAATGAGGGATGCTAAGAATTTGTTTAAAGGCACTATCCTTGCACCCTTTTCAGGTTTCGGTCTCCTATGGAAAGAGGATATCTTAACTGCAGAAATTCAGTGCTGACTGCATAGCAGTAGAGGTTTATACAAATACATAAAAATCAGCACACAGATTTGCCAACTGAATATATACATACTAAACATGTTTGACCATCTCCTAATTTATACTGTTAAAAAATAAAATTTTTCACTTTTTGTTGGAACAATCTAGAAAGACTAATAGTGATTCATAATAGCAACAATATTTTAGTAAAACCACATTTTACAGTATCACTTTTTTCAATTTCTGCAGTTCCAGGTGATTTTAAGTAATAGGTATATCACAGCCTGACAGAGTTCCTTTGTTTTTCAAAAATATTAAGTTTCCAGCTGTATGGAGGCAAATATAGATGAATTAAGCATAATGAAAACAGCAGAGCTTTCGCAAGCCTCGCCAACAATGTTTAACACACCATCAAAAAATGAGGCCAGATAAGACATTAGTTTCAGTATTTTCTATTAAAGATGCTACACAACTATTAAGCAGCACAAAATCTGCAGCCTTGCCAGAATGCCTTGCCAGAATGTTATTGCCATTCTGCAGATAAAGAAACAAAGAAGAAAGGATGCATCCAAACCCACGCAGGTTATAAGCAGAATGAGAATCTTCTGGCTGGTAAACCCATAGCTATTGCCCGAGGCTACACAACCACAGAGGAGGTAACTTAGAAAGTTGTGACATGGAATTTTAAACTTAGAACTAATATTTTAAATAATTTCTATATTGTGCATCATTACATTTTAATCTTAAAAAAAAAAAAAGAAAGAAAAACTAGGCCTAACAGTTTAGCTAGTTGATGTGTGTTTTGAATTTTACTTTTGGAGGGGTTAGGTGGGCAAACAAAGGAGAAGAGGGAGGGAAGAGAGAGCAATACAGATAAAGTATATTAAAATAAAGTTGAAAAATGTGCTTCTAGCCAAGACACACTTATAACTGGATTTTAGACTTAAAATTAGATAAGTGAGAGAAATGAGCTGCCATTCTAAAACAATTAATGATGTCTTAAAGACATTCCTACACTAAGAACTAAGGAATAAATTGTTTTTGACTTTTCAGGTATGCTACTTAAAGATATGAAAACAAGAAGTATTATATCAAATTTAATTATGGATATTCTAAATAGCCAAATATTTACTCCAAAAGTTCATTAAAGTATGCAAAACATCTCTTGAAGCTGTGCATTCCTTTCTTCCTCTGGAACAAAGTAATGTGTAATAACTAGGACAATGAATACCTAAGAGGAGATGGTTTCTGTTCTCGATTTAATAACTGGCCTGAGAGACCTTGGCTAAATCACTGATACCCATTTCAGTCCCCTCAAAGGTAAACTTTTTTCAGGGGTGGGTTCAGGAAGAAGGGATGAGAGCTTTTTGTTTATTTCCTTGGTTTTTTAAGAATACCCTATGACCCTTCCCATTCAATTCTCTCTCTCTCTTTCTCTTTTTTTCCTTTTACTCCTTATTTCTGGACTTCATATTCCTTGTTCTCAACGTTTCATTCACTGTGTTATCCTTTCCTCAGCATACTAGTAAAAATGATATTACTCAGCAGCCATGGACTATCAACAGCTTGACACAGACAAAGAACCACTCTCCTATTCACACATTTCCCTTCCATTTCCCCATAGTAATATTAACACTACAAAATAAGACCTTGATTTGAGTACTTACCACTTCAGAGAGGAAAAAAAAAAAACGGGGGGGTGGGGGGGGGCCTACTCACGTGTCAACATCTGAGTCTTATTTCCAGGACTAGTATGAAGAAAAATTGTTACTTTCTGTGTATTATATTAGAAAATACATTTTGATAAGTCTGATCAGCTCACTTCTTTATGTCTGCAGTTCTTCTCTCATTAAAGCTGCAATACACATACACTGTATGAAAGGTGCTATTTTTCTGTATATGGGTTATGCTATAGCTTTGTTGCTCTTCCTCAAACCGAACTGGAATTCCAAAGTTTTAAACTTGCATATTACATTGCATTTAACTGATGGCTCTTCAAGCATACAGATCACATCACTACGTTTAGACTAGAGGCAGCACAAAGGCAGAGCAAGGTACATATGAAACTGGCAAGAGCTTAATTCAGCTTATGAGGCTACAAGGCCATCTCCGCATACTGAACAAGCCTGTTTGGGTTCTTGAAACTTCCAGTCACTTTTTGGACCTCAGCAACTCGCACAAAAATCTCTAATGGTCAAGTGATGAGTCAGAAAGACTCACTCTTGTTACAGGACCTTAACTCTTCAAAAGCAGACCCAGAAAACGCAGACTCTGACACTGAGCAATTTGCCTGGTGAAGATGATGCGCTTCATGGCTAACCAAGCCCTAACTTAAAAATCTTCCATGGTTTTCGTCAGGGCAGGTAGTGGTGTAAGATATACAAAATTGTTGCTCTTGTTGCTCTTCCTGCTTAGAGCACAAATTATACGTGAATGCAAACAGATTATTTTAACAAAGAAAACAACTTTCGTTGCTAGCATTCAAAGAAGTGACATAAGCATTAAAAGCATTTTTGAGCATTAAAAGGAAATACTCTGTTTTAACCTAACTTATCCTGAGGTAAAATATCTGATGAACAAAAGATATTGGTGTTTCATTACAGAATTACGTTTGCCCTGATAACCACACACTTCAAACCTGAAGCTGAGCTTGAGAGAAAAACTGAGGTCTCTTATCTTCACTTTGTTTTTACCTCAAGACAGAAATAGCTATCTACAGGTAAAAAATAAATAGACAAAAATAAAATCCACTTTTTAGCAATTAAGAACAGGTCAAAGGAAAAAAGAGGAAGATAAAAAAAGGGATAAGAAACACAGGGAGAGCATAACTCAGAGTCTCGGATGAAACCTGGATCCTTATCCTTGCTTCCATAGAGCTAGGCACGCCACAGAGAAGGATAACCCTACAGCTCCAGTCAGCCTGAGACTCAAATACAGCATCGGTGACCTCTGGTCATTCAACAACATGAGGATCTCCTGAAGGTGAAAGGAAGGAGAAAGCAAACACAAAAATAAAAATACAGGGAATCCAGGAAGGTTTCCCAGTAAAAAAATAAGACATTAAGAAACAGAAAGAACATGCAAGACTTCTGGTGGGGGAAGAGAAGCCTATTTAAAGGAACAGACCAGGAGACAACATTAAAGCTAAAATTGAATTGGTCCTTTAAAATCTCAGTAGGAAAAAAAAAATCTCTTCTTGATAACGTCTTTATGTGGTCTCTTCCATACCCATTCTTGGAGAGAGGAGTACACACATTCATCTACCTCAAGAAGGCACAGCAGAATGCAAATGATGAGACAAATGTGTGAGAGCCATTCATTTAATCATTCATCAAAAAGATAGATGTATCACCACATTGTAAAGCAACCTTTTGTTTAGTGGAAATTTCTAGACATCTTCTGAAATCTTCATTCCATCCCTGAAGCAATGTATTTAATTATGCCAATCAGTCTTGATAAATGACTGTCTCTAGAGTTCGTCTGCAGTATTTTCAGCTCTAATGAACCTACAACACTGTCTGTACCTTGTATTACAACACTGATACTCCAGTAAGTCCCTTCCTCAGTTTGAACTTTTGATGCTGCTAGATAGAGTCAACAGCATCCCCAACCACTATTATAATATACACCAGGTTATAGTTCAAAAATAGGTGAAATCCCTTTGCTAGGGCAAGAAAACGTAGAGAAATGTATTTCCTGCTAGCACCTGAGCCTTCTCTTTCACATTACCACAAAGACCATTTCTCTTTGGACACCTACCTCATTTCTGCTCATTTCATAAGCATTTATAAGAACTTCTCACTTATGTTCAGCTTTTTAATTCTATTGCTTCTGTAAAGAAAGTCATTAAGCAGCTATGCAAGACTTTTGCTCAATAGTTACTTTTTGGGGTTTTTAATGTTACTAGTGAATTTGGATATACTACAACAATTATATTTGAGCTAAAACAGATTTGTCATGTGTTGTATTACATTTAAAAAGATGCATTACATTTGTATCTCCCAAAAGTATGGGTTGATTACATAATTGCCCTCTCAATACCAGAGGCACAAATAAAGTAGAAAAAAAAAAAATCAGTTCTAGCCTTATAATACAAAGTGATTGTCAGTTACAAAACAGCAGCAAACTACAGAGTCTTCATTTTCAGCTTCATCAAGCGCAAAGAGAGGAAGGATACTTTGGATGACACCAACACTCTTCTCCAAGAAGAACAAAAGTCTGAAGACCATGGTATGAATTTGAAAGAGACTATGAATTTCTGCTGCTTTTTCTTTTTTGCGATTATTGTTTGCACTAGAATTAATTTTAATACATTAGGCAGTTACCGGCAAGCCCAAGGAAGAAGCTTTGCTCTTCAAGTCATTTATTCTTTGTCCTTATTAACTAATGAAAACCAGCCACTGCTACTTTACTACCGTAGATACTGTTCAGACTTCAATCAGGTTTTCTCTCTAAACTGATCATATCCTCACCTCAAGCTTTGTCTATTCTATGCCAAATAGTTCATCTCCACAGCTCGCATTTTTTTGAGGTGCTGTGCCTCAAATTCCCAGCAGCTCGGAAGAAACTGCACTTCGTATTACCACCATACAGCACTATATCTTACAATATACAATTTTCAAATAAATGCTACTATGAACTATTTGTGTCTGAGTAATGAGAATGTTTTCTAGGAGATCACTGCCTAGAATTCTAAGTTTAGTTTGAGGGGTTTTGCTGCACACTTTGTGATGGTTTGAGCTCATGGTTGGGGCGGGGGGGTTGGGGGAGAGAGACCAAGCTCTTTCACTAGCTGCCTATTGAAAATAGTTTTAACACAGCTCATCAACACGCTTCCAGTAGAAGCTGGTGTGAATGAATAAATACAAACTGAGCAGAAAAAATTGTGAACACGCTACTGAACAGTTATTTATGGCAACCTCCGAAGTGTTTGGTAAATATTTGTTCTTAAGAAATTGTAAAATACAACTGAGGGCGGGAAAAAGTTTAGAAACTTTCAAGAAGAAACAAAGCCATAGTGGGTTTAGAGAGAAGATGAATGGGCTTGAATGTTTACTCTGACTTTAAGACTTCTGTCACAAAAATCCTTACGCGAAGATAACTGATAACAAAACCTTTGCAGAAACACTATACTTATTTCAACTGCCAGTGAAAAGTGCAAGTATTTTAAAAAGCGAAAAAGGAAATCAGAGGACCATAATGGCGCTCATAATGGCTTCTGGGAAGCAAAAAAACACATGGAAAACTGGAGAAAAGGTAAATGGCTGCAATCATCGGTAAAAGGGTAATGAATTGGTGGAATGTAATTTGATATAGAAGAAGGTGAGTAGAAGCCACAAACCAATCTGGAGAACTGACTGGTTCTAAAGACACTGCAAAGACGTTGTTCTTCAAAACATCTATCCACGTAACTTTAGTGACGAATTCACTATCTGCCTGTTCCTTATTTTCAGCTGGTACCTTTGAAAGCTTCTAATCAACAACGTATATAGAAAACAGCCAAATATCAGTTACAAGCATTAACTAATTCAAAATGAAAAAACAAAGAGGAAAAACAAGCAATCAAGGCAGCCTAAAGTGAAAACAAGGTATTTCTTAAATAAAGGTTCAAAACTATTAAATAAGATAGAAACAACTGGTTTTCCTAAAGGCATCATCTAAACTGACATACTTTGCTTAAGTTTCCTCGCGGATTTCAGTACAAATGAATCAGTGGAGACTGAGAGCAGACTCAAAAGCTAAGGGCATGCACACAGCAGACACAATGCATTCCTCCTTAACCTTATTGATTCTACTTCTTTCTAGGAGGAGTGCAGGGAGTGAAAACTAAATGAGGAAAAAAACCCTAGCCATTTACAATCCTAGGTTTCTGACACAACTACTTAGGATACTTGGTTTTATAAATAATTCAGTTCCAAGGATCATATTAGAGAAGCTCAGACATTTTTCTCCACCTGTCATCATCTTTCTAGCAAGTCAATGGGATGATTGACAAGCAAGCGAATAACTCAATTTTTCATTTAATCTCAGGAGAGAACCCTGTCTGTATTTGCAACAAGCTGCCTCAAGCCTTATATTTCAATTTGCATCAGAGATGATCATAACATTAAATTCACCCAAGAACAAAATAAAAAGTTGCACAAAGTAAGAAAGCCAGTAGCAGCATTAGGGTTTTCTTCTTTCTGTTTTATTTGTATTTTTTATTAAAGGAGGACTCCCAAGCCAACAGCACTTCTGCCAGTCCCAGGACAATTCTCTTTGAACTAATTAATGAAGAATTGGAATCTCACAAGGACAAATTCAAAACAATTGAAAAAGCTAGAAATCCTTTCTATTGCATAACTTGTCTGACTGATCCCAGATCAAAACACAGGCTGAGCGCCAAACTGGAAGAAAAGGTTAAGAGAACATAAATCCTTTTGTTTTCCTTTAGTGTTCAGAATTTAAGAACTCAGCATCTAACCCACTTCTTGGCTTGCACGGACAACTACACCACTACAACCACACCACAGGCCACCGCAAAATGGTAAAACCGTGGAAATAAAAACACACAAGCTGAATTTAGAACTATCACATTTTAGAAGACTCCTTACAACTGACAAGCTCAAGATCCAGCACGTTATTAACAACTGTTTTTCTAACTACAAAGACGTTATCGTCTACAGGTGTTAACAACAGTTAAATCAGTATAGGTGTTCTGAAATCCAAAGCCATCCCAGAAGATGAAAGACCCCTAGTCAGGCCAGACACGCTGGCAACATGCTGTGTATATTAAAACATCTATAAACGTTCCATGTTGATAATATCATATATGACTTTGTATACCAGATAAATAAATGTTTAGGAAGTGAATCCCTGCTCACACACTTCTCAAAAAAAAAAAAAAAAAACCCTGACCAGAGCCTGGGAATTGCCAGCAAAGGCCCGTAAAGCAGACAACAATATCCTTTTGGAATGTCTGCCTTGTCTTCTACAATAATAACTTTCATATAAAGGACTTAAGTGTCTCTGCAAATAATAACTAAAAATGTGAACCAGGTACAAAAATACAACCCTGCCTATGCAGTTTTGGAGAACCTGGAACAACTGCACCTTGATACGGTGTGAAAGGCAACAAGGATCATGAATATACACAACTACTGAAGTGATCTTTCTGTTAATGCAACAAGTGGATGACAGTAGAGAGAGCAATCACTGCTGGCTTTTAATTCAGTCAAGAAAGCTAAAGGAAAGACCAGGACCCAGCAAAACATATAAACGTACACTGAACCAATAAAGAGCAATCAGCAAAAAAGCATTTCAAAGTTGAACAAATGCAACCACCTTTTCAAACACGAATCTGACCTGCAGATCTTGTGAATATCAGTTTCAAACACCTCTGCTAAACTAGCAATGTCTCCTTTTCCACAGCAGTATGCTTTTAATACTTCAGCTCCCTTCCAGGGAGTTAGTGTACATAACAGGACCTAAGCAAAATACAGAGTTTATATGCATTCCCTGTGCCCAATCCTTCTTTCTGCATCTTAGGATTCATAACTTTAAAGCACACAATATTAACACCGTTCACCTTCTTTATACCAGCAGAATGTTCCATGCTAAAACTAATGTGTCCCAGCAGCATGATATTAAAGTAGCTATCCAACTTTGACATTTATTCAGCACTTCTCTCTCTTCTTTTTTTTTTTTTTTTTTTTTTTTTTATTTCCATCGTACCCTCACTCTAATACTGAACAGTCCAAAGACAGGAGGCATCCAACCAGTTCTCAGATCTGTTAATAATTAAATATTTACGCTGTTCTGGAAAGCCAATGGCTAATACAAAAGTACTTTCTGGTCCTGATCCAGTGACAAGTGAGTATTTGTCTGTATCATAACACTGTCAGATTTCAGCACAATTCATTATAAATTGTATTCTCTGTTCTTATAAGGCTAACATTCAGAAGAGAATGAGGTTTTGTAGTTCCAGATAGGAAGATATTAACACAGCAGCTGATGCTCATGAAGGTCAGCAGTAACAGGAAAAGTACAGACACTGGACTGAAAGAAAAGAAAGGAGATACATGGAATAGGAGAAAGAACTTGAGCAATTTCTGCTAACTATATGCCTAGCTCTGCACAGTGTAAACTCCACCTGAATTCTAGGGTCAAGATACATCAGGATAAAAGAGAAATTATGTTTCAATTAAAAAAAAAAAAAGAAGAGAAAAGAAACAAAGAGTTATCAGCTATACAATAGATTTAAATAGCTTCTGAATAGTTAATACTGTATGATTTTCTGTCTGCTATCAGAAATAAACGACTATCAGGAGAAAGGAAATAAAACAACTCTTACGGAGCAGACACACTGTAGCTTGGTCACTTCTTAAGGCCTTCTTGCTCTACTACTACAAAAAAAAGTTTGTTATTTTAAGAGAAAAAAATAGAAACATAAAGAAACAAACAAGGAAAATAGACTACACTATACAAAGAAGGCTTGCATGTGTCTCCCTGAGAAGTACTGTAGTAGTTATAAAAACCTCTGTGAAGCCTTAGTGTAATTTAATCAATGCAACTAGGGACATGCATATAATTACTCCCAGCTAAGCTTGTAGCTTGTTTATAGAAAACTACTTTCAGATTTTTAAGAACAAGCTCTGAAAACAAACTCGGACAAGAAGCACTACAATAGCGGAGAAAACATGCAGATGGTAGCTTGTCCAAAAGTTTCTCTTTAACTTTTTCTTAAATTCTCCAGTAAATTTGTCAGTTTCTATCCTTAACAATTACGTCCTCAATGCATCTGACTTCCGTTCGCACCTTTGATGTTTCTTCTGTAAATCCTGACACCCACCAACCCCCGGCCCCAGAGCTTTCCTAGGTTGCAAGAACACCCCAAGGAAACTAGGTGACCTCACCTTTCATTTTGACAGTGGGAGAGTTGGGTCCAGCTGATTGCTTCCTCCATCCTCTCCAGTTTTGGCAAAGGCTCTCTGCCTCAGAGATGAAGGAACAAAGAGAGTCTTCTTCAAAGCGATCAGAGTCTTCAAATGAAAACCTCTCCCCGTCCTCCCACTCTGCAAACATGAGTTCCATCACATCCAGCAGACAAGGAGGGAAAAAAAACAAACAAACAAACCAACCCCAAGACCTGCTCACTGTAACAGGTGGATGGACTTGAGGGCTCCTGTAATACTTAAAAATCCAGCTCCGTTCAGATCCCTGTACTACAACACCAGGAAAAACAGCGCGATCGCTATCTGAAGTGGGAGAAGCAGAAAATCAACACAAAAATAAGGGAAGCTTGTAAAAATCCCAGAAAACAAGTTCTCTAAAAAGTTTAAAAAAAACAAAACAAAACAAAACAACAAAAAACGCTTGTATCCACCGAGCGTTTCGGATCCCCGAGCTTTGGCCAGTCTGTCGGAGGATGCTCCCAGCTGAGACAGGTGCGGGGCTGCCACGAGAGTCTGCGGTTGCCAGCGCCAGGCGCCCCGCTGCCGGGGCAGGGCACGGCAGCCCCCGGCCCGGCCCTCGGGCTTCGCTCACGCCGCTGCCGGAGCCGGCGGGCGGCCCCGCCACCAGGGGGCGGCCGGAGGGGGGGGGAGGGGGGCCGGCACAGCGCTCCGCTCGGGCTCGCGCAAACGCCCCCGGCCGCGGCGAGCCCGCGCTCCGGCCGCACCGCGCGGGGCTGCGGCGGCGGCTCCTCCTCAGCGGCGCCGGGGGACGGCGGGCCGCGGCTCCGGCCCCATGGGGGGAGGCGACTCGGGCCGCCGGCAGGTGCGGGCGGGGGGCGGCCGCCGCCTCTGCCCTGGCGGCTGGCACCCCGCGGCTCTAGGTGCCCATGGCCCGCGGCGCCCGCGCGCGGACGCCCTCGTGTCCGGCCCGGTGGCGGCTCGCTGTCCCGGCGCGGCGGCGGCGGCGGCGGCGGGGCCCCTGCCCGGCGCGGGCACTAAGATGGCTCTGCGCCTCCCAGCTTCACCTGCGCTCCCCCTCCCCGCCAGCTGAGCCCCGCTTCCGCCCGCCTCGCTTCCGGCTTCCGCCGCCCAACGGCCGCCGCGGACTGCACCTCCCAGCGAGCCGCGCGCCGCTGCCGGGCGGGGGAGAGGGAGGGAGCGCCGGCTGGCCGCCAGGGACACGCCCCCCGCGCCGCGGGGTATGCAGCCGCGCGATGCATGCCGGGGCCTGTAGTCCCGAGGCCCCCGGGCCATCCCCTGCGGCCCAGCCGCCTGGGCAATCAAGGGCGGGGGGCAGGAGACTCCTGTACATTACTTGGAGTTTCTTTTTATTTTTTCCCTACTCCAGTAGGAATCTGAGAGAGGCAGCGTGGCCGCAAGGGGAGGGCCCAGGTTCTTCCTCAGCGTCGGAAGGCCCTGGTTTGCGCGCTCGGCCGGCGGCCGGCGGGAGCGGAGCAGCCCTTGCGCTGAGGGCGGACCGACCCCCAGAGCGCTCCGCCCAGGCGGCGCGCCGGCCAGGAAGAGCTCAGCCACGCTCAGCGGACGGGAGAGGACACAAACACGGAACTTCCCAATAGCACTTTCAATTAAAACAAAACAAAACAGGAAAGAAGGTTGCGTTCTTTTCTCAAAGGGAATAAGACATGAGCAAATACCTCTCCAAATCCCATGTTAAGATGAAACAGAAGGAGCCTTATTCAAAAATACCAGTCTCTTTCCTTAGGCCAAAAAAGCACCTTCCCGTCCAGAGCTGTGTGGAGAAAACAAGGATTCGGGGCAGCTCTGAAATTAAAAAGGAGACTAACTCACATTGATGCAGCTGCATCAGGCACTAACCGCGGTGAATCAAGCGATGTCGTTCTGCTCAGCACATCGGACCCCTATCTATTTAGAGGCAAAAAAATTGGGATAAAAGCCCTGCTCTTCTGTAAGAAAAGATATAAATAAAACAAAATACTACTAAAGCATAACAGTTATAACCCTAAGAAATTCTTTTCTTATTACACTCACACTTAAAGCAGAGCTTCCATGTTTGTGCATTTATTTCTAAAATTCTGCTTTATTTATGGGAATCTATTTAATTATTTCATTGTTAGAGAAGACTTGTACATTAAAATTAACTAATGATAAGTTTCCTCTTCAAGACAGAATAAGCTTGAACCTAATAACCACAGGCTGGAGCTGCATCTGCCTTCCCATATTTGTAAGGAGGAAAAAAAAAGAGCTAGAGAGCAAAAAAATTAAGTACTGAGAAATGATGATCCTAGAGCTGAGGAGAAACCGAACTACTCTATCTGGGAGCACTTACCACGTCCCCCATCTTAATTCACTATAGTTCTTAATCAAAAAAGAATCTATCTTAATTGGCAGGTGCTCACAGCAGGCCTTAAGAGATGCCTCTTGGACCTCAAGGGAAATTACTTCTGTGTCTTGTTTTATATATATATCTCGCTTACCAGCATTGTATTTAATACATTGAACACAAAGATGCATTAATATGATGCCCATCAGCTGCAAGTTGCGTATTTACCTGTATAAATGCCAGTGCCTGCCATGGTAATGTAACTCCCTGGAGAGGCCAGTATCCTAAGTAAACGAAGGCCGTGGCTTTCCTATTAGTACAGAAAAAGGGAGCAGTCAACAGCCTCTTAATCCTCAACTCTTTCTCCAAAAATTCATCCATCTTAATGCAGTGTTTGCCCAAAGCTACTGTTCTAAAAATAGTTACACATTCCTTTAGGGGATCCTCTTGAGGAGCTGTCTGAGGGGATAAGCAGGTGTATGGGAAAAGTATTCACTTACTGTCTTTTTACATAAATCATTATTTAGCTAAACTCTCACAACAGTAATGTGCTTTTTTATCATAAATTTTGTGAACAAGCTACCCCTGTATGCACTTTCACTTTATAGGAAGCGCTCATTTATACTCGTGCATACACACACATATGACAAGGATTGATATCTGAAGGGTGATGTTATCCTTAATAGTCTGTTGCACAATAATGTAGGCATTGAAACCTATTAATAATGCAATTCAGGATCTCTGAAATGCAGAGACTCTTCCTCATGAAAAATTTTCCAGGGATCTGTTTTTCAGCTAGTGAGAAATACTATTAATTAACGATAGCTGTTGTAATTACCCTTTGAGCTAAAAACACAGAGTCAGACATTTAGGTAATTACTGTGCTCAGTCCCTTTTTACAGTGTGTAGGGGCAAGCAAGGAATGCTTTTTAAGATAATCTGGGCCTTTAGAGCTTCAAGTAGTTTAAAATGCTTTGACCCGAGTTCCACAAAGTCAAAATGCCTCAACCTTCATTCCACAAAGCTAACAAATCTGATTATAGGGTACTGGATATCCTGTAAAACAGCCCAGCAACAGGTCAGATGCTGAGCTGGTGCAAAGTGACACTACCAGTACAAAGTTCTCCACAGATTCCCAAAGGGGTACCTTCATCAAAGTAATTCTAGCTGGAACCGTGTAATCCACTGCACCGAGGTCCTTCACTGTCTGGCCCACGGGCTCTTCTTGCACTGTTTTCGCTATCAGTGATCTGAGGTTAGGGACCCTGAATATCACTTCTCTTTTTAAGTAGATTAGTCCTGGTACCCTCTCACTTAACAATTTGCCAAACCTGGCTCTTTGCTAACCTCCTACTGAATTACTTCACCTAAGACTATTTCAAAATATCATATAAGACCTAACCATTCCAAATACCAGTTTTGAGCTGCTGATAAATCAGAAGCTGGCCCAAAGTCATAGCTGGGGTAAAGATGGTATGCCACAAGCAGACTGCAGACTTAATGATCTTCCTCATCCTCCTGACGCTTTTCCTCAGACAGCCCACCACAGCCCTATCAGGCAGGAGTACTGGACCTGTTTGATTTTGGGAGGAGGGAATTGCTGTGCCTGGGCTCATCTGAGAGTTTGAGGAATGACAGAGTCCACCACAAAATCTCTGCTCATATGCCTATGTGGACACCTCAGGACCTGAGCCAAGGCAGGGTAAGGGTCTGACCTGAGCTCACAAGAAGGCTGTCAGCAGTGAATGCCCCTTGTCAGCAGGGCACCTGTTCCATGGTGTGAGGAGAATCATCACTACTTAAACTAAGATGCAGAAATAATTCCCAAATTCAACAGGGATCCTCCAGGGGAGCATTTGGGACTCCCCAAGTTCAAGGACAATTTGTATCTTGCAATGGAAAGAAAGAGGACAAGAATGACATGGGGGAAGAGATTACAGGGGAGCAGGATGAGGTTCCCAAGGCCAAGCATCTGAATCTGATGCTCCAAGAAGATGCGCAGCCCCTAAACCCTGTGGTGGCTGCCACTGCTCCAGGTGAGGAAGCTCGACCGAGTGGGCTCTTCCTTGGTTTGAGATGGTTCTGTTTTGTTGTATTTTGTTTCTGGGCATTCAGTCAAGTGCTAGGCTCTCAGCCAAGAAACAGCTCTTAGCCTCTCTACAGCCCGGTTTCTGCCTGAGTGCATACTTGTACTGCATGCCATGCTCCCAGCCCCATGCCAGAGCCTCAGCTCCCCAGCCTACCCACTGTGGCTGGCTGTGCTCACCACGCTCTGCCCGCCCTTAATCTGGTATACAGCTCTACCCTTAGCCTGGGTGTTTTGTCCTTTCATACCTTCTTCTGAATTTACTGCTTGATGCAGGCAGCCGCAACTCTGAAACAAATGAACAGGTGCATGGACAGAAAGACAAAGAAGCAGAGTTTCTACTGCATGCACAAAGTTTCAGAAAGTGAGGCCCACTTACCACAGGCTTGCTGCCCACTCCTCAGAGAGGAGACAAAGAGAACGCAGAGAGGAAACAAAGAGGTGAAAATGGCTTTTCACGGTTTTCATCATGTTAATGGTTGGTTAGTGCCAGGATGCAAGTGACATCCAAGGGCATTTCCTAAGGTGGTGGCTAATGGCGGTAACAGGCTGTTAGTTTAAGCAGTCTACCACACACATCCTCACAATGCAACAAGGTCAACATTACACGGTCCCGTCCGCTCGGCAGAGTACAACGCAAGCCAGGCACAAGGCAATATGCCATAGCACACAGTAGCAAATTCTGTCTCGTGTTCTGGCTAATCCGGCGGAAAAGTTGTGCTGCATTGATGCCTGACTGGATTAAATGAGTACTGCCAGATGATCTCGTAGGGTACAGCATCAGCAGTAATTAGAGAGACCCACACTTTACTAATAATAGGAAATCTTACAGTCTACAGCAACAACAATCTGGGTCATGGTCTGAGGAGAGGAGAAACAGTAGAAAGATTTGCTAACGTGACATGCTAAAAATTGTAAGTGTACCTCAGCACATTATGTTTAATTGTATTAAATTAGAGTAATTCCCACTCACATTCCTTCTCCTTTCAGCTTCAGGATATTACAAGTTGTAGACATTTCCATCAACATCCTACTTTCACAAACATTGCAGGCTAAAAGCATAGAAGAGGTGATGAAAGTAATAAGGCAAAATGCTAGGTGAAAAGTTGCGCTTCTATTTTAAAATGCATTTCAGGAGACCGAATGTGTCTTCTGGCTTGTGCAGACCAGACCTGGGTGTGTTCTTCCTCTGGTCAACATGAGGGAGTGCAGGTGTGATTATTAACTTCTTGTCCTGAGGGCTACAGCCTGGAAAGACACAGAAGTTCATAAACTCTCATCTATGCTCTTTCCAGCTATCTTATTGTGCGAGACAGGCATGTATTTTCCCTTGTGGATCTCCCAACAGACAGAAACTATAGCCATTGCTGAGCAGGCCATGAAAAACATCTGACAGTTTCAGCATTCCTCTGCTAGCAAGAAGGAAATTCAATAAAAAATGCTGCAGAGATGACAAGGTTGCCACTAAACTAGGAGGGTTTCTCCCTTCCAGGGATATGCATATAGTACTCCTATTTAAGAGAAAGAAAATTACTGTTCAAAATTCCTGTGCCTCCATTATAACCAATTTTGAATACATTGTTTCATATTAGAGATACAAAAACTCACACCTACCCTGAAGCAGAATTACAGTATTTCAATTTGTTTCCTGTCTCAGGTTCTCACCAGGGACTAAAAATCAATGAGAGTCAGCGCTGTACCCCAAAGCATCTGCTTTTCACTGATGAGTCCTATGGTATTCCACAAGTCATATCCAGTACATTTTTATTTCTGATTCCATGGAAAGCAAGACATGTCCTTGGCTAAAGTCTTGTGTCTAACACAGACTCAGTAATAAAAGAAATCACTCTTGAGATTTTATCACTGCTGATGGAACAGGACCCAGCTGTTCAGCCGCATTCTGACTGTGCAATATTTCATTGTCTTTTCATATGCAATACTGCCCCCAAACATGACAAGCAAAGGCAAATTGTTTATATCACACATATGGTTTGTTTCCAAGTAAAGCATTGGACACGCAGAAGAATAGCTTCTCATGCTTCAGCACCGTGACACTATGGTAAACAGAGGATTAACTTTTGTATCTCAAGTTCCTGTTCCCTGGGAAGTGACAATGATCAGACAGTAGTCTGTTTTCCAACATCAGCTCTACCAGAAGATCAGTTCCACAATATATTGATCACTATTAATATATATTAAATGTCTCCAGAAAAATCACAATAAACTACCCTATTGCTATTCATTTCAAAACACTGCAATTGTAAAATAGAGCAAATGTTATTTTAGCACAAAAAAATTGAAAGCACACAGTTAGCTAGTTTCCAGTTCTTCTGCTTCTCACCAGACAAGCGCATGTGCAAGATACACAAAGCTTTCCCAGACACCAAATATTGGGAAGCTGAAAGCAAAGTTATTCTGAGGAATCAGAAACCCTGGAGCAGAAAACAAGCTTCTCCCATTTGGATTTAGCAATTTCCAGTCTTTGGCTAATCCTCTCCCCAGGAGGTCTTGAACTGATGGTGTCAGAGATTCATTCTTTGGAATCTTATATAATGTGAACATATGCCTAGTATTAAAACCTTACCCAAAAGCTAATTCACTTTTTGAGATGAGTCACTCATGCATACATGCATGGA
The DNA here is from genome assembly GCF_040807025.1 of Struthio camelus. Taxonomy (NCBI): domain Eukaryota; kingdom Metazoa; phylum Chordata; class Aves; order Struthioniformes; family Struthionidae; genus Struthio; species Struthio camelus. Next base: position 24,837,740 of record NC_090948.1, on the reverse strand, counting down.
AGTCACTAGGGGAGCACTGCTTACGACAGCTGTTAAAATTATTGCTATAAAGTGAGAGACTACAATTATGGCTAAGATTTCACGTATGAATACAATTACTACTGTTCAGAAAGCATAAGATGCAGTTTACAGATAATGCCCGTAAGGGTCACTGAGCATATTTAGTCTGGCCTCTTGTATTTCACAGGTTAGAAGTATATATCCTCTTTCTTTCACAGTAACTTACAGGAGCATGTGTTTGCCTTTTCACACTCCTGTTTTTCTTCTGCCATTACCAAAACGGTAAGGATCTAATACGCAGGATTAGATCCTTAATTGGCAGGATCTAATACATAATGTAAATTCAAAAATAAGTTAAACGAGTGGTATTAAGCTAAAATGAACTGGAAAGAGATGCTCTCCCTTTCTCAGAGGGGAAAGGAAACAACTAGGACCTCTTTTGATGGAGACATTAAGCAAAATGTAGGTTCCCTAGTTTATTTACTTTTCAGTCTGCCAAGAAATAATCAAGCAAAGTTTCTAAATGTGATATTCCTTATTAACGTACAGTTTTAGAAAACAAAAATGGTAATCAAAGAAAAAAAGATAAAAGTACTGCAGTAGCTGTCTCCTAACATACCTTTGCTGTAGAAATTAGGTTTCTGTATTTGCTGTTGAGAGTACAGTCAGGTGACTGGTTAAGCAGAGGACCACTGTTTAGGAGACCAAGAAAGCCCGTTCGTTCACGTCAAGGGCAATATTCACCAATCAGCAACATACATAAGCAGATCTCGGTCAAATTGAATAAAATAGCCAACTCAGCAGTAGCTCGCTCCGCTCTATTCACATGCTTCTCACATCTTTAGGAGAGGAAGCTTTTTGCTTGCTGTGAAACCTGCTTCTTCAGATAAAGCTGGCCATAGCAAAATTTGTACTATACCTCTCTTTCAGCACTTGAGTCTTTCAAAAATAAAGATTAGGCACCTTAGCACTTAAATATAGCCATGAATAGATGAATATCAGACTGCTAAGAAAAGACAAGACTCTTCTAAAGTACAGGAACACCACCGTACGACAGTAAGTAGATGGTAAAATAGTTTGTGTGTTCTATACAGACACAGATAGTAAAATACTCTATGCGTTCTGCACAGACATTCCTCAGAAAAGTAACTGAAGCTCAGAGTGAGGGATGTGACAATTTTTTAATTGAAACAATTCATACGCTACTTCCCATCAGAAAGAAGCAAAGTCAGTTCAGGGCAAGGTTCTCTCTTACAAGAAGGGCTGCCACTACAGCCCCATGCAGATCCCACATATGAACACCGCCAAATGTTGGCGGGTTTTTGTATTTGTGAGTGTAGGTTAGAGCTTTCTGAGTAATAAAGTTTTAAACTAGCTTCTTTTATGTAAGACATTCGGAGGAGACACCAGCAAAAACACTGTGCAATAACAACTACAAATTGCCTGGGCTGCTGGATAAAGAGGTAATACCTCTCAGTCACTTTTCTGTTTCTGTAAGAAGAGAGGGAGAAAATATGCTCTCTTTTACCTAGCCCCACCTACCTGAGCAAGCAGAGTCTATTCCAGGGTGCTCTGTAAAATAAAGCATTTGAGCCTTACAATTATGTGGATGCCTACAGGTCAAGAGCATTTGTTTTAATTCCTTTTCACCTGCAGATCTCACAGCCCAGCTCCGTTCAGCTCTTCAAACAGAATTCCTTCTCCTTTAGGAGACTTCGGGATCCTAGATCATATCAGCTGCTTCTATTTTCAGCTTTCTCTTCTAAGTAGGAGAGTACTCCCTAGCAGGAACTCACAGCTGTTCATTTTGTGAGCTAATACAGAGGCTACTAACATTTTTTAGGCAGATCTTCATTTTCAGCCACTTGCCTAAGAAGTGCTGTGACAAATTCCTGTAAATTTACTGTCTCAAACTTAAATGCATTTCCCGAGGTGATTTCCTGTATCTTCTTGGGGAAGAAAAGTAGATTTGTATAATTCTATCATCAATTGTCCTCACATTTGGCACTGAATCTAGCCACCTATATTTCTTCAGGATGGTTAAATATAAAAGTTACATGAATTTTGCATGCACTCTGCTTACTTTAACAGGCATCTTACCTGCGTGGACAGTCATGCCTCAGCTGAGCAGAGACACATTATTCAAAGATTCCCTCCTCCCCCTCACAACTTCAATAGTATCAGCAACAGTTGCATCAGTTTAAGAAAATTGTTAAACCAGTGTAACTGCATAGACAAGCCTTGCACAATAATAAAGATTTCTAAGGTCTTAAACAACCTAGCTGTGGTTTAAAAATTTGAGTTTAAAGGATTTGGTTAAGACCTCAGTGGTTGCGCTGTATCACAGAATCTCCTTTTTAAGCTTAGTAGAGATACTAACATGGTAAACACGAAGTAAGATAGGTTTCCTCCCATGTTTGGCTACCAGTTCTGAAAAATACAGGTGTTAAATAGTGTTAAATAGTCTGAGTAGTACACCTGTTCCCTATTTAACACATCTCCATCCCATGATTGGATGTCATAATCCTGCTTTATCTCCAGCCATCTAGCCTGTAGATGCAAGGGGGTGTGGTAAGGGAAACAGTAAGGAAGAAAATACCCTTTACAAATATATTTTCTTCTTTGCAGCTCAGCTTTAAGCAGAGCAGATTAGCTAAACTGCAAAGAGGAGGGTTTTTTTGCTTGGAGGTTTTTTTTTTTTTTTGGTTCTACTTTTGAGTAGGAAATAGCAGAGAAATGTAAACTTTTCAAATGATTTCAGCAGAGCTGTCCAGCTACTTAGAGAGGCACACTTCCATTGTAAAAAATCACTCCTGCACTCAGTACCTTCACGCAGTGAGGAGGGCCCACTATCCACACTAGCACTTCATGCAAACATGATAGCAAATTGCTGCACCACCTCTTTTCATGGAAAGATTTGGCAGCTACCTGCTGCTGCCTCCTGAGCCCTCAGGGCTAGCATGGGTTTGGGGTTTCGAGTGGATCCCACTGTGAAGCATTTGCTGAACTTGCTGCAATTTTAATTCCTGCCAGTTGGTTTTCCCTGTTGGGTAGCTCCTCAATCTGAGGCTAGCCTTGAGTGACACCTCCTTCCAACTTAGCCCTTTGAGCCAAAGCTGCCCTCATGCCTGTATGAAGGCCAGTGCAGACAGAAACAGGAGTTAGAAGGCTTTTTGCTTGGCTGACATCAGAGCAACACAGCTTCACAGCTTCCCTTTTGGTAAAGCTGGTCCAAAGCAGCTGTCTCTTCTTTTCAAGTGGCAGTCCAGTTTTGAAAAAATCAGAGGAGAAAAAGATGCCTTTTATTTCCAGCAGAACATGTAGGATTTGAAAAGCAAGCAGTGGAGGATCAAGTGGGGCACAGGGGTCTTACTAATCTGTTTGGATTTTGTCTGTCCTACTTCTGTTCCTCATCAGCAACCGTTAAATCCAAAGGTTTTCCTAAACATAATGACTCGGAAGGATCGTACACTTACTTAAAGATCTTTTGTTTGTTTGTTTGTTTGTTTTTTTTAAAAAGCTCTATCTTACTTTTTTCACTTTCCCACATAACAGCACAATCCCCTAGCAACTCTCTTACCAATGTTCAGTACCCCTGTAGACATGTCAGTTTTGTGGCACAAGCATCCAGCCCAGCAATCCAAGGTTGTCCAAGCAGTATATTTTCTTCCTCCATTAGAAAGTGGAAATTGTGCCGAGTAGGAATCTTTTTAATCTCAGCAGTGAAACCTAAGTGCCCACCTTCCTCACTCCTAATGAATAGAGCAGCTATACTAGGTAGAAAACTGCACGGAGCAAAGCCTAATTTCCTCCTGAATCATACTTCTGTTTCAAAATCCAAAGTTGACTACCCTACAGCTGGCAAGGTGAAATGAGCAGGCTCATGCCATACACTCTTCTGAAGCTGTTTCACCATACGAAGGCAGCAGGCAAGTGCTTTAACACAAAACATGAGACTCAGACTTTTCATCTTAACCACAGTTTCGGCTTTGTTTCTTTCCCAGGCAGCAAGTAGAGAACAGCGTGGTAGAACTTACTGGGTGAAACAGTGCCCACTGACATTTGGAAGACCACCTAAAATGCCCACATGCTGCTTCTCCCATTGATACACATGCCATCCTTTCTCACAAAACCTCAACCATGAGCTCTCAGTTTTACACAAGCAAGACAGGAAACATAAGTAGGTGTAGAAAAACCCAAAGTCAGACACGGAGCAAGGAAGGTGTTAACCACAAACAGCTTTCTCTTCAGTGAGTTCTCGTCTGTTCCCAGAAGCAGGCTGGAGACAGTACATGCATTTAAAAAATACGCACTATAATACTTTCAGTCTGCAGGCATCAGTACACCAAACTCCAATCTAACCCTAATGACTTGGGAAAGTCACTGCAGTAGCAGTAACTCTGCAATGAGCTATCTGAGCTACTTTTCCGAACAGATTTTCTATATAGTAATACAGATCTCAGCCTTAGAGGGAGCAGCATTCTTGCATCAGTGTCTTGGTTAAATTCAAATTGTACTACCCTCCTACCCCTTGCACTTTTCCACAGTTTGGCTTGGATTCTTAGACAGATGCCTACTCTGAAAGGATACTAAATCATGCCATACAAAGTGTGTTCAAAGGCAGTACAGGAAGATCAACAAACAACAAATTATAAAGCTGATAAATCCTGGTAAGTTTTAACTGTAACGAGTTTATCTGCAAATAACCTTCACCTGTTCTAAATGGTCAAAAACACAGCATTTGAAAAGCTGTTACATTTCGTTATAATGGTAACTAAATAGGATACTGACTTTGTAACATACTTCAGCAGGTTCAAGCCATTCTAAAAATAACACTAACAGAAAAAAATCAATTAGCTTAATTCAGTGCTGAAAAAAATTCTAAAACCCACCCCTTGGAGCAAGTCCCTTTATTAAAAAGAAGATAGAGCCCCACACAGTCACAGTATAATCCATTTATTAGTATATCTTGTGAACTATTGGTGTTAATCCGGGGGACATGACAGTTTTGGCACTTCACTGAGGTACTCAGCCTCTGGTTAGTAGAAAAGGGTTTTAATAGTACTCAGTGGGCTACTACACAAGCGAATGGTTCTCCTTGATGTGGGGAGTGAAATATTTTTTGAACAAGTGAACCTACAGCCCAAGGGACATACACTGGTGCAGGCCACAGTGCCTCGTTCCACAAGGAGCAGTCCCAAGCTCGTTACCACCAGGGCTGTCCTGCTCCTGCGTCCACATTCTCTAGCTGCAAGAAACTCCTAGGGAATCTATCTAGATGGTGTTAAATCCCACAGTGCAGTTCATCCATCAAAAGCTTTCCTCTGATTGCTGAATATAAACATGAAAAATGGTCTTCAAGTGGTTTTCACAGCAGCTCTTTTTGGGTGAAGAGACTTCAGGATATTGGCTTCAGAAAGGAAGGGAGCAAGACAAAAAGCAGGCCCACTTCTCCTGCCCCTGAGATAGCAAACGTCTACATTCCTGGCCCCTAACTAACCCCTCCATTAATATCTTTGAGGAACTGCTCTGTTATTCCCTACCACAAGAGTAAGGAACATCTTGCCAGCTTAATAAACAGCTGCCTGGTTAACTGCAAGCACGGAACATAATTCACATGAACATCTGAGCAGTGTTCAGCTACAGGAAAGGAATAAACCTTTAATCCAGGTCCAGCTGGCCAAAGCCCGACTGGTGTCAAGAGAGGACTTCAGAAAGGCACTGGCACTGGGTCAGCATTTGTAGAGCACTGGGGTATTCCCTTAGAGAGAGAACTGGAGCATCAATAGCTTATCCTTACGCCCTTAGCTTGGCTGTGTTTCCACTCATGCCAGTGCTCCCACTCAGTCCTAGTGACGTTCCCTTTCCCAAACAAGCAGTGTGTCTCCCACTGCTCTGGGAACTTGTCTTGCAGTGTAACACAGGTCATGCCCACAGGGCACTGTGCAGCGGCCAGCAGCAGTAAAAAGCTGTCAGCTCCTGGAAACAGGATGGGTGCATTAGCCCTATCCAACTGACTAATGCCGCTAAGAAGGACTGTATCAGTCCCTATAGGTGTATCAGCCAAGGCAAAGCTCCACGCAGCCGGTCAGGTGTTCCCTGCCCAGAGCTGCACTATAACCCACAGGTATACCTACAGCCATCGCTCAGAGGGGCTGCTACACCTGCCTCGGACACAGAGTGAATTAACCTTGGCTGACTTTCACCCCATTGTAGGCTAAACTGCCTACAGTTCTTTAAAGCAACTTTAAAGCTAGCTCCAAGCCCACATAGGTAATTTACATAGTGCTAAAATCACAACATTGCCTACTATAGAAAATAATACTGAAAACAAACAGCAGATGGCACAGCCTCCTTTGGCAAACTGTATTCAGTTCTGGTTATCAAAGCTCAAAAATCCATCAGAAAAGGAAGGCATGGAAAGATAGCATGTTAAGAGTCTTAGACAGTTTGGGTTGAAGAGAGGCAGAGAAAACACTGTTTTAGAGAGGGGACGATCTGTAAAGTACTGGGTAACAAAAAAAAAATATAAACCAAGGCCCTCTATTTCCTCTCAGAACAGAGAGCACAAGATAGATGGGATTCAATGAAAATGCAAGGCAATTCATTCAGGTGCCATAAAAGGAAATCATGTGCTATGGAGAATAAAAAGATATTGGTTCTCATTGCCAGAAAATATTGAGGCTGAGAGCTTAGCTGGATTAAATAAAGGGATTAAACGTTTATATGAAAGATGAAAACTGACTTCATTAAATAGGTTTTTAAAAAGTTAGAGACATAAACCTTCATACTTTATGAAAAAAGACTCAAAAAAGGGCAGTACTTAGTGTTTGTACAACACCTTTAGTAATGAGTCCTTGTACTTCTATTCTTTAGTAAGAGTAAAGCAAATAGTGAATTTAAAGGGGTCAAAAATAAAATTCTCCCAAAGGAAAGGCTGTTAAAACATTTGTCTGGTACCAAGTCACAGGTACTGTCCTCTGAAACATCTGCTGCTGGCCATTGTTAAGACCCGAAATACAGATCTAGAGCAGCTGAGTGCCTCATCCAGTCTGAGGACCCCAGTAAGCCTTGGCAGGAAAGCACGTTAAGTTTGGGCCACAGTCCCAATGTAAACAGTAAAGAGCAATAACGCTGTTCTGAAACAGGTTAGGACAATTGAGAAGAGTATTTACATGACTGCCTATGGTACAGGTAAGGTGTAAAGTTAGGTGAAGGAGATGGGATACTTCCTTCCCTCCTCTTAGCTCCTGCAGGATTAACAGGATGTTAATTACAATGACTCTCACAGCTGTCATGGTGACAAAGTCTAGGAGAAGGAAGTATTTTGAACATGAACATGGGAATTTCAGAAGACAATGCCAGGACTGTATCCCACTCACGTTACATGGTAATTTTTGCTAACTCCTGAACAGCATCAGTGAAGTAGCCTTAGGGAAACAACCTTACACTTTCAACACTTCAAGTGTTTCTATGTCCGTTGGGGTTCTGGGCATAAGCAGGAAGAACAAACCAGGTTAAACTAGAGACATAGCAGCACCCAGGGAACAGAAATTCCACTTAAGCTGCTGTAGTATTCTGTTTTGGATGGGGGGGGGGGGAGGAGGAGGGCTGAAGGTAGAAGCCAAATCTCTTCACGTTTCCCAGCCAGTTACTACTCCTGCCAGCGTGGAACTTAGGATTCAGTCCCCTGCAAGATGAGAGCTCTTTAACATAAATGCCCTCAGTCCTTCTGTCATTTCAATTCCTGGAAAATGGTGAGCAGTCTGCAGCTTGTGTCTCAGGGACTCTGCTAGCAGCTGTAGGACAACATAGCCCATGTGGAGCCAAGCACAGCACTACAGAAGGATCAAGCCTGGTGTTACCAGCACAGGCTGCACTGCAGACATTCAGCCCCTCAGGAAGAGGGGCTAAAAGATCAGACTGGTCTCAGAGGCCAAGCTGCAGGAGTTCTGGCATTGCACGTTTTAAAGATATCTAGAACCCTTTAAAAAATAAATTTCCAAGCAGGATCTTTAAACAGGCCTTTGCAGCATTTGTAATCTAACTGTCCTATAATAACTGGGGAGAATAAAAACAACTGTTCAGTTAAGCACACACACAGGAAAATCGGACACCTAACCATGTCAGCACCTTTAAGTGAAGTTGTTTTATAGAAGCCAAATTCAAGTTTTAAGCAGTCACTGCCTGTTGAATCCAAGGTAACTTCTAGGACTCCATTACCACATGTCCTGTAACACGACATTGTTAATTCACAGGCTGTGCTCTAACCTGTCTTCTATTCTTGCCCTAATAATATGGACTTAGGTGTTACACATTTCAGTGCCATGCGTGTAGACCTTCCAGACAGCAGGCCAGTGCCTGACTCAGTTATTGTCTACCCTTTAGCATGTTAGTGAACCAAAACATGCATGTCTGGCATAAGTTCCATCCTGTATTATCTGTGTTCAGGTCCTTGGTCATGTACTGACGCTTACTGTCCCTACTCCTGAACAGGCCTCTCTTCTCTCTGTCTCATCTCCACACAGCTAAAACATACTGCTGTGCACTGCGCTTAGCTCTTTTATCTATTTTTGCATTTGTCTACCTACTCAAGAATAATAAGTTAACTTACAAAATAATCAAGGCCTGTGAAGAGGAAAGTGTTCATTTGTTCTGATAAGAGGGAAGGAAGAAACTGAAGCATTCATCAACTCCTGCTTTCTCTCAACATTATTTCTGTTCAGGCTGAGAATATCTGATCCTAAACTGCAGCTTCATGTCACTACCTGCACACACTCCAGTTAGGCCAGTTTACTCCCACTGAGAGGGATGAAGAGAGGGATAATGCAAGGAAGAGAGAGGCAAAGGATATCCAAGAGGTTGCGAGAGTAAGCACACACTTCAGGAAAGCAAGGAGCTGCTTTGCCACACGCTTAACTGTTTTACACCTTAAGCAAATCACTCACTCCTTGCATTTCTGTTCTATATCTACACCCCAGGAGTATTTCTGTGTTTCACAGGAGAACTGTGAACAGAGATATTAAAGACTAAGAATCATAAACACAGTCCAGTTAATTACTATGATGTACCAAGAGAAATTCCCTGGAGTGCTGCTAAATCGTGACTCACAACACCCACATGTTTGAGATTAATGTTACATTTGGATTTAAAGAAAAATAATGTGTGTTAGGCCTTTTGAGACCACATTTTTAAGTTCTTCGTAATTCTGGGAACAAGAAAGCTACAGTCTCTTAAAAATGAAGACTTACACTCACATAATCAACTGATTCCAGGAGCTGGTGCTTTATGAAAAATAGAAATTAAAAAAACACTGTATAGTGAGAAAGCAGCAATAAAACCACGGGATCTGGCAACTGGAAATGCATGATATAGGGTTACAACTGGAGGGACAAGCATCTCTTTGCAGGGCACAGATACTTTCAACCACCTGGGAGAGAACTTACTATTCAGAAGGGAAAAGGTTCCCCCTAGAGACATGACAGGGGAAGAAAAAAAAAAACAACTGCTGGCCTGTTCTTCAGCTCAGGCAAATCCAGCTTCTGATTCCTGGAGCCCAAGAGAGCTATGGTAAGAAAAAGTATCTGAATATTTCCACTATGCCACAGCCTGGTGCCATCTCCCAAGCATCTCATTTCTCCTTGCAGTGCCTTTCAAGTGTGCAAACATACAAAAATTGGTGAAGAGATTTACAAGGCAGGTATTTCTCCCACTCCTACCATTTCTGTGTTCCAGGAAACAGGGACAAGTGTGATTGCATTACAGGACGCAGCCAGAGCAACACAAACTTATTTGTCTTACTGGTGTGCACTTGCTTTCTCTTCTAAGAGATTAGGGACTAAAGTGAAACTAAAGACTAAGAAATCAGCCATAACTGTTTCTCTCCAAATCCTATGTTAAAGTTTTCCCAGTGTCCAATGACAAAATAAAAAATCTCCATCACACACAGGCCAGAAGCTATAGTCCTCGGCTGCTGCACAGCAAAAGGGATCATATGTTGAAGATCCTACAGCTCAGACATTTTCATTTTAGCTTTGTCACTTTCTTGATCCAGGGTACGTATTTGCTGACCTTTGTGTACACACCAGGGGAATCCTTTCGGCCACAGCCGTAACCCCAGGAAGTGATCCCCAAAATGACCCAGCGTTCATTTGATCTCTGACACATGAGCGGCCCACCGCTGTCACCCTGGCAGCTGTCCACCCGTTTATCTTCAGAGAGGTTCCCAGCACAAATCATGCGGTTAGTGAACTTCTGCCCGTAACGGACCTCACAATCTTCCCGTGGGAGAAGAGGCACCACCCCCTGTAGTAGCGTTCTTGAATAGGACTTCCCTGGAACAGAACAGAACAGCTGGACCAATTCATATACGGACAACAGCAGGCAACGCAAAGCAAGTGGTCTGCACAAAAACCCAACATTATACATTTCAAGTCAAGGCTGTGCAACAAAAATTGGCCTAGCTCAGCATCTCTGAACCAGCAGAACTTCAGAAAATAGAACTGCAAAGCCAGACCACAAAAAAGAACTGTAAGATCAAAAAAAAAAAAGGGGGGGGGAGACGTTGGAGAAAGAGGTTAGATCCAAAGGATGACTCTTATTCCTGGTTCTGCCAACAAGTAACTCAAACCCTGTTCAAGTTATTTCACCTCTCCATCTCCTCATCTGTAAAATAAGTGTAGTGTTTTCTCAAGGGAATAAATGCATTAATATTTGTAAAGTGCTCAGTCCTCAGAGGAGTTTTGGAAGATGTTTCAGAAGCATCCAAATATATTTTCAAAAGGAGTTCACTTCATCTCTGGCCACACTTGCCTCTATTTTCTTGAATCTCTTTTGAACCCCAGACTTGCTAAGAACATAATCTTCCAGTGTTGTATTAGAATGCAGCCTTTTTCTACCTAAGATTTACGGTAAATCCACAAGTTAGTGGTGTAACTTTACCTCTCGTTTGGAAAGCTGGGTTTGGTGTGTAGGAGGGATTCTGGTCATTAATTCCTAGTACAGCTTGAGGGAGTTACATGGCTAAGTTGCTCCTCGATCTTCCCCAGACACCCCAACATGACACAAGCACCTGGCACAACTGGCTCCAAAGACAAATGTATATTTTCAGTTCAGTATTTGGGTAATAGCCAGGGAGACAGCTGGGAAGGATGGTTAAGTCCAAAATCAACAGACAAACTCCTGGGGCTATTTGCCTTTTGGCAGCAAGTCTTTCTAGACATATGGATTTACTCCAGTCACAGCAGCCTCAGAAAGGCCTCCCTGCGCAAAGCTGCGCACTGCATCTATGAACCCCAAATGGGGGAGGACTGGACAGCTGGTCGTAAAACTTTGTTTGGAGTTTAAAGCAGTCTCCAGATCTTGCTAATGCATCCATGTCCGTACTCCACCAAGCCCAGCATTTTAAAACACTGCCTTGAGAGAGAGTTAAATATTTAATAATTAATACTCTCTAGAATATTCCCTTGTCCCTTTGACCCAGGAAGTAGCACAGCCACACGCTGCAGAATGGCAAGTATAGGCTGTCTTGAACCTAGCATGAAAACCAACGTCAGAGTCCAACTGAGAATGCTTTGCCCCCCAGTCCCAGGATCAAAATCCAGCGAGATTTGACACACTGACCTGGCAGACCAGAAAGGCCAGCAACTGCACAGGAAGAAAACTTGGTCTACGATGGCTCTCAGGCACATGCCTTTATGAGCAAGTACTCTGACAGGGATCCCAACCCCCATCACTAAGCCCTCGTTCAACTCTCAGAGTAGCATACAGGAAGCAGCAGCTCACAGAAACATGGGGGCTTCCCCGAACAGTGTATGGGCTTTGTACACCAGCTCTGCACCAGGATGCTGCCTAAGGGGTCTGCTGTGGGCAAGCACGTGCACGGAAGGGAGAAGAAAAAGGAATGTGACCAGATGGCAGCATTCCTCTCTCCCATAGCTTCAGAAGGATGCTATGGTAGCCCAATCTTCCACCATAGACAGGCCCAAGAGAGCCTCAAAATCAGAAAACACAGGGGCACAAAACTACCTTTCTTCCCTGCTCCTTCAGCCCATGCACAGAGAATAGGAGCATTAAGAATAGAGCCTTGAGTTGTGCAGATGTAAATTAACGGCCCTTGTAGACTCCCAAGTCCAGATTTCAGGGTCTTTTGTGCTCCTCAAAGCTCTGTCGTTTACCTGTGTCTCCCCAGCCAGAGATGATGCAGGCTCGCCTGTTGATGTCAGATTTCTCTTTCCTGTCAGGAAGGCAGACAGGCAGAACGTGGCGATTGAAGGAGAGGCAGCACCCCTCTCTGCCCCGCATTCGGACCAGGGCAATGTCATTGTCATTGCTGCTGGCCCAGTAGTTCCTGTGGAGGACAATCCTCTCCACAGGCAGCTCCCTTTCAAACTCATCCTTTACACTTGTGTGGTAATCGCCTACCCGCACCAGATAGCGTCGCACATCAACACCAAACCTGGAGAAAGAGATACCCAAGAGGTTGGTACTCCTGTTGAGAGAGAAACACAAGCCTCAATTGCTATGAGGCTGAACCACCTCCTCACAAACCTACGGAAATGGCAGCTACAGGACTGTGGTTCCCTTTAGCAGATGGGACAATGCCAGCTCTTGCGGCCAATGGGTGCCACAGACCACTATCTGCTATACGCAGGGCCTTTTTCTGTAAAAGATTGCAACAGTTGCAACAGACTTTTGACCTTACCTGCTCGCTGTTCCTTAAATCACTGGAAAAATAGCAAAATGCTGGTTCCCTTTAAGCTGTAAAACCTCAAAGTAGGTGTAAGCAGTGAGGAATAAAGCAAGCCTATATTTAGTCATCCCCATAAGTGCTCCCAGATCACACATCATAACCTCAAGGTCCTGGTTTAGAAACTTTGCTCCTGTGATTACACTGGGATGGAAGGATAATCTCATATGAGGTTATCTTCTTAGTCTTTTTACTATCCCTTGGTGCTCCTCACTCACAAACACACCTTTTGAAGCAGTGGGCTGCAGTTACTACCCAGCAGCTGCTTATCAGCGTTGCTCCACACAGCAGACGAGTATCTCTATGAAAACCCTTCAACCGTAGCGAGGCCTGCCACGGCCAACCGCCTCTGAGGGAGAAACAGAAGGACAATAGGCATCACATATACAGGAGCTGTTTTCCTATTTTCCGATCCACTCTGTCCCCTCTCTCCTCAGCTGGCTTGCATTCTCCTCAAGATGGGCCCACTGGCTCAAATTCAGTTCAAGAATCACCAGTGGAAGCGTGTCATTGAAGTCAGCTTTTGCTAGACTATTTTCAGTGCCTGTAAGAAGCTGGGACAAGCTCTGCCTTCCCCAGCAATGACAGGATAGTACCTGAGAGACTTGTTTCCACCTATGATCCTTTTCTTCCGACGGTGAAGCAAGCGCATCCCACACATGCCAAGCTCTGGACCTGCACAGCAAAGTTAGAGCAGCTGAGTAGACACCTTCAACTTAAGCATGAACTGCTATCACAGAACCAAGGTATTTCCCTTCCCTGAGGGCGTTAATCCTCATGGTAGCTGACTGTATTGTGTTGTGCGTACAGAATTCATATAACATTTGTTCCCATGGGTTTCCTCACTTTGAGTGGAGGTGCTTACCTCCAATATCTGTAATCCTATGCTAGGAAAAGGACCTCTACAACTGTTTTCTCAGTGCTCTAGAAACCAAAAGTTTGCTCACAGTTACTGCTCTAAGGAAGCGTGCAGTGACTTGGCTGCTGGGAAGTTCTGCAGGCTCAATGGCCTGACATGGGTGGAGCTCCTCAGAGTCTAGTT